>NC_041389.1:68988494-69066621 GCF_002162155.2 Triticum dicoccoides
CTAAGTACCAAAGTTGCAATTTTTAAGGTTCTTTAAGTTTGAGTGGAGTTTAGGCACAATTTCAACATTCACAATACATATCAAGCAAGCACGCAAAGAGTATATGAGCAGCGGAAAGTAAAGCATGCAACTTGCAAGAAAGTAAAGGGAAGGGTTTGGAGGATTCAAATGCAATTGGAGACACGGATTTTTTTGGCGTGCTTCCGATAGGTGGTGCTATCGTACATCCACGTTGGTGGAGACTTCAACCCATGAAGGGTAACGGCTGCGTGAGTCCACGGAGGGCTCCACCCACGAAGGGTCCACGAAGAAGCAACCTTGTCTATCCCACCATGGCCGTTGCCCACGAAGGACTTGCCTCACTAGCGGTAGATCTTCACGAAGTAGGCGATCTCCTTGCCCTTACAAACTCCTTGGTTCAGCTCCACAATCTTGTCGGAGGCTCCCAAGTGACACCTAGCCAATCTAGGAGAGACCACTCTCCAAGAAGTAACAAATGGTGCGTTGATGATGAACTCCTTGCTCTTGTGCTTCAAATGATAGTCTCCCCAACACTCAATTCTCTCTCATAGGTTTTGGATCTGGTGGAAAGAAGATTTGAGTGGAAAGCAACTTGGGGAAGGCTGGAGATCAAGATTCATATGGTAGGAATGGAATATCTTGGCCTCAACTCATGAGTAGGTAGTTCTCTCTCAGAAAATGTATGCTGGAAGTGTAGGTTCGTTCTGATGGCTCTCTCCACGAATGAAGAGGAGGTGGAGGGGTATATATAGCTCCACACAAAATCTAACTGTTACACACAATTTACCAAACCCGGTGGGACCGAATCGTTAAACTCGGTCGGACCGATTTAGTAAACCTAGTGACCGTTAGGGTTTTCGGTGGGACCGAAATATAACTCGGTAAGACCGATATTGTTAGGGTTAGGGCATAATGTTATCTCGGTAGGACCGATTACAGAAACTCGGTGAGACCGATTTGGTAATAAGCTTTCCAGAGAGTTGGTCTGGCAAACTCGGTGGGACCGATTACTCAAACTCGGTGAGACCGATTTTGGTAATAAGTTTTTCCAGAGAGTTTGCATTGTAATCTCGGTAGTACCGATTGCTCAAATTCGGTGAGACCGATTTTGATAACGGACATACATAGAGATTACAATCCCATCTCGGTGAGACCGAGATCCCTATCGGTAATACCGATTTGCTTAGGGTTTGTGGCAGTGGCTATGACCTTTGGAATCGGTGGTGCCGGATAGGAAGAATCGGTGTGACCGATTTTGGCTTTGGGTTTAGGTCATTTGTGGATGTGGGAAAGTAGTTGAGGGTTTTGGAGCATATCACAAAGCACATGAAGCAAGAGGCTCATTAAGCAACACCTCATCCCTCCTTGATAGTATTGGCTTTTCCTATAGACTCAATGTGATCTTTGACCACTAAAATATAAAATGAAGAGTCTTGAGCTTGAAGCTTGAGCCAATCCTTTGTCCTTAGCATCTTGAAGGAGTTCCCAAATCCTTTAGTCCATGCCACTCCATTGTTGAACTTATCTGAAATATACTAGATAAAAGTGTTAGTCCAACAAGAGATATGTTGACATTAATTACCAAAACCACCTAGGGAGCACTTGATCTTTCAATCTCCCCCTTTTTGGTAATTGATGGCAACATACATCAAAGCTTTTAGATAAAGATATAAAGAGTAGCAAGTAAAGCTTTGGAAAGACATGTAACAAACATAGGCTCCCCCTACATGTATGCAATCATGTAAATGTGGAATGTAAAAACATGTGAGAGCATAAACATGATAGAGCAGGCAATGTGTTACATGTATCTTGGCCATATGCATCAGAGCAAAGAATGTTGAAGAAAGTACCCTCATGCTCATGAGTCCTTCTTGCAAACAATATGTACATCAGCAAGAATTCCTCATACACATGATTGTGATGCATATACTTACCTTGTAGTCTTGTGTTGTCTTAGGATGAAATGAACCTGTGTAAACAAGGTTAGATAACACAGATACATCTATTAGCCAGAGCAAACAGAAGAAACCACAAGAATACCAAGACTGGGATGACATGTAGAGAGTGAGTACTAAGTACCACATTGAATTAGACATGTCCCCAAGAGTAAAGATATGCAATGAATTTAAATGATCTCTTTCCCTTAGATGTCTTGCTTCCCCTGAATCTAACATGGGATATTGGGAGAAGATAGGGAACAGAAAACAGAGCTGGAAGAAAACAGAGCTGAAAGATATGAATGATGATCAGAGCTGATGCATGCAAATAGGCACAACAGAACATATGAACATGTCTCTCCCCTCAAGAAGAGATGTGGACATCTCTCCTCTTGAACACCAAGCATCTGGGATCCTCGAGAAATACTTTCAGTATCCTCTCCCATGGAGATCTCTCTATCCTTTTGAGGGTCTCTCTCCCCCTTTAGGAGATGATATCTCTCTCCCTTAAGAAGGTGATAAGCTTTGATGCTCTCTCTCTCTTCAGATGATAAGCTTTGATGTTCTCTCTCTCCCCATTTGACATCAATTTCCAAGAAGGGTCTTCTGGAATCTGTCGAATGGGTTTGGTCCTTGAGACACAGAACAAAGCAATGATAAAAATGTGATGCTTGTAGAGGACAAGATTCATTGAGTGAAGCTGGATCAGAAGAAACACAGAAATATGTGGCAAACTATTTTTCCTGTTATGAAATCGGTTGCACCGATTGGTATACTTCGGTCGTACTAAGAGGATTCGGTTGGGCCGAAAATAACAAACCGGTGAAACCGAGTTCATCGCAGAGAAAACACTTGTCACCTCAGCTCACTAGACTAGTAAGATCTCACAAAGATTTGCAAGGAATTTGCTGAAAGATGTGCAATAAATTGGAATGCAGAAAATGCAGAACAAACAGAAAGAAAGAAATCTAGATGAAGTTTTTTTTGAAAGGGGAAACAAATATGCATGAGACAAATGCAAAAACACAGAAAAGAACACAAGAGAACTTCATTTAAAGATGGTCGGCGACAAAGTCACCTATGTTAGAGTATATTGACTTAGGAGTCAAGTGAGATCACTTGATCATAGGTCATACTCATCGTTTAAGCTCAAAATGGGGTTGCCATTTTTCGTTTAAGCATCTTGATGTATTCACATCTTGTCGAGTTACTTTAGCTCATGAGTTGGAGTAAAGCTTCTCTAAGATGGAATGACATACCTTGGTTGGTGGTGTAGTCCATGTAGTTGAACTGGTGTGGGTTGCTCAAGGTTGATGTAGCTCATCAAGAATTTGGAGCACCACTTGGAGTTTTAGTCCATCTACCTACAGGGGTTAGTTCTTGCAAGGAAGAGCACTTGTGTATCCAAAAATGACAATCATGAAGCTCAACATAGAATTTGTCAAAGGATATATTTAAGAGGTTTCGTGCTTCCTCGACTTCATCCACCATTGTGTAGAGACTTGGTGATGTAGAGATTGCTCAAGATATGAGTAGATTACAATCTCATGGAGTTGGATTCCACCAAGTACCTACAAGAGTTAGATAACATGCAAGATACAAATATATCCAAGACATATGATATTCATCATAAGAGAAAAACATCAAGGATTAGTCATAAGCTCATGTCTTGCATGTATCCAATGAAGTTTCTACTCCAAGTTTGAAGCATCAATGATGTTCAATTCTTCTCTTAACCTGCAAAACACTTTCTCATCAAGAGGCTTAGTGAATATATCCGCTAATTGCTTTTCGGTGCGAACATGCTTAAGATCAATGTCACCCTTAGCAACATGATCTCGAATGAAATGATGACGAAATTCAATATGCTTAGTTCAAGAATGTTGCACATGATTATGACCAATTTTAATAGCACTTTCATTGTCACAAAGCAATGGAACATGTCTCACATATATCCCACAATCTTTAAGAGTTTGGGTCATCCAAAGTAATTGAGCACAACATGAACCAGCGGCAATATATTCAGCTTCGGCAGTGGACAAGGATACCGAGTTTGGTTTCTTGGAGACCAAGACACAAGAGATCTACCAAGAAATTGACAAGTACCCGAAGTGGATTTTCTATCAACCTTGTCTCCGGCATAGTCCGAGTCGGAATAGCCAACAAGATCGAAAGAGGCCCTCTTAGGATACCAAATGCCAAAGTTTGGTGTATGGATTAAGTATCTCACTATCCTTTTCACGGCCTTAAGATGACATTCCTTAGGAGCAGCTTGATATCGTGCACACATGCACACACTTAACATGATATCGGGATGTGAAGCACATAGATATAACAATGAACCGATCATAGAGCGATAAACCTTTTGATCAACCGGTTCACCATCTTTGGTTAAGTCATTATGTCCACTAGTAGGCATGGGTGTAGACATACCTTTGCATTCTTGCATATTGAACTTCTTGAATAAGTCCTTGGTGTACTTCGTTTGAGAAACAAAGGTACCTTCCTTAGTTTGCTTGATTTGCAGCCCAAGGAAGAATTTGAGTTCACTCATCATAGACATCTCAAACTTCTGTGACATTAGCTTCCCAAACTTTTCACTAAAATGACGGTTAGTTGAACCAAATATGATATCATCAACATAAATTTGGCACACAAATAGTTCTCCATTAACCCTTTTAGTAAAAATAGTAGAATCAATTTTCCCAATTTCAAAGCCTTTTTCAATAAGAAACTTGGTCAAGCATTTATACCAAGCTCTAGGAGCTTGTTTAAGACCATAAAGAGCTTTGTGAAGTTTGTAAACATGATTGGGTTTCTTAGGATTGACAAAGCTGGGAGGTTGCTTAACATAAACTTCCTCCTCTATTTCACCATTTAGAAAGCACTTTTAATGTCCATTTGGTACAAGGTGATATCATGATGATTAGCATAGGCAAGTAAGATGCGAATGGATCAAGTCTAGCAACGGGGGCGTAAGTCTCACCATAGTCCATACCTTCGACTTGTGTGTAGCCTTGGGCGACGAGACGTGCTTTGTTGCGAACTACTTGTCTATCTTCATCTTGCTTGTTACGAAACACCCATTTGGTACCGATGATGTTGTGGTTGTTGTCGGGCTTCTCAACCAATGTCCAAACTTGATTCCTCTCAGAGTTATGTAGCTCTTCATGCATAGCATTTATCCAATCCGGATCTTCCAATGCTTCTTCAGCCTTCATAGGTTCAATGCTAGAGATGAAAGAATAGTTTTCACAAAAGTTAGCTAAACGAGTTTTAGAGCGAGTGATTCTCCCGGTTTGAATGTCATTGTAGATTTGCTCAACGGGATGATCTTTAGCAACTCTTGCTCGAACTCGTGAAAGCTTTTGCTTGGGCCTTCGTTGAAAATCTTCTTCATCTTGTTCTTCTTCTTGGCCTTCTTCATTGTTGGCGTTGTCATTCTCTTGTCGTGGTGGAGAAGGAGGTTGTTGACGTTCATCTTGATGCACTTCCTCGTTTTCTTCATCTTGGTGTGTCCCACTTGTGGATGCTTCCGTATCAACTCTTGGTTCACCTTGTCGTGAAGTAGAAGCTTCCACTTGGACGGACAAGGTACTCTCCTTCACCTCCGTTGGACGAACCTTGCCAATGGCCAAGTCTTGAATTGCTTCTGAAGGATCTTTGTCACCTGCATCAATTGGCAATTGCTCTACTTGCGAGCCGTTAGATTCATCAAACTTCACATCTACCGTCTCTTCAACCTTTCGGGTGAAATTGTTGTAGACACGGTAAGTGTGAGAGTTTGAGACATAACCGAGTAGGAAGATTTAGGAGCAAATTTAGAGTGACGATGCTTATCAAGAATATAGCACTTTGAGCCGAATACTCGAAAGTATCCAACTTGGGGTTTGTTACCGGTGAGGAGCTCGTATGCCGTCTTGCCGAGTAGCTTGTGAAGATACAAGCGATTTGTTGCATGACAAGCTGTCTCAACCGCTTCTGCCCAAAAGTGCTTTGGCGTCTTGTACTCATCAAGCATTGTTCTCGCCATTTCGATGAGCGTCCGGTTCTTCCTCTCAACAACTCTGTTTTGTTGAGGTGTGTATGTAGCTGAGAACTCGTGTGAAATCCCTTCTTCGTCAAGAAAGGTGTCCACATTTGCGTTCTTCAACTCCGTTCTGTTGTCGCTGCGAACCTTCTTGATCTTTACGTCAAATTGATTTTGGGCCTTCCTAGCGAAGTTCTTGAAGATCTTTTGGACCTGTGATTTATCATCGAGAAAGAACACCCACGTAAATCTTTAAAAATCATCAACTATAACTAGACCAAAAGAATTTCCACCGAGACTCTTGTAAGAGTTGGGACCAAAGAGATCCATGTGAAATAGCTCGAGTGGCCTCCTTGTAGTCATGATGTTCTTCACGGGATGCCTTCCTCCAACCTGTTTACCTGCCTGACAAGCGCTGCAAAGTCTATCCTTATCAAATATGACATCATTAACTCCAAGGATATGATTTCCTTTAATAAGCTTGTCAAGGTTTCGCATACCAACATGACCTAATCGTCTATGCCACAACCAACCTTTTGCGGATTTAGCAATGAAGCAAGTTTTAGGTTGAGCCTTTTTAGTGAAATCAACAATGTATAGATCACCTCTACGCACACCGGTAAAGACCATTTTATGATTATCTCTACGAAACACTTGGCAATCTACTTCAGTAAATAGAACATTGAAACCAAAATCAGCAAGTCTAGATACTAAAAGTAAGTTGTAACCAAGAGATTCAACGAGGATGACATTTTGTATGGAGCTATCATGTGATATGGACACCTTACCGAGGCCAACCACCTTACCCTTTGAGTTGTC
This sequence comes from Triticum dicoccoides, assembly GCF_002162155.2. Taxonomy (NCBI): domain Eukaryota; kingdom Viridiplantae; phylum Streptophyta; class Magnoliopsida; order Poales; family Poaceae; genus Triticum; species Triticum dicoccoides. The sequence continues at coordinate 68,995,302 of NC_041389.1, forward strand.
ACCGAAAGTGACATACTTTCGAGGACTATCATTATTAGCAAGCTCACGGAACATGTCTTTATCTCCGGTCATGTGATCGGTACATCCACTATCAAGAACCCATTCCTTCCCTCCTGACATATATCCCTGAAGATTTGCCATAAGACCAAAGTGTCTCATTACATCATCAAGATCGAAGTCACTATCATCATCCTCATTATAGTATCCATGTTCAACATCATCATGTGGTGGATCAAGTCCTAGAGAGGGTGATTCATTAGAATGAGTTTGACAATAATCTTCTTTATGAATTCTTATAGCTTCAGAAATAATATCACTAATAATACCAACATTTCCTTTGGCACGCATATGGTTTGTAAGCTCAAATAGACGATCACCAAACATAGGATCACTAGTATTCATCTTACTCAAGGCAATAGACTTATGGAGAATTTCATCAAGATTTTTCAAGGAATAATCGGGAAATTGTTCCTCAAGAAATTTCCATATAGTGTAGGCACACTTAAAAGTAGGCGAACATCCAAGCAAGTTTCTAGGCAATCCTCTAATGATAAGTTCGGCAGTTCTAAGATTCCTAATTATGTCAATTGACTCATCATGGGTAGGATGCATAGGATCAACATAAGGTGCACAAGGGCTAGCAATGTACTTGTTAAAATGATATTGATTGAAAATAACAAGCATCTCATTTTTCCACTCATGAAAATACTCCCCATCAAGAATAGGCACTCTATGTCTAAGACTCCCCAAAGTAGGCTCATCCATATTCCTCCAATGGTGATTAAACCAAGGCAATGGAGACCAATGCTCTAATACCACTTGTAGGACCTTGAGAAGAGGTGTCTAGAGGGGGGGGGTGATTAGACACTAAGTACCAAAGTTGCAGTTTTTAAGGTTCTTTAAGTTTGAGTGGAGTTTAGGCAGAATTTTAACATTCACAATACATATCAAGCAAGCACGCAAAGAGTATATGAGCAGCGGAAAGTAAAGCATGCAACTTGCAAGAAAGTAAAGGGAAGGGTTTGGAGGATTCAAACGCAATTTGAGACATAGATGTTTTTGGCGTGGTTCCGATAGGTGGTGCTATCGTACATCCACGTTGGTGGAGACTTCAACCCACGAAGGATAACGGCTGCGCGAGTCCACGGAGGGCTCCACCCACGAAGAAGCAACCTTGTCTATCCCACCATGGCCGTCGCCCACGAAGGACTTGCCTCACTAGCGGTAGATCTTCACGAAGTAGGCGATCTCCTTGCCCTTACAAACTCCTTGGTTCAACTCCACAATCTTGTCGGAGGCTCCCAAGTGACACCTAGCCAATCTAGGAGACACCACTCTCCAAGAAGTAACAAATGGTGCGTTGATGATGAACTCCTTGCTCTTGTGCTTCAAATCATAGTCTCCCCAACAATCAATTCTCTCTCATAGGTTTTGGATCTGGTGGAAAGAAGATTTGAGTGGAAAACAACTTGGGGAAGGCTAGAGATCAAGATTCATATGGTAGGAATGGAATATCTTGGCCTCAACACATGAGTAGGTAGTTCTCTCTCAGAAAATGTATGCTGGAAGTGTAGGTTCGTTCTGATGGCTCTCTCCACGAATGAAGAGGAGGTGGAGTGGTATATATAGCCTCCACACAAAATCTAACCATTACACACAATTTACCAAACTCGGTGGGACCGAATCGTTAAACTCGGTCGGACCGATTTAGTAAACCTAGTGACCGTTAGGGTTTTCGGTGGGACCGAAATGCAACTCGGTGAGACCGATATTTTTAGGGTTAGGGCATAACGTAATCTCGGTAGGACCGATTACACAAACTCGGTGAGACTGATTTGGTAATAAGATTTCCAGAGAGTTGGTCTGGCAAACTCGATGGGACCGATTACTCAAACTCGGTGAGACCGATTTTGGTAATAAGTTTTTCCAGAGAGTTTGCATTGTAATCTCGGTAGTACCGATTGCTCAAACTCGGTGAGACCGATTTTGATAATGGACATACAGAGAGATTACAATCCCATCTCGGTGAGACTGAGATCCCTATCGGTAATACCGATTTGCTTAGGGTTTGTGGCAGTGGCTATGACCTTTGGAATCGGTGGTGTCGGATAGGAAGAATCGGTGTGACCGATTTTGGCTTTGGGTTTAGGTCATTTGTGGATGTGGGAAAGTAGTTGAGGGTTTTGGAGCATATCACAAAGCACATGAAGCAAGAGGCTCATTAAGCAACACCTCATCCCTCCTTGATAGTATTGGCTTTTCCTATAGACTCAATGTGATCTGGGACCACTAAAATATAAAATGAAGAGTCTTGAGCTTGAAGCTTGAGCCAATCCTTTGTCCTTAGCATCTTGAAGGAGTTCCCAAATCCTTTAGTCCATGCCACTCCATTGTTGAACTTATCTGAAATATACTAGATAAAAGTGTTAGTCCAACAAGAGATATGTTGACATTAATTACCAAAACCACCTAGGGAGCACTTGTGCTTTCACGAGGGCAAGGCGGTGAGCCTCCAGCGCCTCGGCGTCGGCGTCGGCCGGGATGGGGATGGACAGGTCCTGCAGCACCGCTTGCAGGGCGTCGTGGGTGTTCTTCGCCGGAAGCAGCTCCGTGGCTGATCACCGGCACCTCGGTTACGGTGCTGCCACCATTGTCAGCTCGCGGGAGAGGGTCGTCGAAGACGATCACGTCGGTGGGGAAGGCGTCGAGCGATGCCGTGTCGGAGTCGACAAGCATCGGGTTGGTGGAGCCGACCGACTTCAAGTCTACGGTAGGCTCGCTGGAGACGTGGAGTTGGTCGAGGAGGCTGATGAGGCGGCTCTCGAGGCAGCCGGTGCCCGCATCGGACGCGGGCTCGTTGGAGATGCAAACCTCACCAAGGAGATCGGCGAGGCAGCTCGCCGCGCAGGCATCGTCGACGCCTTTCAGCGCGTCAGGGCAAGCGCCCTCGGGCGTGCCGGGCTGGCTACGCTCGCTGGGGAGGAAAAGGGTTCCCGTCCAGAGTAGGTCTCCGGACGATGGTGCACCTGGCCCCATGGTGGGCGCCAAATGTTGGGTGGTAGGTGCAACATATGCCAATAGATGGCTTATCATTGTGGGAGCCAGTAAGACATGGCCGGTGCCTGGAAACGGGATAAGGCAAAGACATGCACGCCGGCGAATCTTACCCACCTTCGGGGCTCTCCGTGGAGATAACACCCCTACTGCTGCTCTACGGGGTCTCCGCATGATCACTAGATCAACAAGTAGCTACAGGATGCTCCTTGAGCTGTTCGATGGGAGGAGGAAGAAGGGCAAGGCTAGCTCTCTTCTCTCCCTATGGTAGTGTCTAAAACTCTCTGAGATCAACCCTTTGCATGGGTGTCCCAGGGGGTTTATATAGGCCTACCCCCCGGGGGTACAATGGTAATCCGGCCGGGCGTGGGCCCAGGCCGTTAGTGTCTGCAACCGCCGCCTTCTTCGCCGACTTCTAGGGCCCGCCGACTGGCGGGTCCTGCCGGTTGTCGGCCTGCTGGTCGACAGGCCGGCCCCACCGCTTGGGGGATCTTGTCGGGGGCTGGTTACTGTGGCCTCGCTTCTGATGACGAGGGCTTTGTCGAGGTAAGCATGGCTACAGTGCCGCCGCCTTGCGGGCTCCCACTGTAGCCTCACCGCGTCTCATCTGCTTAATGGTGCACGCGCCCCGAGGGGGAGCTAGCCGGCTATTGGAAGCCAGCCCGGCCTCAGGCCGGCTGGGGGAGGCCGGGCCGCCTTCGGATGTCTCTCTGACCGAAGGGGCCCGCCGCCTGTGGGCCGTACTGGCGACCCGTCGTGGATGGCGTCGTGGTTCTCATGGCGACAGTGCCACGCCGGACGGGGGATGGCCGCCCCGTATGGCGTACTGTAGCCATGCATTCACTGGGATTCTGGGGAGGCAGGGTTTGCTGTAGCCACGCCCTGTCCCGTCACCGTTATGGGTGATGGACTTTGGAGGTGGCGTTCGGCCGCTTGCTTCTTGGAGTCGGCCCTTCATGGGCCGCCTTCGGGGAGTCGGTCCTTCATGAGCCGGCTTCTTGGAGTCGGCCCGATCGTGGCGTCCTCCAAAGGTTGTTTTATGGCCGGGCCGCCTTCGGCCAGCCGGCCTAGGTGAAAGCCGGCTGGGGGAAGGCGGCCCTGTGTCTTAGGTGCTTCGAGGTTCGATCGGCCCGTGGTTTTTTTTTGAGGGCCAAAGGGAGCCGGTTAGGCTACCCGTGGTCATTTACTCCGACAAGTCCACCGGCTAAATCTACAAACACAGTATCACCTGCTGCACCAGCTGTAGCATCCGCTTCAACTATGCCAGCATCTCAACCAATTACTCGTTCGTTTGCTCCGGAACTGGCTAGTTCCCAAGCTGCCTTCACACCTAACACTACTTCCGAAGCACTGCTGACACAACAGGACTTGGCAAGATCAGATGAACCTCATGAGCGTCAATACCAAGACGGTACCTGACCGAGTCAAGTTGCAGTTGCATGCTCCTTTATATGTACTCTCACAGTTTGATGTACACTAACACTTTCCATATTCGTTGTTGAACTAGCACCACGACGCAAGCGGAAACAGACATCAGGGATAATGCTTGACAGATTAACAAAATCTATAGGAGGAAGAATGGAGATCCATTTTGAGGCAGGTTTAAAAAGGCCACATGATGCTATAGAGTCAGCCAAGTTAGTATCAGAGGCAGCCGTTGCCGTTAGGTGTCATGCACGTATCCTCCCAACGTGGATCTAGTACAGGAATGAGAAAGACAATACCCAGTTTAACACCTTCCTTGACCATTTATCCGTAAGTAATGTTATTCATCACAATTAGTAATATTGTCTTGCTCTGTCCCATACTTTCTAGCTTCCTCCTAATAAGACTCACATTCTTTTTTCAACAGATGAGGTTCAAGTTGGATCCAGAAGATGATGCAACTAAACAAGCATGCACTCATGTTTTTTAGTCTGCTCTGCGACAGTATCGGTACCACCTTAGAAAATCTCACTTTGAAGGCAAGGCAAACAATGAAATCGCCCAAACATCTCCAGTGGAATATATTACAGATGAAGACTGGACAGCCCTCATTAAACACTGGTCTGATCCAAAGTATTAGGTAGGCTATATGTATTTGATCAGACCACATATTGAACTTGTATTTATGTATGTGCCTTACAAGTGTATCTTCTTCTAGGCTAATTATCTTAAGAACAAAACCAACCTTTCTAAAGTGAAATTCCAACAGACAACAAGATCTCGTAGCTATATTGCACACTGCGAGGCTCTTGTAAATAGGTGCTACTTCCTTCTTTTTTTAGCCATATTATCGTATCTATATTGACTTGTTCCAAATACAGAGGAAAGCCCGTGCAGACCAAAAAGAACCTGAACCGAATGTAGTGCAAATCTTCAAGGATTGCACACCAGCAAGATGAAGGGCATGAGCACACCAGTTCAAGCCGCTGTTGCAAGTCCTTACTCCTCCTGCCTTGAACTGATTGGTACTGTGATGTGTTCATTTAACTACTTGGTTTGCATCCAATGTCAGTTACTCTGTTCACTTTTATTCACAGTTGTCTTAACGTATCATTTCACCTTACATGGTTTAAAAGAGATGAATGATATTCTTTTGGTCTTGATCTGTAATCTAGTTGTTATGTTCACGTGCGCACACAATGATAAAATAGCCTGTTTGTTTTATATCTGTTTGCCCATGATAGGAATGATGTCATACTATGTTAATCCTACTTTAAACCATGTCTCTTTATCCTTAGATGTCAACGAATGTGAGGAAATAGACAATACAGTAAGCATGCTACATGGACATATGTTCCGAAAGTGATTTTATTATGAAGTTGGCACTACAATACATGCTAATGTATTACAGTAGTTCACCAAAATAAGTTATGTATAAACGTTTAACCTACTTTGTTTGTTTTTATCTCATTAGTAACTTATCTGGTACACTAATCTACAAGTTCAAGCTTTCAGGAAGCTATGGAACAAATGATTGAACAGCCACAACCACCTGAAGGTGACGAGGCTACTACAGGAACATTCACCTCTTGCTGCAGTGCGTCAGCATCTCTCCACTAACAGTGCAAAAAGCACCTTCCTGCATAATTCTGGGTTGGTTGTCAAGGTAACCTCGTCCAAATCGCCTACTGAACAAAATCTTCCTGCTAAACAGAGTGATATATCTGTGCTCCAGACACAAGTCCAATCCCTAATGGACGTTGTTTCGGAAACAAGAATAGTGGTTGAGAAATGCCGTCAAGATATGAATGGTTTTGAAACTAGACTATCAGACATTCGCTTCGTTGTTCAAGAGCAATGGCGGAAAAAAGGTGGAGATCGTGCTGCTCCATCAGATTCTACAGCCTGAAACATTAGCACTCAGTTCAAATGATCTGTGCTTCTATACATCTGATGGTGCTTTTATCTGGAAGGACTGTAAACTTTATGCCAACAGGCCTTTTGTTGTATGGTTGGAATTTATTTTGTTGTGATACAACATTTATGATGCTGCCTTAGGCTGCAGTAATTACGACGCTATTTTTGTATAGTGTAGGTTTATCTTAGTAATGTATTCGGCCGAAAGCTTCGTAGGAGCCCAACATGCCAACATTCGTCGGGCCCATTCCAATTGGGCTAAAAACGATTACGGGCCGAAATTGGCATGTAGCCCACTAAAAATATCTGGTCCTAAATCAGCATAAGCTTTCATATTTTTCTGGTAGGCCTGTGCCCATAGTGCGCCTTTAACAGGCCTAAACATAATTTGGGCCCTCAGTAAAAATAGGTAGTTTACACGTGTAAATATCTCGAGCCCATAAAAAATATGGGCCTTTAATAGACCAAAAGTGAGATTGGGCCCTGATTGTGCCAAATAACCCACTGGACTTAGCAAGCCGAAATGGTGGCCCATTTATGATGCGGATCTTTGACAGGCCGAATTTTGGACGGGCCGTAAATGCGCCGACCTAATACACGGGCCTTTAACAGGCCAAAACTTCGGTCGGGCTAGATTATCGTCATTTTTATATGGGCTGTTAATGGGCCCGATATGACGTTGGGCCACATATGGCCCATGGTTTAAATCCGGTGTTAACAGGCCGAAAATGACAACAGGCCGAAAGTGGCCCAAAGCTATAGTGGGCCTCTAACAGGCCGAATGTCAGACATGGCCGAATATGACCCAAATCCTTCATGGTTGTTTATGGGCAGAAAGTTTTGATGGCCTGTAAATGGGCCCAAATGAAGCCGGACCTTTAATAGGCTGGAAATACACCGGGCCGTAATTCGGCCCAATTACTTAGCGAACTGTTAACGGGCCATAAGTGACCATGGGCCGCGTCGATGACAAGTTTAGGACAGGCCATTGACGGGCCGATTTGACAGAGAATGTTGGGCCTTTAGCTGGGCTGGCCCATTATGGTCTGCAGAATCTTGTGGCCCTTTAGCTGGGCCGGCCCATTGTGGTCCGCAAAATCTTGTGGGCCTTTAGCTGGGCCGGCTCATTATAGTCTGCAAAATCGTGTGGGCCTATAGCTGGGCCGGCCCATTATGGTCCGCTAAATTTTGTGGGCCTTTAGCTGGGCTGGCCCATTATGGTCCGCTAAATCTTATGGGCCTTCGGTTGCCGGCCAATTTAAACTTTGTGGGCCACTTTTGGGCCGGTCCACGTGTCAACATATCATAGGCCCATCTCGACCGTTGGATGAGTGACACCTGTGCCAACGCGGAGCTGACATGTGGATCCGTCAGCCAATGAGAATTTTACACGTGGAAAATAGGCATTGGTCGTGGCTGTTAACGGGTTATCGGATCCAAAATCCGACCCGATAGCAACGGCATTCCGTTACGGTGGATGCCACGTGTCGGTCACCCTTGATGAAAGCACTTCTGTGACATGCGATTTATCGTCATGGAAGTGGACACTTACGTGATGATAATTTTGGCAATGTCATGGAACACTTCTACGACAGCACGGGTATGACTATCTTGATTCTGTCATAAATTTGTCATGGATGTACATGCATGATAGAAAATGCGACCTACTGTGACAAACACATATCATCACGGAAAAGTATTTTTTTGTAGTGCCCGCTCTATTTACTCCGGCCGGACACACTTTCCTGGGTCATGCCCGGCCTCGGCCAAACAATACGCCGCAAACCGACATAGGCTAAATAGAGAGGTCAGCATGCCGGACTAAACCTATGCCCCAGGGGTCATGGGCCATCGCCCCGGGAACTCCTGCACGTTGCGTACGCGGCAGGTGAGCAGACCTAGCTACCTCCTTAAAAAGGCAGGTGCTTACGCAGTCCAACCCGGCGCGCGCCGCTCAGTCGCTGACGTCTATTAATCTTTGGTTGATGCATACAACGCAGAACGCCCATACTATGCCCACGTGATGGTTAGTGCTATCAGGCCAGAGGCCCCTCAGATCAAATATCCAAACCGTAGTGGATTAGGAACGTGTGGTAACAAGCAGAGACTCACGAAAGATGTGACCCCGTCGCCCCGTCTCGAGGACTTGCGGCAAGGGCTAAGAATGCCCGGCCAAGCCTCGTAATTATCTCGCGGGCACCCTCCAGGTCAACCTGACTCCTCATCACTCGCAAATATGCTTGCGCGGGGTACCCCTCAAGGCCGACCCATCTTTAGTAACATGGTTCACTGTAAAGCTATAGTAACCATAGTAACCGTGTGTCTAACACCAAGGGGGGAAACCCTGAGGAATCACCCTTGACGGATCCCCACTCGATGTAACCATCAAGGTGAACGTAAGAGGAACCACCCTCGAGGTTCACACTTGAGGGGTTGCACGACAGAGTCGTATCGAAAGTGGTTAAGGAGGAAATCACCCTCGATGACCACAACCAAATAGCTACACTACAGAGATCTCATCAGGAGTGGTGTATGAGGTTCCACCCTCGGCACTCGATGGTAACTCTGCAGAGTCGAGCAACAAAATGGGCGTGATGTGATGTGAGGTGCCGGGGCCTGGTCTTCGACCCCGTTGATCGGGTCTTCTGATAATCCAGCGGGGCAGTCGGGACAAAGTGGGGGGGGGTCTCTGATGGGTCTCTAACCAACCTATAATAAGCAGTTTAGGATAAGCAGGTAGGTAACAATAGAAGGTTACAATAAACAGGCTATGCAGCAAAATAGGAGAAAACAATAACAGTAGCAAAATCTAATGCAAGCATGAGAGAATGGAATGGGCGACATCGGGATGATCAAAGGGGGGGCTTGCCTGGTTGCTCTAGCAACGAGGGGTCTGATACGTCCATTTTGCATCATTCTTTTATATCGACATTTATTGCATTATGGGCTGTTATTACACATTATGTTACAATACTTATGCCTATTCTCTCTTATTTTACAAGGTTTACATGAAGAGGGAGAATGCCGGCAGCTGGAATTCTGGGCTGGAAAAGGAGCAAATATTAGAGACCTATTCTGCACAACTCCAAAAGTCCTGAAACTCCACGGAAGTTATTTTTGGAAATAATAAAAAATATTGAGCAGAAGAAATACTAGGGCGCGCCCCCTGCCTCGTGGGCCCCCTGGTTGCCCTCCGGTGCCCATCTTCTGCTATATGAAGTCTTTCGCCCGAAGAAAAATCAGAAGCAAGCTTTCGGGACGAGACTCCGCCGCCACGAGGCGGGACCTTGGCGGAACCAATCTAGGGCTCCGGCAGAGCTCTTCTGCTGGGGAAACTTCCCTCCGGGAGGGGGAAATCATTGCCATCGTCATCACCAACGATCCTCTCATCGGGAGGGGGTCAATCTCTATCAACATGTTCACCAGCACCATCTCCTCTCAAACCCTAGTTCATCTCTTGTATCCGATCTTTGTCTCATAGCCTCAGATTGGTTCCTGTGGGTTGCTAGTAGTGCTGATTACTCCTTGTAGTTGATGTTAGTTGGTTTATTTGGTGGAAGATCATATGTTCAGATCCATTATGCACATTATCACCCCTCTGATTACGAACATGAATATGATTTGTGAGTAGTTACGTTTGTTCCTGAGGACATGGGAGAAGTCTTGCTATTAGTAGTCATGTGAATTTGGTATTCGTTCGATATTTTGATGAGATGTGTGGTGTCTATCCTCTAGTGGTATCATGTGAATGTCGACTACATGACACTTCACCATTGTTTTGGCCTAGAGGAAGGCATTGGGAAGTAATAAGTAGATGATGGGTTGCTAGAGTGACAGAAGCTTAAACCCTAGTTTATGCGTTGCTTCGTAAGGGGCTGATTTGGATCCATAAGTGGGATGCTTGTCCAAGTAAGGGCAGCACCCAAGCACCGGTCCACCCACATATCAGATTATCAAAGTAACGAACACGAATCATATGAACGTGATGAAAACTAGCTTGACGATAATTCCCATGTGTCCTTGGGAGCGTTTTCCTTCATATAAGAAATCGTCCAGGCTTGTTCTTTGCTACAAAAAGGATTGGGCCACATTGCTGCACTTTATTTACACTTGTTACTTGTTACCTGTTACAATTTATCTTATCACAAAACTATCTCTTACCTATAATTTCAGTGCTTGCAGAGAATACCTTACTGAAAACCGCTTGTCATTTCCTTCTGCTCCTTGTTGGGTTCGACACTCTTACTTATCGAAAGGACTATGATAGATCCCCTATATTTGTGGGTCATCAAGACTCTTTTCTGGCGCCCTTGCCGGGGAGTGAAGCGCCTTTGGTAGGTGGAATTTGGTAAGGAAAAATTTATATAGTGTGCTGAAATTTACTGTCACTTGTTACTATGGAAAGTAATCTTCTGAGGATCTTGTTTGGGGTATGTTCACCCCGACCAGTTGAGCAAAGAGTTGCTCATCAACCTAATGAACCTACTGAAAATGAAAATGAGAATGTTTACTTTGGAATTCCTTCGGGTATGATAGAGAAACTGCTAGCTAATCCTTTTGCAGGAGATGGAACACTACATCCCGATGAACACCTAATACATGTGGATGAAGTTTGTGGATTATTTAAGCTTGCAGGTATACCCGATGATGTTGTCAAGAGGAAGGTCTTCCCTTTATCTTTGAAGGGAGATGCATTGACATGGTATAGGCTATGTGATGATACGAGATCATGGAACTACAAACGATTGAAATTGGAATTTCATTAGAAGTTTTACCATATGCATCTTGTTCATCGCGATCACAATTATATATATAATTTCTGTCCTCGCGAAGGAGAAAGCATCACGCAAGCTTGGGGGAGGCTTAAGTCAATGTAATATTCATGCCCCAATCATGAGCTCTCAAGAGAAATGATTATTCAAAACTTTTATGCTCAGCTTTCTGACAACAATCGCACCATGCTCGATACTTCTTATACTGGTTCTTTTATGATGAAAACTATTGAATTCAAATGGGATTTAATGGAAAGAATTAAACGCAACTCTAAAGATTGGGACCTCGATGAAGGTAAGGAGTTAGCTATAACACCTAAGTTTGATTGTGTTAAATCTTTTATGGATACCGATGATTTCTGTAAATTTAGCACTAAATATGGACTTAACTCTGAGATAGTAGCTTCTTTCGGTGAATCCTTTGCTGCTCACATTGATCTCCCTAAGGAGAAGTGGTTTAAATATCATCCTCCCATAGAAGTAAAAGTAGTTGAACCTATTAAAGTTGAAGAAAAGACTATCACTTATAATGATCCTATTGTTCCTACTGCTTATGTTGAGAAACCACCTTTCCCTGTTAGGATGAAGGATCATGCTAAAGCTTCAACTGTGGTTCGTAAAAGCAATATTAGAACCTGTACACCTCCTAAGCAAGTTAAAGTTGAACCCAATGTTGATATTGTTAAAGATCTCTTTGCTGATAATATTGATGGGCATGTTATTTATTTCTGTGATGAAACTGCTAGAATTGCTAAACCTTGTGCTAAAGATAAACATCGACCTATAGTAGGCATGCCTGTTATTTCAGTTAAAATAGGAGATCATTGCTATCATGGCTTGTGTGATATGGGTGCTAGTGCTAGTGCAATACCTATTGACTTATATAAAGAAATTATGCATGACATTGCACCCACTGAGCTAGAAGAAATTGATGTCACAATTAAGCTTGCCAATAGAGATACTATTTCACCAATGGGGATCGTTAGAGATGTTGAAGTCTTGTGTGGGAAAACTAAATATCCTGCTGATTTTCTTGTTCTTGGTTCCCCACAAGACAGCTTTTGTCCCATTATATTTGGTAGACCCTTCTTAAACACTGTTAATGCTAAGATAGACTGCGAAAAGGATGTTGTTACCATTGGTCTAGGTGATATGTCTCATGAGTTTAACTTTTCTAAATTTCATAGACAACACCGTGAAGAGGAATTGCCTAGTAAAGATGAAATTATTGGTCTTGCTTCTATTGCTGTGCTTCCTAATGATCCTTTAGAACAATATTTTTGCTAGACCATGAAAATGATATGTTTATGAATGAAAGAAGGGAAATAGATGACGTATTCTTTAAATAGGGACCTATTCTGAAACACAACTTGCCTGTTGAAATCCTAGGGGATCCTCCTCCACCCAAGGGTGACCCTATGTTTGAGCTTAAACCATTGCCTGATACTCTTAAATATGCTTATCTTGATGAAAAGAAGATATATCCTGTTATTATAAGTGCTAACATTTCAGAGAAGGAAGAGGAAAGATTATTAAAAACTATGAAGAAGCACTGTGCTACTATTGGATATACTCTTGATGATCTTAAGGGCATTAGTCCCACTCTATGTCAATATAAAATAAATTTGGAGAAAGATGCCAAACCAGTTATTGATCACCAACGACGGCTGAATCCTAAGATGAAAGAAGTGGTAAGAAAGGAAATACTAAAACTCCTTGAGGCAGGTATAATTTATCCCGTGGATGATAGTCAGTGGGTAAGTCCTGTCCATTGTGTCCCTAAGAAGGGAGGTATTACTGCCGTTCGTAATGATAAAGATGAATTGATTCCGCAAAGAATTATTACAGGTTATAGAATGGTAATTGATTTCCGCAAATTAAATAAAGCTACTAAAAAAGACCATTACCATTTGCCTTTTATTAATCAAATTCTAGAAAGATTATCCAAACATACACATTTTTGCTTTCTAGATGGTTACTCCAGCTTCTCTCAAATACCTGTGTCAGCTGATGATCAAGCAAAGACCACTTTTACTTGCCCTTTTGGTAATTTTGCTTATAGACGTATGCCTTTTGGTTTATGTAATGCACCTGCTACCTTTCAAAGATGCATGATGGCTATATTCTCTGACTTTTGTGAAAAGATTTGTGAGGTTTTCATGGACGATTTCTCCGTTTACGAATCCTCTTTTGATGATTGCTTGAGCAAACTTGATTGAGTTTTGCAGAGATGTGAAGAAACTAACCTTTTCTTGAATTGGGAGAAGTGCCACTTTATGGTTAATGAAGAATTGTATTGGGGCATAAAATTTCTGAAAGAGGTATTGAAGTTGATAAAGCTAAAGTTGATGCTATTGAAAAGATGTCATGTCCCAAGGACATCAAAGGTGTAAGAAGTTTCCTCGGTCATGCCTGTTTTTATAGGAGGTTCATTAAGGACTTCTTAAAGATTTCTCGGACTCTGACTAATCTATTACAAAAAGACATACCATTTGTTTTTTATGATGATTGCGTAGAAGCATTTGAAATACTTAAGAAAGCATTAATCTCTGCACCTATTGTTCAGCCACCTGATTGGAATTTACCTTTTGAAATTATGTGTGATGCTAGTGATTATGTAGTAGGTGCTGTTCTAGGGCAAAGAGTCGATAAGAAATTAAATGTTATTCAATATGCTAGTAAAACTCTAGACAATGCCAAGAGAAATTATGCCACTACTGAGAAGGAATTCTTAGCAGTTGTATTTGCTTGTGATAAGTTCAGACCATATATTGTTGATTCTAAAGTAACTATTCACACTGATCTTGCTGCTATTAAATATCATATGGAAAAGAAAGATCCTAAACCTAGACTTATTAGATGGGTTCTCTTGCTACAAGAATTTGATTTGCACATTATTGATAGAAAAGGAGCTGAGAACCCCGTTGCAGACAACTTGTCTAGGTTAGAGAATGTTCTTGATGACCCACTACCTAATAATGATAGCTTTCCTGATGAACAATTAAATGTCATAAATGCTTCTCATACTGCTCCATGGTATGCTGATTATGCTAATTACATTGTTGCTAAATTTATACCACCTAGTTTCACATACCAGCAAAAGAAAAAGTTTTTCTATGATTTGAGACATTACTTTTGGGATGACACACATCTTTATAAAGAAGGAGTAGATGGTGTTATTGGACATTGTGTACCTGAGCATGAACAGGAACAGATCCTACACAAGTGTCACTCCGAGGCTTATGGACGACACCACGTTGGAGATAGACTAGCACATAAGGTATTGCAATCTGGTTTTTATTGGCCTACTCTCTCCAAGGATGCCCGTAAGTTTGTCTTATCTTGTGATGAATCTCAAAGAATAGGTAATATTAGTAGACGACAAGAAATGCCTATGAACTATTCACTTGTGATTGAACCATTTGATGTTCGGGGCTTTGATTATATGGGACCGTTTCGTGCCTCTAATGGATATACACATATTTTAGTTGCTGTTGATTACGTTACTAAATGGGTAGAAGATATTCCAACTAGTAGTGCCGATCATAAAACCTCTATTAAGATGCTTAAAGAAATTATTTTTCCGAGGTTTGGAGTCCCTAGATATTTAATGACCGATGGTGGTTCACATTTTATTCATGGTGCCTTTCGCAAAATGCTTGCTAAGTATGATGTTGATCACAGAATTGCATCTCGTTATCACCCACAGTCTAGTGGTCAAGTAGAATTGAGTAATAGAGAACTTAAATTAATTTTGCAAAAGACTGTTAATAGATCTAGAAAGAATTGGTCCAAGAAACTTGATGATGCATTATGGGTCTACAGAACTGCATATAAAAATCCTACGGGTATGTCTCCGTGTAAAATGGTTTATGGAAAAGCATGTCACTTACCTCTTGAACTAGAACACAAGGCATATTGGGCTATCAAAGAACTCAACTATGATTTCAAACTTGCCGATGAGAAGAGGTTATTTGACATTAGCTCACTTGATGAATGGAGAACCCAAGCTTATGAAAATGCCAAACTATTTAAAGAAAAAGTTAAAAGATGGCATGATAAAAGAATACAAAAGCGTGAGTTCAATGTAGGTGATTATGTATTATTATACAACTCTTGTTTAAGATTTTTTGCAGGAAAACTTCTCTCTAAATGGGAAGGTCCTTACGTTATCGAGGAGGTCTATCGTTCAGTGCCATAAAAATCAACAACTTTGAAGGCAAAAATCCGAAGGTGGTGAATGATCAAAGAATCAAACATTATATCTTAGGTAATCCTATAAATGTTGAAACCAATTTTATTGAAACCGTAACCTCGGAGGAATACATAAGGGACACTTTCCAGAATGTTTCAGACTCCGAAAAGGAATAGGTATGTGTACGGTAAGTAAACCGACTCCAAAATAGTTCTAATGGCAATTTTTCTCCGTTTTGGAATATTTAGAAAAATAGGAAAATAAGAAGCAGTCCAGGAAGGACACGAGGGTGGGAGGCACGCCCTACCCCCCTGGGCGCACCCCCTGCCTCGTGGGAACCTCGTGCGCTCTCCGGACTCCGTTTTCTTTTATGATACATATTTTGGTCGGTAAAAATTCATTATATAATCTCCCGAAGGTTTTGACTCCCGTATCACGCAAATCTCCTCGGTTTTTGTTTCGAGCTGTTCCTGTTACAGATCTAGATCGCTATGACGTCTCCAAGCGCCCCCAAGGACAAGTTCTTCAAGAAGGTTATCAACCCCTACCTCGCGGAGGTGCTGCAACACCCTCAATCCATTGAGATGCATGAGGGGGTGCTGCACATCCGCGATGTTGAGGGGCCAAGAGGTGCCGAAGGCGTGGAGACGAGGCTCGAAGCAATAGAGCAACAGGTTTTCAAGTGCCGGAAGATGGTGGAACATGGGCTCGACGCCAACCACTTAATGATCACGAAGTTCACCAACAACCACAAGCTGGATGTCAAGGACATTAGGGAAGCTATCTTCAAGCTTCACAAGAAGATCGAGCACCTCCAAGCCCCGATCTATGACCTGCAAAACCAAAACTATGAGTATGAATATAGATTCAAAAGGATAAGTTTGGCTGCAGATTTAAGGATCCCGGAGACTCGATCATCCTTCTATGATGGAGAGCCTATGCCCTGGAAGAGGGATGACAAGCCTGCATCATCCTCACCAGCAAGGGAGACATAATCATCTGGTATGGGCACTCCCCTTGGCAACTGCCAATCTTGGGGGAGGTGCCCCAGTATCGTATCACCATCACACTCCTATCTTTACAGTTTTTCTTAGTTCGATCCTTTTGGTATTACCGTGATTTAGTAGAACAAAAGTTTTTAGTATGATCTAGTTTTGAGTTTTGCTTTATGATTCCTCTATGTAACCGAGTCTGTGAGTTATATAATAAAGATTAGTGTTGAGTCAAGGGCTTGATTGTCTTGCTATGATCTTGAGTGAATCAAAGAAAAAGAAAGAATAAAAAGAAAAAAAGAGATCATATTGATCTTATGAAGAGTAATGACTTCACATATAAAAGTATGATTATTAAAAATTGTTGAGAGTTGACAAACATAGTTTTGGTCATCGTTGCAATTAATAGGAAGTAATAGAGAAAGAGAGGTTTCACATATGAATATACTATCTTGGACATCTTTTATGATTGTGAGCACTCATTAAAATATGACATGCTACAGAGTTGATGTTGGACAAGGAAGACAACGTAATGGGTTATGTTTTCTTATATCTGAGATAAAGTATATTGTTATGGATCTTCCAACATGTTGAGCTTGCCTTTCCCCCTCATACTAGCCAATTCCTTGCACTAAGTAGAGATACTACTTGTGCTTCCAAACACCCTTAAACCTAGTTTTGCCATGAGAGTCCATCATATCTACCTATGGATTGAGTAAGATCCTTCAAGTAAGTTGTCATCGGTGCAAGCAATAAAAATTGATCTCTAAATATGTATGACTTATTAATGTGGAGAAAATAAGCTTTGTATGATCTTGTGATTGGAAGTAATAAAAGCGACGGACTGCATAATAAAGGTCCATCACAAGGGGAAATATAAAGTGACATTCTTTCGCATTAAGATTTTGTGCATCCAACCATAAAAGCGCATGGCAACCTCTGCTTCCCTCTGTGAAGGGCCTATCTTTTACTTTACTTTATGCAAGAGTCAAGGTGATCTTCACCTTTCCCTTTTTATTTTTATCCTTTGGCAAGCACAGGGTGTTGGAAAGATCCTGATATATATATATATATATATATATATATATATATCCAATTGGATGTAAGTTAGCATGAACTATTATTGTTGACATTACCCTTGAGGTAAAAGGTTGGGAGGCGAAACTATAAGCCCCTACCTTTCTCTATGTACGATTAAAACTTCATAACCACAAGTACTACATGAGTGTTAGCAATTATGAAAGACTAAATGATAGTTGTGTATGTGGACTTGCTGAAAAGCTCTGACATAGACTCTTTCTGATGTTATGAAAAATTGCAATTGCTTCTATGACTGAGATTTTAGTTTGTTGGTTCTCAATGAAGTTTCTGATTCATACTTTACATTGTGGATAGATTATTACTTGAGCATAAGAAATCATATGATAATATCTATATATGTTGCTGTTATAGGAATGATCATGATGCCCTCATGTCCGTATTTTATTTTATCGACACCTCTATCTCTAAACATGTGGACATATTTATCGTTATCGGTTTCCGCTTGAGGACAAGCGAGGTCTAAGCTTGGGGGAGTTGAGACGTCCATTTTGCATCATGCTTTTATATTGATATTTATTGCATTATGGGCTGTTATTACACATTATGTTACAATACTTATGCCTATTGAGGGAGTCCTGGACTAGGGGGTGTCCGGACAGCCGGACTATCATCGTCTGCCGGACTCCAAGACTACGAAGACACAAGATTGAAGACTCCGTCCCGTGTCCGGATGGGACTTTCCTTGGCGTGGAAGGCAAGCTTGGCGATACGGATATGTAGATCTCCTACCATTGTAACTGACTCTGTAACCCTAGCCTTCTCCGGTGTCTATATAAACCGGAGGGTTTTAGTCCGTAGGACACAACATACATTACAACAATCATACCATAGGCTAGCTTTAGGGTTTAGCCTCCTTGATCTCGTGGTAGATCCACTCTTGTACTACCTATATCATCAATATTAATCAAGCAGGACATAGGGTTTTACCTCCATCAAGAGGGCCGAACCTGGGTAAAACATCATGTCCCTTGTCTCCTGTTACCATCCGCCTAGACGCACAGTTCAGGACCCCCTACCCGAGATCCGCCGGTTTTGACACCGACATTCGTGCTTTCATTGAGAGTTCCTCTGTGTCGTCACCGATAGGAAGGATGCCTCCACCCGTCTTCAAGGATGGCGTTTTCGCCAAAGGGGCCTTGGCCACCGGCCAAACTATCCGGCTAGGTGGTTTTCTTATAACCGCCTGTCCGGCCACGGCCTCGACGATGACTTCTCAAGTCGTCAAAAGCAATCTCCATGTCAGCTCGGAATTCGCCGAGCGGCTAGATCCGATAGAGCTCTCGTCTGCCAACGAACTCTTGGATCGCATCGCCGCCCTGGGAGTCGCTACGGACTACAATCAGATTGGGCTTAAAACCGATCCGAGAGAGATTAACTCTCCCCTGGTTACCCACCACGTCGCAGTGGTAGAGGAACAATGCGGCGACTCTCCCCCTGTATTAAAAACTAAACATGTCCGGGCTCCTGAACCCTCCACGCCGGATTTCCGCAGAGGAACGGACTTCTATCGAGCACTGAACTCAAAGTCAGGCATCAGACTGGACTCGCTGGACAACATCCAGCAATCTAAGCTTCCAAAATTGGAAACCTCACGACCTTTAAGCCCCAAGATGGGTAGGGATCCGGATTTTATTCCACCCACCCGCCCAGACATATGCAATCTATCTCTAATACGGCAAGAGCCCGCTGAAACAGTACATCACTACTGGGCCAGATTCCCCCTTGTTATGGACAGGATAAAGGACTGCCGAGAGGAAAACGCAATCTCAATCTTTTGCAATAATTGCACGGATAAGGGAATATTGAACGCCATCGGCCGCCGCAAAATCACACGCTTCACCGATCTGGCATCCATAGTACGAAAATACTGTGCGATGGAGAGTTTCCGGAAAACTGAAAACCAGTTTTGGGACAATCCGGCTCCGAATACAACCCTAGTCCGCAACAAAAGGGTGCATCATACTGAGGCACCAGATGCAAAAACCAAAAAGCAAAAACCCCTTAAAGGGCACGGAACCGTACTGGAAGGATGGCTTAGCGAACCCTGTAAGCTTCATAGTACAGAGGGCGCCGTCCCAACACATAGCCTTCGAGCATGTTGGATACTACGGCAGGTGGCCAAAAGTGGCGAGGAGCTTCTAGCCCCGGAAAACCACCCCAACAATACCGGTACGGTATCAACAGTCTTCGAGACCTTCGCATCAAATAATATGCGAAAACAAACAATCCGCGGCCTCGCCGAAGTCTACCAAGTAGCAACAACAAATCCATGGAGCGACACAGCCATCACCTTCAACGCCAGCGACGTACCTAAATTCCGAACAGCCCGAGCACCAGCCGCACTGGTGCTTAGTCCCATAGTGGACGGTTTTCGACTTACAAAGGTCCTCATGGATGGCGGCAGCGGACTAAACCTCATCTACGAGGAAACTCTTCAAAAAATGGAAATAGACTGGAGACGTATTGAGCAAAGTAGCACAACCTTCAGAGGAATAATCCCTAGTCGGGAAGCGCGCTGCACCGGAAAAATCACACTCGATGTGGTGTTCGGCTCGCCGGACAATTACAGATCCGAAGAAGTCACGTTCCAAGTGGCCCCGTTCAACAGCGGATATCACGCTATATTAGGACGAGAGGCATTCACAATTTTTCAAGCCGTACCCCATTACGGGTATATGAAGCTCAAAATGCCTGGGCCCGGAGGAATAATCACTCTCGCTAGTGATCCGGACATAGCACTCCGTGCCGAAAACAAGACAGCCGCACTAGCCCTGGAGGCACTATCCGAAGCCCTAGCGGCAGAAGAACTCACCGCGCTGCGCTCTACGGTGAACAGGGACGATGTGATACTCGATAAAAGATCCAAGTCCACCTCCTTCAAACCAGCAGATGAAATGATAGAATTCCAGGTCCATCCAACGGACCCAACAAAGACGGCCTCCATTGGGGCACAATTGAACCCCGAAGTAGATGCCGCACTGCGCGAATTCCTTCGGGAAAATTGGGACATTTTCGCCTCGCATCCTTCGGATATGCCTGGAATCCCACGCAGGTTGGCAGAACACAGCCTAAACATCCTAAAAGTATTTAAGCCAGTCAAACAGTCTCTTCGACAATTTTCCAAACCCAAAAGACAGGCAATGGGAGAAGAGCTAACCAAACTATTGGAAGCCAGATTCATCAGAGATATCAAACATCCAGATTGGCTAGCAAATCTGGTAATGGTACCAAAGAAGGACAAATCCTGGCGCCTATGTGTCAATTTTAAAGACCTCAATAAGGCTTGCCCAAAGGATCCCTTTCCTCTCCCCCGCATCGACCAAATTATCGATGCTACCGCAGGGCACGATTCGTTGTGCTTCCTCGACGCATACTCCTGCTACCATCAAATCAAGATGGCGGAAGCAGATCAAGCCGCAACGGCATTCATCACTCCATATGGACCATTCTGCTTCAACATGATGCCCTTCGGACTTAAAAACGCCGGCGCAACATATCAACGCATGATTCAAACATGTCTGGCCACCCAGATCGGCGAAACAGTAGAGGCATACGTAGACGACGTAGTCGTCAAAACCAAACACGTCGAAACTCTAGTAGACGACTTGAGGCTCACATTCGACAACCTCAGAGCATATGACATCAAGCTGAATCCAGAAAAATGCGTTTTCGGCGTGCCAGCCGGAAAGCTACTGGGCTTCATTGTATCCGGTAGAGGAATTGAAGCAAACCCAGCCAAGATCCGAGCTCTGTCATAGCTAGATACCCCAAAAGACCTCAAGCAAATACAAAAATTGACTGGATGCGTGGTGGCTCTAAGCCGCTTTATCTCCCGTCTAGGAGAAAAGGCATTGCCCCTCTATCGCCTCCTCAGGCGCACCGAACACTTCGAGTGGACGGATGCTGCCACTGCCGGACTCGAAGAAATAAAGGCCATATTGGCAACAAATCCGGTCCTGGCTGCGCCCAATCTGGGCGAACCAATGTTGTTATACATCGCAGCAATGCATCAAGTTGTAAGCGCGGTACTCGTCGTCGAACGAGAGACAGAAGGGCATAAATTCCCTCTTCAAAAACCAGTGTATTATGTATCCACTGTGTTAACCCCCTGCAAGTCCCGTTACCCACACTATCAGAAGATAGCGTATGTAGTGTGCATGGCATCCCGGAAGCTCCGACACTACTTCCAAGAGTGTTGGATAACAGTGGCCTCTGAAGTACCACTCAATGACATTATAAATAACCGCGACGCAACGGGCAAGATTGCAAAATGGGCCATTGAGCTCTTACCTTTCGATATAACTTACAAACCTCGGCGAGCTATAAAGTCACAAGTTTTGGCTGACTTTGTCGCTGAATGGACCGAAGCCGAACTCCCTAAAGAGTACGGCGCATACTCCAATTGGATTATGCACTTCGACGGCTCTAAAATGTTGGCCGGACTGGGGGCTGGCGTCGTCTTGACGTCCCCAACCGGGGACACAGTCCAATACGTACTTCAAATAATGTTCACGGACTCCAACAACGCAGCCAAATACGAGGCCCTTTTACACGGCCTCCGGATGGCAATCTCCATGGGCATTCAATGCCTAGAGGTGCCCGGGGATTCAAACCTTGCACTATCCCGAATAAATGGAGATTTCGACGCCAAGGATCCGAAAATGACAGCATATCGCAATGTTGTCTTAAAAATGTCAGCTCGGTTTGAAGGACTCGAATTCCATCATGTAGCCCGAGATAATAACCAAGCGACCAACGTACTGGCACGCATCGGTGCAAAACGTGACGCCGTCCCTCCAAATATCTTCCTGGAGCGGCTCTTCAAGCCATCTGTACTATGGGAAGAGGAGTCCGGAAACGACAAACCGGAAATAACTGCGCCGACCGGCGATCCAGCCGATAACATAACACCTTCAGCCCACGACATAATGGCAGTAATCGCCCCGTGGACAGAACCATTCCTAGCCTACTTGCTTAGGTAGGAACTCCTCGAAGACCAAAATGAGGCCCGCTGCATAGTCCGGCGATCGAAAGCCTACAAGGTCCACGAGGGAGAACTTTATAAGAAAAGTACAACCGGAGTCCTGCAAAGGTGTATCTCCGAAGAGGAAGGGCGAAACCTCCTGGCTGAAATTCATGCCAGACTAGGCGGACACCATGCAGCAGCCCGGGCCCTTGTAGGAAAGGCATTCCGTACAGGATTTTATTGGCCGACGGCCCAGGCAGATGCCCAGGACTTAGTCTAGAGATGCGTCGGTTGTCAGCTCTTCGCTAATCAGAGCCATATGCCACCCACCGACCTCAAAACTATACCCATTACCTGGCCGTTCGCGGTCTGGGGGCTTGATATGGTTGGACCCCTTAAAGGGGGAACCCACAAGCAAAGGTACCTATTGGTCATGGTGGATAAATTCACCAAATGGATAGAGGCCAAACCGGTCAAAACGGCAGAGTCCGGACCAGTGATAGACTTTATATCCGGGGTAGTACACCGTTACGGTGTCCCCCACAGCATCATCACCGACAACGGCACGTACTTCATGGCCGATGAGGTTAAGTCATGGTGCAAAAATATGGGTATCAAGCTCGACTATGCTTCAGTCTATCACCCTCAAACCAACGGTCAAGTGGAACGAGCAAATGGTCTAATAATGAGCGGTATTAAACCCAGACTAGTGCGGTCACTTACAAAATCCGACACGCACTGGGTAGAGGAGCTTGACTCCGTACTCTAGGGGCTACGGACAACGCCCAACTGTACTACCGGATTCACACCATTTTTTATGGTATACAGCGCAGAGGCAGTTCTGCCCTGCGACATTATTCATGACTCACCTCGAGTGCACATGTACGAAGAAAGAGAGGCCGAGCTGGATCGGCAGGACAGCTTGGACACATTGGAGGAAGAACGCGACGTCGCCAAGGCTCGTTCCCCATTCTATCAGCAGCAGGCTCGAAGATATCAAAGCACAGAAGTACGGGCCAAGACTTACAACGTTGGCGAACTAGTTCTACGCCTGCCGGACAAGAAAAAGGACAAGCTCAAGCCCAAATGGGAGGGCCCCTTCATTATCGATCAAGTCCTGACTGGCGGAGCGTACCGTCTACGAAATGCATCGGACAACCAACTCGAGCCGAACCCATGGAACGCAGCCCGCCTCCGAAGATTTTACGCCTAGCGCCGGACTAAGAGTTCGTCCCCTTCCCCAGTCCAAATTTTTTACACTACAGCTGCACTTTGTTTTTCTTTCTTCTCTTAACCTCTTTTCATACAAAGCCCTTAAAGGCCTAAATGCGCATTGTTCGCACAAACTTGATGTGCTATCCGCACTCATTATACCTGGGGGCTTCTTTTCCAGAAGCTCAATTATAAGGGCTTCATGCCCAGCACATGTGTCAAGCTTCCACATGTACCTTTTACTCACCATTATATGCATCGATATGACTTAAGTTTTGGCCAAGCTGGGTTGCCTGGCTCCTGTGCTTACCCCTACGTTCCCGATTGTTCGGCTAGGAGGTAAAGGGAGCACCTCTGTGATTGTTACTGCCGGGTCAGCCGGATGTGTACTTCAGACTAGGTGAAGCCGAAAGCTAGCGTTCTTAAGGGAATATTCGGTCGGTGACTTGAAAGATGATTTTTTACCTACTTATTTATCTGCCCCCAGATGTTTTTCTGCTTTTTTCGCAGTCCGGGCATGCACTTTAGGGTATGCCTCCCAGGGAAAGGAACTCCTAACGGAACTATTCTCCCTGGAAGATGTTTCTTACTAACCATGTAATATAACATAACTAGTTGGGCACTTGTCTGATAAAGCACTAATGACCCCTACGCCTGGTCTCCATGCATACCTCGGTTGTTTCTTAACCAAGAAGGTATTCGGACACACTCCAGACTCTAGGGTCCCGAGGTTGAAGCGAAAAGGTCGGCAAAGACAAACGATCTACAATCTGGCTAGAAGGCATTTCACATGTCATTTTAAAATACATTGTCAAATTTACTGATTGTATTCCTCCTCAATCCCGTCTAAGAGGCTGTCTAACTTACAGTCCTGTAGGGAAAATTTAGCAGCCAACTCTACTTGGCTGTATACTAAACTCACAGGGATCTCCTTCCCATCGGGCCCCACCGGTCCAACTTCGGCCATGTGGTTGGGATCCGCCTTCTTGTAATGCGTCTTCACCATGGCCCAAGCCTCCCTAGCACCTTGACGGCAAGCCGAAATCTTCCACAAACGGAAGCGCTGCCGCACTCCCTGAAGCTTCTCCGCAAGCTCCCCAAGGCCCTCGGGTAGGGAAAGGGCTGGCCATAAAGCCTGGACGCCGCCGCTCATTGCCTGCCGAACTCGTTCGAGTAGTTGCAACAGCTCGGGAAGTTGATCACCCGCTGATACGGGCATCTCCTCCGCAGGGCGACCTGTGAGTATACCTACAAGACATATTATGTCAATTTACTTCCTCGCCGAACTCTTCTTTTCAAAGGAGTCCGCTCAAGCACTTACTATAGGTGCCGCGACGAAGCCGCTGATTCTCCTTAACGGAGCCGGACAGCCCGGCCCGAGCGCCTTTCAGCTCTTCTCCGAGCCTGGCGTTGGCATCCTGGAGCTTGTTCCTTTCTTGTTGCACCCTATTCAGCACCCTCTTGTCGGCCTTCAGCTGGCGCAGTAATTCTTGCCTGTCCGGATCTTGTCCGGCGGCACCTGCAATGTCATCATTAGACTTGCGCGCACGCCGCACAGCGCTTATATTTATTAATAAAAATGTGTTACCAAGAGGGGTCTCTGCGTTTCCTCCCGCGGCAGCAAGTGCGGCCTCAAGTTGGGCCTTGCATTCTTGCAGCTCCTGAGACAGCTGGGCATTCTTCTCGGTAAGAGCCTGCATTTCAAATGATCCTTAAATCAGTTAACATAACTACTTTAAGTCTCGGGGGCTACTGGCATATATAACCATTAAATTCCCTTACCCGTATGTCTTTCACATACTGCTCCGTGGCTCTGGTAAAACCGTCTTGAGCAGCACGGAGATGCGCGTCCCCTGCGTTAAAAGCGTCCAATGCCTCAGGGGAGAAGCACGCTTCACGAAATACTGTCCGGCGGCGCCTGTGGTTCATGGCGCTCTCCACCTCAGACTTGGTGGCCGACAGTCTGTCGGCATCCTCCGTTGGAGGAGTATCCGGCCCGCGCTTTACGCTTGCCTCCCCCTCCAGGCCGGGCGCTGGAGCCTGGCTGGTATAGGTCGGATCGGCAACCTCTACGCCCGCAGTCCGGCAGGAGCTTTTTCTCCTACAAAGATCATGAGCACTCAGACGCTTCCTAGGAACGTTGCTCTGAAAATTTAAACACGAGCTATACCTTTGCGGCGACATCTCAGTCCGTGCCACGCTCCTTTTCCGCCTGCTGGTCCGGACTGACCTTCGTTGGTCAGCCGCCACGGGCTCGGCTTCCCGCCTTGAAGGCGCTTCATGTAAAACACCATCGTTCGCGAAGGTCGGAAATGGGCAAGGAAGAGGTAATGGTGTCCGGACCTCGGTCACTGTCACCTGGAAAGCCGGACATAGTCCGGGGTAGTCTGCCATAATGGCGACTAAAGCGTTATCCATGCTGAGTTGGTGGAACACCCCGTCGATCAGCTCCACCTTAATATCCCGGTCCTCTTCTGAGGCCGGATCCTGGGATCTTTCCAGATCCTCGGGTTGCGGAGCGGGACTTACCATGTCCTCCACAATCCGGCGTAGTTCCTGCGCCGAAGACATAATGTAAGAAGCCTAAACTTCGAAAGCATGGGTTGATCCCTTAAAAGTGTTCGCTTACCCAGCCTCTAGGGTTGTTCATGGAAAACCCATTCAAGGGGTTCGTTTGAAGGAAGTCCTCCTTCTCCCCCTTGTACAGGCCGGACAGTATCTACACCAGATCCTCGGTCGAATCCGGCCCTTCGCGGCCATGACGGCTGGCATCGTCTTCCCCGTTGAAATCCCACATGGGGTGGCCTCTGTATTGCAATGGCTGTACCCCCCGCATGATGCATGTTTCCATGACTCCAATCATGGTCAGCTCGGAATGGGCCAGTAATCTTATTTGGCCCATCAGGTAATGGACGCTCTTGTCTTCCTCCAATCGGGGGCTCCGCGGGCGCCAGCTGAGGCTTTTCTTCAAAGGAGCAGCACTGAACTCCGGGAGGCCAATCCGGACTGAGTCCGGCAGTGGAGCGTCTTCTATGTAAAACCACTCCGAAGGCCAGTCTTCGGATGCCTTCTTAGGGGTACCGGATGGGTATCCGGTCCCGGCAATGCGCCATATTTCGGCGCCGCCCACTTGATATATAGATCCCTCGTGAGAACGGGGTACGAGGCAGAACAGCCTCCTCCACAGTGAAAAATGGGGCTCGATGCCCAGGAATAGCTCGCGAAGAGCTACGTAGCCCGTGATATGCAGGACAGAGGCGGGCGTAAGGTGATGGAGCTGGAGCCCGTGGAACTCCAGGAGCCCGCGGAGAAACGGATGTATTGGAAATCCGAGTCCCCTTATCAGATAGGGGACGAAGCATACCCGCTCCCCTTTGTTGGGACTTGGGGTAGCCTCCGCTTGCTTCCCACCTTGGTAGGTGGCCAGCCCGGCTCGAACCGGGACCATGAAGGCCGGAGGGAGATATCCCCCCGCTTGGAGCTTCACTAGCTCGTTGTGTGGAACAGAGCACCTCCTCCAGTCTCCTGGCGGTGGGCTGGGAGCGCGAGAAGAGGAGCCGCGTCGATGGTCCATGATGAAATGGATTTTTAGGTCAAAGGCACTCCGATGAGTATTCGCGGAAGGAAGATGGTGTGGTTTGGATCTGGATTTTTGCCTCTTTTGTAGGCGGATGACTCGCACGACTAGGGGGTGAAACATAAAAGACACCCTGGCTTTTTGCATTCGTGGGACGCGTGGAAGAAGGCCCTTATTGGGCGTAGAAGCCAAGAAGCACAGTATTCATGATGAAGCCGGACACTGTTTGGCAGGTACATGGGACTTGAAGGGAGAACCCGCCTTGCAACGCCGAAGACTATATACGCGCTGGACTTATTGTCATTAAAGCCTGGTTCGGGGGCTACTGAGGGAGTCCTGGACTAGGGGGTGTCCGGACAGCCGGACTATCATCATCTGCCGGACTCCAAGACTACGAAGACACAAGATTGAAGACTCCGTCCCGTGTCCGGATGGGACTTTCCTTGGCGTGGAAGGCAAGCTTGGCGATACGGATATGTAGATCTCCTACCATTGTAACCGACTCTGTAACCCTAGCCTTCTCCGGTGTCTATATAAACCGGAGGGCTTTAGTTTGTAGGACACAACATACATTACAACAATCATACCATAGGCTAGCTTTAGGGTTTAGCCTCCTTGATCTCGTGGTAGATCCACTCTTGTACTACCCATATCATCAATATTAATCAAGCAGGACGTAGGGTTTTACCTCCATCAAGAGGGCCCGAACCTGGGTAAAACATCGTGTCCCTTGTCTCCTGTTACCATCCTCCTAGACGCACAGTTCGGGACACCCTACCCGAGATCCGCCGGTTTTGACACCGACACCTATTCTCTCTTATTTTACAAGGTTTACATGAAGAGGGAGAATGCCGATAGCTGGAATTCTGGGCTGGAAAAGGAGCAAATATTAGAGACCTATTCTGCACAACTCCAAAAGTCCTGAAACTCCAAGAAAGTTATTTTTGGAAATATTGAGCGGAAGAAATACCAGAGGGACCCACACCCCGGCCACGAGGGTGGGGGGCGCGCCCTACTCCCCTGGGCGCGCCCCCTACCTCGTGGGCCCCCTGGTGGCGCTCCAGTGCCCATCCTCTGCTATATCAATTCTTTCGTCCGAAGAAAAATCAGAAGCAAGCTTTCGGGACGAGACTCCGCCGCAACAAGGCGGAACCTTGGCGGAACCAATCTAGGGCTCCGACAGAGCTGTTCTGCCAGGGAAACTTCCCTCTGGGAGGGGGAAATCATTACCATCGTCATCACCAACAATCCTCTCATCGGGAGGGGGTCAATCTCCATCAACATCTTCAACAGCACCATCTCCTCTCAAACCCTAGTTCATCTCTTGTATCCGATCTTTGTCTCATAGCCTCAGATTGGTACCTGTGGGTTGCTAGTAGTGTTAATTACTCCTTGTAGTTGATGCTAGTTGGTTTATTTGGTGGAAAATCATATGTTCAGATCCATTATGCACATTATCACCCCTCTGATTATGAACATGAATATGCTTTGTGAGTAGTTACGTTTGTTCCTGAGGACATGGGAGAAGTCTTGCTATTAGTAGTCATGTGAATTTGGTATTCGTTCGATATTTTGATGAGATGTGTGTTGTCTATCCTCTAGTGGTGTCATGTGAACGTCGACTACATGACAATTCACCATTGTTTGGGCCAAGAGGAAGGCATTGGGAAGTAATAAGTAGATGATGGGTTGCTAGAGTGACAGAAGCTTAAACCCTAGTTTATGCGTTGCTTCGTAAGGGGCTAATTTGGATCCATATGTTTCATGCTATGGTTAGGTTTACCTTAATACTTCTTTTGTAGTTGCGGATGCTTGCAAGAGTAGTTAATCATAAGTGGGATGCTTGTCCAAGTAAGTGCAGCACCCAAGCACCGGTCCACCCACATATCAGATTATCAAAGTAACGAACGCGAATCATATGAACGTGATGAAAACTAGCTTGACGATAATTCCCATGTGTCCTCGGGAGCGTTTTCCTTCATATAAGAAATCATCCAGGCTTGTCCTTTGCTACCAAAAGGATTGGGCCACCTTGCTGCACTTTATTTACACTTGTTACTTGTTACCTGTTACAATTTATCTTATCACAAAACTATCTCTTACCTATAATTTCAGTGCTTGTAGAGAATACCTTACTGAAAACCGCTTGTCATTTCCTTCTGATCCTCGTTGGGTTCGACACTCTTACTTATTGAAAGGAATACGATAGATCCCTACTTGTGGGTCATCAGGGTCGTCGTCGACGAAGTCGATCACAGGGGCAACCACTACAAGAAATATGTCAACTAGTGACCTTCTGTCAGTGACCCTGGAAGAATTGGTCATAGATCTATGACCATTTGAGACCAATTGGTCAAAAGCTGTTCATGGGGCTCCAAACCCTAAACCATTGCGACCATTTTGGTCAAAAAGGTCGTAATTTCCTTACACGAAATGGTCATAAAGCAGATAGCACTGCTCCGCTGCGTTATTTCTAGCTGATCATGACCAATATAGATGGTAATAGCCTTGTAAATTGTGGTGGGTTGCTATGACTAGGCGCCACCTCATCAGTTTTGCATATGTGTCATGTCCATGTGGAAGTTTTTGCCCTAGGTTGTGAAGCAACCTATATTTCTGTCATTCCAAAAATTCCCAAAGAAATCTCATAAATTCTTTGGGTCATATCTTCGTCAAATATGTAAAAAACCTTCCTTGCCTAGTTCAGAAATAATTCAAAAATATTCATTTTCCTATTCTGTTCAGAAAAACACTTTGTGAAGGAAGTACCACTTTGGCATGTCCAAATGGTATCCATTTTCTATAGTGCTTTCCTATGCCCAAATAACCATCCTCCACCAAATGCCAGCTCAATCCATTCATTATTTTGAGCCCAGCTTCAACATTCGTATTTACGTCCAGTGTAGTACCTTGCAAAGCAAGTACCACCTAGTCTCCTCCTTTTGAGCTGAAAATTTATGAAGACGATCTTCTTAGTAACTGATCATCCTTAGGCAAAACTCACGCCCATTAGCCATGTACATTTGTCGTACCGCTAATCAAACACTTGGCTACTAATTCATATTTGAGCATCGATCTGTCTCCTCGTGAGAATCTTATGTTGTAATTTTCTTCCTAGCACCTACGTGGGGAGTTACCAACCCACTAGACATGCCTAGGCCACCCAGAACACATGGCAACGCCACGGTCACGCGATGACCACGCGGCGGGAATGCGAGTTTACTCGCTCTAGAGTTGGGGCCCTCGGCCACCGCCCAAACCTCGACGTATCGCCACCAAACCATGTATTTATGATTAAATAGGTACTTATGTAACTAGAAATGATTTTTGGAAAAAATAAATAGCAAACTATGAGGCAGCTGCAGGTCAAATTTGACCCGCTTCCATATGAATCGGCGGAAATTTGTCTTTTTCACGAGAGGTGGATCAAAACTTTTTACACCCAACCATTTTATCAATTGTGCATTAAATATGTCCTAGTATTTTAGAAAATTGATTTGGTCCAATTTTGCAACAATTATTTGGGAGGTCCTTCACAAAAAAACCTCCTTTTGGGCACTCGAAAAATGGAAAATGATTTTTTCGTCCAAAGAAAATGAAAACTCCCTTAGGCAACATTGTTTGGAAGTCCGAGATGCACCCTTTTGCACAATATGAGTTCATCTGAACAAACTATGCCATGAATGTGACCATAAGGTTGATCATTTGGCTTGAAAGCCATTGATCTTGACGCATGATAGCTCATTTGTGAGAACACTTTTTTAAAATAATTGTCGTATTACAAGTTTATTATTTTTCCTGGTAACTTGGTCACATATAATGACACAATGCTAAGGTTTCCCAATTTTTTGATTTTTTTTGAATTTTTTATGCCCGTTTCAAAATGTGGTCAAAACGGCGGGCTTGACCGTTCCTAGATAGTGGTTGAATCTTGGAATTTTTTTGGTGTTTCTCTAATTAAATAGATACTTTTGTACCTAGAAATGATTTTTGGAAAAAACAAATAGCAAACTATGAGGCAGCCACAGTTCAAATTTGACCCGCTTCCTACTAAATTGGCGAAAATTTGTCTTTTTCACGAGAGGTGGATCAAAACTTTTGACACCCAACCATTTGGTCAATTGTGCATTAAATATGGCCTAGTATTTTAGAAAATTGATTTGGTCCAATTTTGCAACAATTATTTGGGAGGTCCTTCACAAAAAAACCTCCTTTTAGGCACTCAAAAAATGGAAAATGGTTTTTTCGTCCAAAGAAAATGAAAACTTACTTAGGCAACATTGTTTGCCATTCCAATATGCACAATATGAGATCATTTGAACAAACTATGCCATGAATGTGGCCATAAGATTGATCATTTGGCTTGAAAGCCATTGATCTCCATACGTGATAGCTCGTTTCTGAGAACACTTCTTTAAAATAATTGTCATATTATACGTTTGTTATTTTTCCTGGGAACTTGGCCACATATAGTGACACAATGCGAAGGTTTCCCAATTTTTTGTTTTTTTTGAATTTTTTATGCCCGTTTCAAAATGAGGTCAAAACGGAGGGCTTGTCCGTTCCTAGCTAGTTGTTGAATCTTGGAATTTTTTTGGTGTTTGTCTAATTAAATAGATACTTTTGTACCTAGAAATGATTTTTGGAAAAATAAATAGCAAACTATGAGGCAGCCGCAGTTCAAATTTGACCCGCTTTCTCCTGAATCGGCGAAAATTTGTCTTTTTCACGAGAGGTGGATCAAAACTTTTGACACCCAACCATTTGGTCAATTGTGCACTAAATATGGCCTAGTATTTTGGAAAAATGATTTGGTACAATTTTGCAACAAATATATTATAGGTCCTTCACAAAAAAACTTATTTCGGGCACTGAAAAATGGAAAATTGATTTTTAGTTAACTACGACCAATTTTGTAGTTAACTATGACCAATTTAGATGGTCATGACATCATATGAGTGTATTGCAATTTGATTGGTCCGTGGGCGTTTGACGCGGATCGTGGATGGAACACCGTTAGATTTTTGCAGATCTAACGGTTGTCCTCACCCCAAGCCCGCCTAAGCCGAAACCCTAGTCCTCGTGGACATTTTTCATTCACCCCCCGCCTCCTTTCTTTCTCCCCTCGCTCTCCTCTCCTCCTCCCCTCCCCGCTCCCTCCCATGGCGAACCCCGTCGCCTCCCCTCTCCTCCTTCCCTACTACGCGCGTCGGCCACCTCCCTCCGGCGGAGCTTGACCCCCATCCCTCAAGTGCCGCTGCTCCACCCTCTCTCGGGCCCCTCGATCCCAGATCCCCATCTCCAAGTCACCCTCTCCCTCCCTCAGATCTCGGTCCGCCGCTGCCCACCATTGATGACCCTCACCATAGACGAGATCGAGCTCCTCCCTCCCTCTCGTTCTCCCCTAGCCTTATCCACTCCAAGCCAACCAACAACTCCATACTTGGGATTTTGTCGCGCGGCGCCTCGTCCCGCCGGCCCGGCGACCACAGGCAGGCAGTCCACGGCTAGGATGGCGGCGTGCCCGGCCACGACCACGTACGCGCACGACACTCCGCGCCTCCTCTTCCTCTCCCGCGGTTCCTAACATATGCGCTCCTCTCCTCTCCTTGGGTTACATGCAGGGCTCGCGTGGGAGCAGCGCACGGCGGAGGCCTCTGGAGGAGAAGCGGGAGGAGCACGACCGTCCTTGCGCGCCCGGCCCATGGCAGGAGCACCATGGCACGCGCCTCGGAGCTACAACATCTCCTTCGGCGACTTCGTCTTCGGCATCCTGCCGGCCACGCTCGTCGGCGTCGGCATCCTGGCGACTTCCTGTAATCCAGTTCAGCAACGCATGCTGGGAACTTTACTTCCTCGAGCATGACATCCTGGTTCGTCATACCCGTCTCTCGCCCCTTCCGATGTCAGATCTTCTCTGGTCTGGAATATTTAGGCTGTAATTGATGTGCGATTTGAACCGTGATGGGATTACTGGATTACCTTCCCGTGTAGGTCTAATTGTTTTCCCCCGAGAGTGCGGCAATTTGTGTTCGATCTGTGCGACCCTTCTGAATTTTTCAGGAACATGAACTGTTCATAGTTCCTAATTTAAGCCCGCGATCTGTGATGTCTAGCCATTTCGTTTTGTAGTTTAGATCTGATAAGCAATTGCAGTACGAGGTTCGTGCTTTTCATGAGACATGGGTGCACTTCTGTACTAGTATAGTTGCCACTTGTGTGAAATCTTAGATCTAGTTAGGCCATTATCATGCTTTACATAGTCATTTAGTGGTCCAATGTTGCATTGCATCTCCAGACTTGCATTATTGATGAGGGTGTATTTGGTCTGGGGCTCCATTGAAAAGGGAAGCATAAATATTCTATCTGCCATCAAATTCTTTGTTGCTTTCTGTGTTGTAAACATAGGACCGTGATGTTATTGGTGTGAGCAATCAGAAGTAAGCAATAAAACATGCTGTCTTGTGTACATTTCACCATCAGTCGATCATTTTTTATATCATCATCTTATTAACGTGACCAAAACTTACTCTTGTTCTTGCCTTGCAGATCGAGGTTATTGTCTAAGCGGCCAGGCGAGCCCGCTACAGAGCCTGCTACAGAGTTTTGTTGTAGACATGACATTGTTAGAACTTTGGATGCAGATTTTCATCAACTGTTTCTGTGATTTTCCACTCGAAAATGTATATGCATTGCTTATTCTATTTTAAACTTCATCATGGTATGTTCTGTTTCTATTCTCCTGGCTTGATTCTGTTGACACCAGCATGCTCTGTCTGTTTTGGAGCCCAACCATGGACTGTATGTACTAAGCTAGCTCAAGCACACACACAACCAACTTGATTTGCCTCGCTCTGCTGTTACATTATATTACTTGGGTTACTGCAACACTGGCTGCCTGCTACTGCATTTCATCAATTACCAGAAATTTAGTTGCATGTCCAACACAACCACAGAAAGAAACACTAGCAGAACTACTGCCTATGCTTGATTTCTGCAGTAAACATGTTATCTGAAATTTTGTAATGATGTTAACTGATGTGAGTTTGTGCACTTACTGTTTTATACCTGGAAGACAAATGAACTTGGTTTGGTTATATCTCTCCCTATTAATTATGGGTGATTTCCTTCTTGCAAATTATATATGTTCTGTTTTGAGCTATCTCTCTTCCTGGTAATAAAAGTATGTGCATTGGTTGATATTTAGTATTCGTATGTCTAGTTCACGATGATGGTCACTTGCGGTAGAGGCACCAATATTTTGGTGTCTAGATATTCGTCACCGATAACTAAGCATGCAATGCTTGTATATACCGAGTTTTTACTGCCTAGTAGTGAGCACACCTAGCCCGAGTCACCTACTTCAATTAAAGAAACTAAGAATGTTCATAGTAATTTGAAAAGTATCTCATGCTTGATGCTTATACACTTGCATACACATCCCTCCTCCTCCTCTTCCTCCTCTCGTCTCCCATAATCTGATTTGTGTGTGCATTTATTTTTGCAGGTTCGTGAAGAGGCCAATCTGGTGTTGTGAAAGAAGGGGGCTGTCCATGGAGAAGATCCTGCGGCGAGCTCCTCAGGGTAGGTTATCCCACAAATCTCCTCAATTGGGATGTGAAGAAGCAGAACTTCTGTTTGTTCGGGAGCTGCTTTATTATATCAAATGCACCAGATACTTACGATTTCTCTTATGATCTTGTCGCTGGGCTAGAGAAAAAACAGAGTTGCATATGATTTCTATGTACTAGTAGTCTAAAATGCCGGCCTATCTAGTGTACTGTAGGAACCTGTTGTAATCCCTTCATATATACTACATGATGTTGTTGTTGTTGTTTACTGAAACCAAATAAATTATCTGCATGAAACATAGCTTAAAATTTGCGACAAAGATCACCATACTAGTATGAGGTGCCTTTTGCATTTCTCTGTTTGTGCTGCTATTACTATGGCATGCATCGTCTGTGTTTAGATTTTGTTTGCTGCTTCAGATCACTAAGGATTTTTGGTACCTTTTTATGTATTGTGTACTAGCGCTAAAATCTTACAGCAAAATACATCTTTCTTTTGAATAACAGTATATGAGATTAGCAAGAAATTATATGATTAGAGAACTTCAATTAAATAGAAGAATTATCCATGATTTCATTGCTGTGAAGGTGATTGAGTTGGTGTTCTATACCAGTTCCTTATTTACTTTGATGGTTCTTGATACGTGAACTGTTTCATAGGGCATAGTTATCCATGTTGCATTCTAATTCCTTATTTGAGTAGATGCTTCCTGATTATCCATGTTGCATGTGAATGGGTTGAGTAGATAGAATTGGAGTGAGCAGATCACTATAGGACTAAGGAAAAATCAAAAAGTATGTGTAGGAAAATATCATCGTTCTTGCTCACTTTGCAAAAATGATGAGTACTAGAAATTGTCCCCTTTCACTAATATTTGTTGTTTGCTGATGGTTATACGTCTTTTGCTTGATCTATTATGATTCATGCACACAATTTGGCTAGAAAAAGCCCTAGTTATAGATATTTTTATTATTTTATACATTAATGTATGATGTTATTATATGTATGTGTGATGCTTTAAGCCTGTTTTACTGTTTCCTCCTCGATTGATCTATTCATGTAATGTTCTGTTCTTGTAGGAAGGCAAATTATCGCACCTGGAAAACTTGCCCATCAGAGGGAGCAATGAAGACATTGTTAGGACAGTACCAGATGTGCTCCTACGTGTTGAACAATGTTATGTAGTAGTGAGATAAGGCAAATTATGTAGACATTGTTAGGACAGTACCAGATGTGCTCCTACGTGTTGAACAATTCCTGTGTAATGAAATTTTGTATTCCCTGTGTACATGTTGCTTTAATGCCAGATTGTGAAAATTACTCAATTTCCATGATAGTACCGGGCCTGAATAGGCCATGACCAAGAAATAAACGTGGTACAAACGTGGTCTGGGGTGAAAAGGCCATGGCCCAAACAATATTTTTCTTGAAGGAAAAAAATTAATAAGAAATGCATTATAAGAGGCCATGGCGCAGAAATAAAAAGGCTAAAATGTGGGCTTAGCCCATGTAGTCAACCAAATTAATAGGGAAAAATATTCTAAAAAGGCCGAATTGTTGGGCTAGGCCCATGTAAAAATCGAATTGGACCGGGCTGATTCTTGTGCCACATCAGATTGCCACGTCAGATGCCTACGTGGCCTGAGGAGGCTGCTAGTGAGCAAAACAAAACAGTAGGCATGTTTTGGATATAAACGTCTACGACCTTCTCACAGAGAAGGTCGTTAAGTTCAGTTTATGACCGCCAGCTTTTGACCTTCTGTTTTGGTCAAAAACTGTCGCAAATGAAAAACTATGACCTTTCAGCGGCCAATAGTGAGGGTCACAAATTGACATATTTCTTGTAGTGAGCATCAGTCCCGGGGTCTACCGGAGAGAAGTGGGGGAAGAAATAATAAATATAAAGCAAACATAGCATCACAAAGCATAACATGGCAATATGATGTGCCGGGTGTGACCTAACGTATGGCTACACGATATAGGTGAAGGGGGAATTCAACCGAGAATGTTTTCCCGGTTCTGGACCTGTGTCAAATAGATGACCGGAGGGTAAATGTTCCATGCTGAGATAGTTAGGGGCATCTGACAGGTAAACGGACCGCGTAAACGGATTCGTTGGATTTTCCTGAGCAACTTTCATGTAGAAAACATTTTCATCCGATTTATGAATTAATTTCTACAAATTTTCAAAGATTAAAAAATTTTCTGGAATTATTAAATTAACAGAATTAACAGAAAAGGAATATGACGTCAGCATGACGTCAGCAGTCAACAGACTAACTAACCAGGGTCAAACCTGCCATGTGAGGCCAGTGGGACCCACATGTCATAGTCAGAGGACTAAACTAAGTTTAACTAAGACTAAACAGGGTTAATTAGCACGTGGACCCCACCTGTCAGTGACTTAATTAACTATCTAGTTAACTTTAAGTATAAAACCAGTTCAGTTAAACTAATTACACGGTGGGGCCCGCACGCCAGCATCACAGAGAAGCCCAGCCAGCACGTTGACTGGGTCAACCCAGTCAACGGGGCCCGCGGGCCCCGCTGGCAGTGACCCAGGGGTGGCCCCCGGTGTGCCACGTTGGCGGTGGCCGTCGGCTCAACGCTGGCGACACCCACACGCGTCTGCGCGGCTCGGATCTCGCCAGAAAACGCGTACGGGTCTCGGGGAGGAGCGGTGCTAGGCTCATTCGAACGAGCTCTCAGCGCCACGTCCAGTGGTGGCCATAGCATCGCTGGAATTGGCCGGAATCAGCACCGGCGAGTGGCGGAGGCGGCGGCGTGCACGGGTGCTTGACAAAAACGGAGCTACGGCACGCTAGCGAGCAAACGAAGAGGCTGGGGAGTATCTACGGGGTGTGGGGAGTGCAACGGGCACTAGCCTGTGACCATTTGGTCACCAGAGACACGCCGGCGACAAGCCGCGGCGGCGGTGCTGTTCCGGCATGGACGTAAACGGCGTTAGCGGGCTCAGGGAAATGCATGCGCGTGCGCATTGGGCTCCTGGGAACCTCACGAGCTCGACTACGAGCTCGGATGCGAGCTGCGGCAACGGTGGCCACTGTGACGAGCTTCACCATGGCGGCGGGGCAGCACCAATGGTGGCAACTAGGGGGGCGAGATCGAAGGCGCTAGCATAGGGTAAAGGTCGGAGAGCTTACGTAGGAGCACACGGTGGCTCGTTGGAAGTTTAGGAGCAGTAGGGCGCCGGAATCGCAGAGGAACGCCGGTGGCTGCCGAGGAAGAAGAAGCTGGCGTCGGAGTCGATGCAGGGGCGCCGAGCTCAAGGGGCTGGTCGTGGGCGAAGGAGAGGTTGACGGCGGAGCACTTGGCGCGGTCCTAGGCGAAGGGGACGATGGAGAGCGGGTAGACGGTGCCGGCCATGGCGACTGCGGTGGTGGCCATGGCGGATCTGGGCAAGGAGGATCTGGTGGGAAGAGGGAGAGGCGGAGTGGGTGAGGGTAAGTGGGAGACTCGGAGCCCGAGGCGTGAGGGGCTGCCCTTATCCCCTCACCGGCAACGTGGTAGCGCGCGGCGCCGCGCCGGGTCCGGTGGGAACGAGCAGGGGGCTCGGTCGCGTGAACAGAGAGAAGGAGAGGGATGGCCGGGGAGGGGGAGTGGGCCAGGCCTAGCTGGGCCACCTAGCTCGGGTGAGTCGAAGACCAGCTGGGCCATTTGGCCCAGTGGAACAGGGGCTTTCTCCCTCTCTCCTGCTTTTCCTTTTTTCTTTTCTTTTTTTTAAAAACTTTCTATTTTATTTATTTTAGGCCATTTAGACACTTTGCAAAAAAAATGTTTGTTCACCACCAATATTACCAGAAGAATACTTTCCACATGATGAACATTTTAGTTTCCATGTTTGAGCATTTTTGAATTTCACACATAATTTGGAATTGAATTCAACTGGATTTTAAAAGAGGCAAGAGACAAAGATGAACAAACACTTGTTTAGCAAAAGGATTAACTTAACCCGAGAGATTACTGTAGCATTATTACACCGGGGTGTTACAACTCTCCTCCTCTAAAAGAAATTCTTGTCCCGAGAATTAAGAGGTAGCAGGGAACAGGTCGGGGTATTCAGCCCGGAGGTTATCTTCGTGTTCCCATGTGGCTTCATCTTTAGAATGATTTGACCATTGCACCTTGAGGAACTTGGTAACCTTCTGGCGTTTTCGACGTTCAGCTTCTTCAAGAATGCAGATCGGATGCTCCTTGTATGTGAGATCATCTTGAACTTCAATCAATTCCGGGTCCACTTCACGTTCCGGATCCTTGAAGCAACGATGAAGTTGCAACACGTTGAAGATGTCATGGACGTGAGAGAACTGAGGTGGCAACTCCAGTTGATAAGCCACCAGTCCACGACAGGCGAGAATGCGGAAGGGAACAATGTAGCACGGAGCTAGCGTGCCCTTGACTCCGAACTGATGAGTGCCTCTCAAAGGAGTGACATGCAAATAAGCTTGTTCACCAGGTTGATAAGTTGAACCCCAGTGTTTCTGGTCATAGTTGCTCTTCTGGCGCGACTGGGCCGCCTTGAGATTATCCCGGACAGTGCAAACCTGCTCTTCATCTTGTTGAATAATGTTTGGACTAATGAGCGTCCATTCCCCAGTTTCTAACCAATTC
Source organism: Triticum dicoccoides (assembly GCF_002162155.2). Lineage (NCBI taxonomy): Eukaryota > Viridiplantae > Streptophyta > Magnoliopsida > Poales > Poaceae > Triticum > Triticum dicoccoides. The sequence goes on from NC_041389.1 coordinate 69,034,717, forward strand.
AGAGGGGTTCGGCACTTACGTCCATAAAGCACTTCGAAGGGTGCCATTTTCAAGCTGGCTTGATAGCTGTTGTTATAAGAGAACTCCGCATAAGGGAGAGATTCTTCCCACTTCTTGCCGAAAGAAATAACGCAAGACCGAAGCATGTCTTCAAGAATTTGATTGACTCGGTCGACTTGGCCTTGGGATTGGGGATGATAAGCAGTGCTCCAGGTAATATGAGTTCCCATTGCCTCTTGGAAACCATCCCAGAACTTTGAAGTGAATATACTGCTGCGGTCTGAACTGATCTCCTTCGGAATGCCATGGAGTGACACAATTCTAGAGATATACAAGTTTGCTAATTGACTAGCAGTGATAGTCTCCTTGACTGGCAGAAAGTGAGCAACCTCCGAGAATTGGTCGATGATGACAAAGATAGCATCGTTACCTTTCCGAGACTTGGGAAGGCCAGTGACGAAGTCCATCTGGATCTTATCCCACTTCCATTCAGGAATCAGAAGCGGTTGTAGAAGTCTAGCCAGTTTCTGATGTTCTGCTTTGATGCGATGGCAAACGTCACATTCTTCGATATATCGAGCAATGTCTTGATTCATTTTAGACCACCAGTACTTCCTGGATGAATAGAGAGAGGGGTGTCATGCGCTTCTTTCATCACCTTCTCTATCATAAGCTCAAACCAGGGTACGACAATGCAATCTCTGAAGTATAAGGTCCCATCTTCAACAAGCGAGAAATCTCTAGATTTCTCTAAGGCAAGATCCTTTTTCATCAGATCAACATGAGCATCTTTGGCTTGAGAAGACTTAATTTCTTTAAGAAGAGTTGGTTCCAAGACAAGGTTATTCAGAGAACCCTGTGGAACTAGTTGAAGGTTCATCTTTCATAGCTCTTCATAAAGGCGGGGTTGAGCTTTGTAGACCATGTGATTGTTGCAATATGACTTGTGGCTCAAGGCATCGATGATTACATTAGCCTTGCTAGGGGTATAGGATATACCGCAGTTGTAGTCAACAATAGCTTCCATCCATCGCTGCTAACAGAGGTTCAGATCTGCCTGAGTAAACTGGTACTTCAGACTCTGATGATCGGTGAAGATTTCGCAACGATTACCGAGAAGGTACTGTCGCCATAGCTTCAGTACAAAGATAACCGCTGCAAGCTCGAGGTCATGAACTGGGTAGTTCTCTTCGTGAGGACGCACTTGAAAGGAGGCATAAGCAATCACCCTGCGCTCTTGCATTAGGACACAACCTAATCCTTGACATGAAGCGTCGCAATAGATGACGATGTCCTTGCGAGAATCAGGGGGAGCTAGCACTGGGGCAGATGTCAGCTTGTCCTTGAGTGCCTGGAAACTTTCCTGACATTTTTCATTCCAATCAAACTTAACGCCTTTGTGTAGCAGATTGGTCAGTGGCTTGGCGATCTTGGAGAAGTTCTCGACAAAGCGGCGACAATAGCTGGCTAGTCCGAGAATAGCCTGAACGCGCTCTGGGTTGACGGCAATACCATCCTTGGAGATCACATGACCAAGGTAGGTGACTTCGGGTAACCAGAATTCACATTTGGAATACTTGGCATAAAGTTGATGTTCTCGAAGCTTCTCTAGAACAGGTCGAAAATGTTCAGCATGTTCTTCTTTGTTCTTCGAATAAACCAGGATATCATCCAGATAGACTACGACGAACTTGTCGAGGTAATCCATGAATATGTAGTTCATCAGACGGGAGAATGTGGCTGGAGCATTGGTCAGGCCAAAAGTCATGACAGTGTACTCGTAAGAACCATAACGAGTGACGAATGCGGTCTTGGGAATATCGTCTTCACGAACACGCACTACAAAAAAAATACACTTTCGTGATGATACGTGTTTGTCACAGTAGGTCGCGTTTTTTGTCATGCATGTACATCCATGACAAATTTATGACAGAATCAAGATAGTCATACTTGTGCTGTCGTAGAAGTGTTCCATGACATTACCAAAATTATCATCACGGAAGTGTCCACTGCCATGACGATAAATTGCGCGTCACAGAAGTGCTTTCGTCAAGGGTGACCGACACGTGGCATCCACCGTAACGGAACGCCGTTAAGCTATCGGGTCGGGTTTTGGATCCCGATAACCCGTTAACAGCCCCGACCAATGGGGATTTTCCACGTGTAAAATCATCATTGGCTGGAGGAAACACGTGTCGGGTCATCGTTGGGACAGATGTCATCCACTCATTGGACAGAAGGCGCCTATGATACGTCGACACGTGGCACGACCCAATAGAGGTCCATTCCTGTGAAAAGGCCGGCCTGTTTGACTTGGTCAAATGGTGGCAGGCTGGCCCACGTCAAGCCTGTTAATGGCTTGTTCGCATGTAGCCCATTTATAGCCTGGTAACCCAAGGCCCGTTACGCCCTATCCGAATTAGGCCCAGTAGCGTCATCTGGGCCACCCAATATGATTCCAGCCCATTTTCACTTCTGGCCCATGTATGGCCCATGACGTCTTTCGGCCCATATGAGGCCCTATGTAACTCTTGGCCTATTAACGGCCCGTGGTGAAACTGGCCCGTAATGAACAGTGTATCACTTTACACCCGTTAACGCCCGTGGTGAAACTGGCCCGTAATGAACAGTGTATCACTTTATACCCATTAACGGCCTGTTATTCCGTTGGGCCGTTCCGAGCCCATGTTATCTTTCGGCCTTCTCAGAGCCCATTTATTCTTGGGCTCATTTCCAGCATTCGTTTACTTACGGCCCGTTATTGTCATTTTCTGCTTGTGGGCCAAATTCAGCCCACGGTTACAGTCAGCTCGTTTGTGGTCCATTAATACGTTGGGCCGTTTTCATAGCGTCATCAAATACAGCCTATTAACGATGACCCGTTATGGTCGGCCCATGAACGGACGATTCCAACTCTAGCCCGTTTATGGCCATGATGAGGCCTGTTATTGGCCCATGTTTGGCCAATCGATCATACTGCCCGTATAAGGCCCATTGATGATACGGCCCGTAGAAGGCCAATTGTTTCTATGGCCCATAGAAGGCCCATTGTTTCTACGGTCAGTGAAGGGCCCACTGTTTCTATGGCCCGTAGAAGGCCCACTATTTCTACGTCCCGTAGGAGGCCCAGTGTCACTACAGTAAATATTAGCCCATGGTTATTGTGGCCTAGTTTTAAAAAATAGGTTATTGCAGCCACTAGCAAACCGCAGAAAAAGAACTGCAATGACTACAAGCAAACAAATAAACAAGATAACAAGGAAATAAATAAGCAAGCAACTTACGCTAGGCTATCACGGCTATGACACATATTACATCCACTGGGCATCAAAGTTCGCCACCGGTGCAAATAAACGCGCCGACAAAAGAATATACAAAACTGAGAGCACTTCAGAAGGCTCTAGGCCTGGCCAGGTCGGGCCCCCCAAACAGCTGAAGAAGCTGAGTAGACCTCAGTTGTGTCAACGATAGAAGCATCAACACGAGATTTAAGGCATGATGGTGCGCACGGCAGTCCTCTGACATCTTCATTGCATCTTTGACTTCAAGTCGGAGCTGAGCTAAAGGAAGCCTTTCTACTTTAAGTTGAGACTGAAGAAGTCGAACTGATTGAGGCAACGACTGCATAGAGGTTGTCTCACACCTGCTGGTGAGTAGCTTCAACTCACTGTCTTCATCAAGACAGGACCTTGGGGTCATCTCGCTGTCCTCAAGATGGTTTGGCTCACTATCTTCCCTAAAGCTCTGCCTGGCGTAAGAGATACGAGTCTGAAAGAGAAACAAGGAGACATGTAACAGGTTTCACAATTATATAAGCAAATAAATGGATCTGTTCTTCATAAGGAACATGTTTTTACAACTACAATTTGAAACTGGTAGTTGTTGCAAACATCCAATCAGATGTAAATAGCAAAGCAAACAGCAGTGGAGGAAATGATGCCTATCCAAATCTATACTAGAACAAAGTTTGAAGGCTTGAGAAGGATGAACTTGCATTACATGTTAACACGGGCTGGACAAAGCCCTTCTCCATGTTGATGGAAGGATAATTCAATAATTCCCCAAAGAAAATTCTTTATAAGCATTGCCATTATTCTACATTTTGCAAAGAGTAAATATAGATCAAATAATATTGGAAGAAACAGAGGATAATGAAGCTCAGGTGCAGACTGATGATAAATAATCAAATAACAATTAATTAAGTACAGCGTTACAAGGCAAAAGGGAGAGAGGTACTGACAGGAGCAATGCAGAGCCCATTATTGTTTTGAGATCGTATAATCCTTTGAGCAAGGAGATTCATCTGAAATTAGTTTTCATACAAGAGAGATGGTAAGGCACAAGCAGAAATATAGGAGTTCAAATTTTGAATTGATATCATAGACAGTACCTGACGCTGGGCTCCCAGCAGTTCTAATAGGGTTTTGGCCACTGGAGTAGGGGTAAAGTGTGGTACAGTTGGGCCTGTGTTTTCTGTGACTGCTGATCTATCTGATTTAACATGTATCACTACCTTCTCCAAATACCTAGTTGTACTCCTTGAGGATCTGCACTCACCCTCTTCCTTTTGGACATCTATTACGAAAGAACAAAATTTGACTGGAAAAACATAGTGTGACGACACATGGAATGGGTAGAAAATGGATAGGTGTGGCATATACTCATATATGATGCTTAAACTAAGCAGATGGTGTAACAAAGTAGAAGTAGTGCAAGAGGTCAGATGCAATATATGTGCGACCAATACAACTTTGCAAAGTTAGAGCAAGCACCTTGATGGGTGAATAAGATAGGCCATCCTCCACCATGCCAAGTTTGTTAGCCAGTGGATCGTTCTGCAATATTCCTCTCGTGTGCCCATTCTCATATTCATTTTGATAATGTTCAATATTTGACATGCATGAAAACATAAAAACAAGTGAGATTTTCTTTGTAATGCAGAAGTGATTCTAATCCAATACTGCCTCCCTGTAAACCCCTTTGTGCTATCTCTGCAATTATTTTAAAAGATGCCATGCATGCTATAATTTGTTGTGTGCATTAATATAATGTGGCCTACTACTCAAAATATGAGAGCTACAGAAGTGATGACACTTCGCAGACGATAGCTTCAACATATAGTAAAGAAGAACAAGTCGACCTGACCTGAGAGATTCAAAATATACTAAGGGAGAACAACTCGACCTGACCAGTCGACCGCAAGAGAAGAGTATCATCTTAAATAAGAGCAGAAGAGCAAGCAGATTGAAGATATTACAAGTCTTTCAATACAATGTCGGTTGGCCACCCATAATGAACCAGAGCGCACAGAGAAATACTATTCTTTCCGGTCTCTCCATATGTGGCTCACATGCATTTCGAAACTAAAGTAGGAACATTTAGCTAACCAATTAAACATCTCTCAGTTTTACTAATATCAACAATAATATCAGATATCAATTTGTACAACTAAGCTTGTTTAGCTTGATGGGTGGAGCAGTGCTATTATGACACAAACCACGTAGGCTGATTGTGGTCATCATGAAATGGGGAAGACATAAGCATGATGAGTATAGTGTTGACCGTGGCAGTGGGATAGCAGATCTGAAGCTGCAAACCACGCAAAGGGTAGTTAGCAACCAATGTTTGCTTTGAAATAACAACTAAGATTTGGTATGGACAAGAAAGTACGGTCAACAAGTGATAAAGAAATGCAATTATGCTGTCTCTCTATATGTCGCGACATGTATTTGGAAACTCAAGTGGGACCTTTAGCTAACCAATTAAATATGTCGGTTAACTAATATCAGTATCATATCACAATCATATTTGAACAACTAAGCTTTCGAATTCTGAGTGTTGTGTTGTTTAGCTTGAAGGGTGGAGTAATGCTAGTACGACAGAAAGCACCTACGCAGATCATAGTAGAGTAGATAAAAGGGGAAAACCCTAAGCATCAACAGAAAATCCAGAAAAGTGGAACTAGCTGGACCAGTGGGTGGCGCACATGCTTTTCGAAACGAATATATGAACATTAGGTGACCAATTAAACATTCTCTATTTTAGTGATATGAGCATGATATTAGATTCGTATTTCAACACGTAAGCTTTGGGTTGAGGTCTTCAGGAGCAGTGCTAGCACGACATGAAGCACCTACGATGATGGTAGTGAATATAAAGGGGGGAAACCATAAGCTTTACGAGTATAGTGCCCGTGCCATGGCGGATCTGAAGGTGCAAACTATACAAAGCTACTTCGCAACCGATGTTTGCTTTCAACTAGCCACTACAATTTGGTACGGACAAGAAAAGTACAGTAAACAAATTACGATCTATTTTCCGGGTGAGATCAATAACTTAAGCACATATGGAAGAGTACCACCTCTCTTGCGACGCCGTGTAGGCCTATGCTGATACGTTGAGGGTGCTGCGGGTGCGATGGCTGTCGGCGGCGGGGAAGAAGACTTTAGACGGCAGATGGTCGGGTCGGGGGATATATCCTGTTGCCGTGGATGAGGCGGTCGTACGAGCAGCAACGGCAAGGTGGACGACGGCGCCGATGAAGCGAGAGGAGGCGATGAAAGGATCCTGGTCCAGCGCCATGGATGAGAGACGTCCATCTCTTGTAGTGGACGACGGGATAGGGGTAGCGGCTCCGGCAAGGTGGAGGATTGGGTGGCGGACGGAGGAGGCTGGCTGCAGTGCAGAGGTTGTCGTGCCGCTGATGGTGTATGAATGGGGAAATGGAGGGGAGGGGGGATCTCAAACTTTGGGACGCGCTTCTCTGAAATGGGGGAAAGTTACGAACTTATCCCCCAATTAAAATTTCGGACATCGCGTCGGTTGGGGATAGGACGGTAATCTCGCATCTCCCAAATATTTGCCGGTAACTATTTCGGGCGAGGAGAGGGTGTTTTGCCGCCCACGGTTGGCGCCCATGGTGTATGAACAGGGCTGACAGGTAGGGCGGTTGTGTCACGTCTGATGGAAGTTACACATCTGTCTCTATTTAAAATATTAACCTACATCGATTTCGGACGAGGAGAGTTTGTTTTGCCGCCCACCGTGTATGAATGGGGAAATGGAGGAAGAGACACATGTCTTTCGGACGAGCTTGAATCATATGTGTTTTGCCGCCCACGTTTGGCGCCCACCGTGTCTGAATGGGCTCAGAGGCCGTCGTGTCACGTCTGATTGAAGTTACTAGTCTACCCCTATCGACAGCAGTGTAAATCCGGTCGATAAGGATGTCAAGTGTCAGGGGTAGACAGTAATTTCCATCTCGCAAACACTTGCTTCGGGCAGCCCACAAATTATAGTGGGTGTTTAGCCGGTTCGTTCAAAACTTGGGAGAATTAGCATTCACGTTTGCCCTAGGACCTGGCAAACTAAATTCAAATCCAATTTGTATTCAATTACGAATATCCACAGATAATTATACGTTTTGTTATTTATTTCTTCAAAACCACAACAAAGATTTATTCCACCTTTATATATGATTATGATTTAGAAATGTCGTGATCTTCGAATTCAGTAGGTTGGATACACTCGAAAAACAGTTATTTCATCCAATACAATATACTCACACGAAAAACAGTTCACCTTATGTCAATCATACAAGTACTGAGGATTACCTCGCCTAAAAAATCGGATCATTACAACACATGGACAACATAGGGGGTCTTGCAACATAATCCATTCAGAGACATGACACAACATGCAAGTACAATAGTCTAATGACAATTTCGACTAGTATCTAAAGAAGAACTGGGATTACCTTGGGCTTCAGATAGTAGAAACAGCAGGACCTCCTCCGTCTTTGAATGCAACATTCTTGCTTCCTCCAATTCTTGGGTTGCTTGCATAATGCGTGCCTCTAATTCCGTAATTTTCAGCCTCAAGATAAAGATTACCTCATTCATGGAAGCCACACCATCTCTTTCTGCCTCTAGTAGAGCCTCAAGGACTATCTGTGCTCAGACTGCTCTCTGGCGGTGTTGCCTCTGAACTGCTACCATCTGGTAACATGGATGGCGCACTGCTTCCACAAATAGATTCTGGGGTTGTACATTGTGTCCTAGTGTGAACGCCATCCTGAAAGGTTTCCATTGGACATCAGTAAGAGATAGTTATCGTATGGTCCATGAAGTAAGCTTACATGGTAAATGACGGACGAATTATTGCCGAGCATGGCAAACTATATTTAAATGGTTCGAAGCAGCATCAGCCGAAAAGAAATTAAAATGGTAAGATGAAGCTAGGGATGTAAGTGGCAAATAAACGACATCCGCCAGTCCCATCTAGTTAGTTTTTGCTACCTCCCTAGTTCATTTTCCTCAAAAAAAACAAAAACTCTTCTGAACTATCATACCACTAGTGGACTTTAATTGGGATTAAACGGGACCCAATTGACATCCCTAGTTGAAACGAAATGTACAACCATTATATTTAAGTTGCCAAGGCATGTAAGAAGTTGAAATAATCTGAGAAAGCACTTAACAGTGTGGCCTCATATAAACAACGAAGACAGTATTGTGATGAAGTTGAGAGGAAAAGTTAAGGACTCAAATGAAATAGGCATGCATTTCTTTACAATAGTACAGTAGGCACTGCTGACATATTGGCCAACTCAGGTATAGCGTAACAACAAATAAGCATTCGAATCAAGCAATACAGCAAATCAGCCACCTGAACTATTTGTAATTCGGTAGGATTACACGTTGAGGGCACAAGCCAAGAAAGCAGCCCACTCGCATTACATTTCACATGTACTAAAACACACTGGCTTACCATATGTTGTTGTGAAGCCTAGCTGCTGTTGCAATGTTCTTTGAAGATATCGTCAGCATCCCGTGGTTGCAAATCTAGTTGTTGTAGTTTATTCTGCACCATCTATTTAGGTAAAATTAATTTTAATCGCATGCACTGGTCCGAATTGATCAGCAATGGTTCATCTAAACTAATGAAAGACGGGTGTGTGCATACACGACAATATATCTGCTTCCCTCTATTTTTATGCTTGTTCGAGGTGCCAGCCCCAAAAGAACAAATATTTTGCTTGATGGGGTTGGCAGCTCCATAATTAATAGAAGCATCAAATTAGTCATGCAACTTGGGAAGATCAAGAACACACAAACAATAATGAACAGAGGCTCGGAGCAGTGATGTAATAGCTAGCATCAGAAAATGTAGGGTAAAACGAAAAAAAACCAGTGGAACCACATGCTAGTTTGCTGATGTGTAATTAAGCATAGAGAACATTAAGCAGTCTGATGGAACCAACAGGTGGCATCAGAACAAAACTAAAGCATATTAACTATATGTGCACTGGTATGTAATTTAGCACATGTAACATGTTCACTGCCAGAAGTATGGCCCTACAGGTGCAAGCAGCATGACGCGTCCCATGAAAAACTGAATGATGCCCTGAAGAAATTCAAAGGTGCAGTGCTTATGCTAGGAAAGTGAACATAGGCGCCGGCCGTTGGATAATAGTACCTGATTCTCGGTGGCATATGGGTATCGTTGTCATACTTGATAGCTAAGGATCGTCGATGGTGCTCGTGTTGCGGTTGATTTGGGCCGGCTGTCGCCGTCGCTGAAGCGGCTATGGTGCTACGGTTGCGACGCCTGTCGACATACAAGAAAGCTCATCTGTGGTAAGTGACAGTTGCATGATAAAGAGAAAAACCAAAGGAGTACAAATCGAAATAACCTGATGAGGCTGCGGCATCGGTTAAGCAGGGCCGGTGGAGTTGAATATGGCATCCGTGGAGCGGGTCCGGTGCAATGGACGAAGGCTTCGGCGAGCCCGTTGTACATTGCTTTCGGTGAGGCGGATCTGTTGCGGCGGACGAGGGCTTGTATGAAGGGCCAGCAAAGGGGCGGACGAGGGAGTCTGTGAAGGGCCTACGCTATGATGGACGAGGGTGCCGGTTAAGCAGATCCGGTGCGGTGGACCATGATGGCGGTCAAGGAGATCTGGAGCGGTGGACAAGCCAGTCATTGAAGCGGCTCCGGTGAAGTGGTGAGTTGGCAGTTGGGGGTTCCAAGGTGCGGAAGGTACATCCGGTGGGGTGTGAGGTCCACCGCTGCGGCAGAGGACTAGATTCGGCGGCTTGCCGTGGTTGGGGGTTGAGGAGGAGAAGGGGAGGGGCTCTGGGAAGAATGTTGGGGCAAATAGGGGAAAACAATGGAGTTACCAAAGCAGCCCTTTTTCGTTCATGTGGCAGGGGTAAAACAGGAATATCACAGGGCTAAACTTTCGGGCGCGTGATATTTCGATGTGAGCGGGATGTTTGAAAGCTTTTGGCGCCTAAAATTATAAGTATTCTGCTCTCGTACGGCCGACTATGATATCATGGCCGACAATTTGTTTGTTTTGCATGCAAAAAAATGTGCAAGTTTTGAAAATCAATGTCTCCAACTCGAAACTTAGATTGTCCATTCAATTCAAATATGGATCATTGAGCTACTACAAGCAAATACCATCATATGGTCCAATTCAAATGAAATTCCAAATGTGTTTATCCTAAATATGATGACAAAAGCAAAAATGTGTATGTGTATGAATAAAGTGGCTGACACTCCTCATGCATTGGGTTGGCCACAATATTCTTGACTTGAGTGGTGGTCTTGTTAACATTCTGCTGCCAATTTGGCATGTATTCCACCTGAGTTTGCTGCCAGGTACGAGCCTTTTGCACAGGTTGCCCATCCTTCTTTGGCTCAAACTTGCGCTTGTTGTCGTTAGTAGGTCTATTATCTGATATGAGCTGGTGCTCCCGTTCAGCAATGAACGCCTTGTCCACTAGAGTTTGGAAAACCGTGAAATCAAACATACTGAGAGCACACCCAAGTTGCGGATTTAAACCTCCAAGAAATCTGTCAATCTTCCTTTCTTCGGTGGCCACGTCATACACAGAGTAACGGGCCAAATGATTGAATTTCTGCAGATATTCAGCCACAGACTGATTTCCTTAGACGAGCGCGAGAAATTCACGCTGCTTGGCCTTCATAACTCCAGCAGGGATACACTAGTGCAGAATCGGGCAATAGCACCGGTTCGTAAGGCCCTGTAGTGCTGGTTACATAACCGGCACTAAATTGTGGTCACTAAAGCCCCCCCCCTTTAGTACCGGTTCAGCACGAACCGGTGCTAACGGGCAACCACGTGGCATGAGCCAGCTCCGGGGGCCTGGAGCCCTTTAGTACCGGTTGGTAAGACCAACCGGTACTATAAGGTTTGGGGGGTTTTTAGTTTTATGATTTCTTTTTCATTTAATTTTGTGTTTCCATTTTAATTCTTTTTCGTTTGCTGGTATTTTACGATACTACACATTGTACACGTTATGCATATATATATATATATATATATATATATATATATATATATATAGTAGAACCAATCATGCATATATATATCATCAATGTCTCACAAACCACCATATTAATTAATTCACACATACACACATGTATAGCTATATACAATTTCTCCTACATATGCATGTTGCCTTCGGAGCCAGTGGCATTAGCCTAATTGGTGCCTTCGGAGCACGATGACAATTGGAAGTGGTTTTCATGGGGGCGGTAGCGGGTAATAGAATTCTCCCTTCGGATTTATGACCTGGTCGAGCAAAAATCCCGCTATTTCCTCTTGAAGTGCTTCTACGCGCTCCGTTTCTAGGAGCTTCTCCCGCACCTCTTTGAACTGTTAAGAAGGAGATCAATATGCATGTGTATTAGTTGTGTGACTAGATATCGATAATGGTGTAAAAATTGTGAATAGTGTTCTGACAAGCGTACCCATTCCTGTCTTTGAGATCTGCTCCTTTCGGACGCCATCATGCGAATGTTCTCGTAAACGCAGAATGCACACAGATCAGTCCCCTGCGCCTGCTTCAGGGCCTTTAAGATAATGGAATTTGATTAGATAAAAACTAATCAAGCATGATAATTAAAGAGATGGCAGCTAGCTAGCTAGCTAGTACTACTTAATTTCTTACCTTGGGTCGAAACCATTTAAGCTTTTGTTTCCATTCGCCGAGCGTGACGGCAATGAACCTTGCCCAAGCCCTCCCGCCGACAAAGAAAATGAATAAAGGGGTTATTAAATAGTTCATATCATGAAATGACGAACTAAATAGGCCGAGATATATAGTTAATAATGATTGAAATTACCTGTTGACTATCCCAAACAAGATGTTATAGTCAGTTTTTTCTGAGATTAGTGAGTCCAGTACTTCAACTGTTCCGGCGTCAACTTTAATGATACACAAGACCCAGTGAAATCTGCATGCACACATGTTTGCATGTCTTAATTAAGAGGGCATATGTAAGCAAAAACATGTAGCTAGCTAGTAGGCAAAAATAGAGAATTTGTAGTACAAGACAGTGTGACTCACTGGAAGTTGTAAGGAAGTAGTATATCTTCATTGTATTTGAGGCGCTTCAAGAACTCTAGCATGCTGTCCTCTACGTTCTTTTGCTGACGTTGATTTATCTTCCATGTGTATTCATTAACGGTGTTTGGGTTAATGAACCCAATGCCAAAGCGTCCACCTTTTCTCATTTCATACATCTTCATCCTGCATAATACCACAGAAAAGAATATAGTGAGGATAATTACAGGTAATGATTGATCAAAAGGATCACTACAGCTAGCTTGAGACTTAAATTATAGAAAGAAATCACTTACAGACAATAGCAACTGATGATAGATTTGTCGAGTGCGTCTTGATTGTATAACTGAAACAGTTCTAAATACACAACGGACACAGCTTTCTCATGGAAGTAATGCTCCTCCTTGACATTCACCATGAGGGACAATCAATCTGAAATCTTGGTAATGTTCATGTACCATTGATGCAATTCATACATTCTCGTTGGGAGGTTCTTGACCTTGTCTGGCGCGACCAAAGGTTGGCCCCGGACATATTTCCGTTTTATTTCATCCTCTCTAAGCAAAGGCATGGGCTCGATCTCGAGGAGTTGTCCAACAGTGATGTTGAGAACTTCAGCCTGCATTATATGCTCCTCCGTTATTACCACATTGCCCACCTCGGGAATGTGCACTGTTTTCCCACAATAATATTGGGCGCGCGTACTGTCACCTGTTGTTGGCACAACAAGCGAGGGGATCGATTGCGCCGCATGTTCTCCCAGCTGGGGAATGGTTTTCCCGCATTTTTTGGCAGTTGCTTCTTGTTTGCTCGATCCTGATGTAGACTTGATCGCCTCCCTTTGTAGACGTGCTTGATTTAACTTCCTGATGTGGCGCTCATAGTTTGTGTCAACAGGCTTGGGAGCTGGTTGTTGAGCCATACGAATGAAGTGGTCAATTGTTTCCTTAGGCACTTTGTCCCTTGGCGGCGGTGGCGGTTTTGGTGAAAAATGGGCTTCCACCTCGGCCTTCGATATGGCTGGATTTCCTCCTCGGACCTGTCATAAGACCTCTGTGGAAGAGGCGTGAGCCTTGGACCATATTTATATCGCTTGCCTCCGCCTGTACTTCCTGTACTACCTCGACTCATACCGCTACGCACCACAGTTGCGGGGTGTCTCTTCTGCGATTGCTGAGGCGGCGGAGACGGCTGACGGGGCTGAGTTGAACGAGGAGGAGTGGCCTGAGGTTGTGCCGGACTTGGAGGAGGAGTGGACATCTGACGCTGTGGCGGACTTGGAGGAGGAGGATTGTCCTGACACTTTGCCGGACTTGGAGGAGGAGGAGTGGCCTGACACTTTGCCGGACTTGGTGGACTTGCAGGAGCGGGAGTCTGCTGACTCGGTGGCGGACTTCGACGAGGACTCGGCTGACGCGGTGTTGGTGGCCTTCGAAAGATGATGCAATCCTTTTTCCATAGGATGATACGATGTTTGGCCTCTCCGAGAAAGCGCTCGCCGTCACCTCCAGCAATGTCAAGCTGTAGGTCCGAATATGGTGGGTCCACCACCTCATCAACCAAGACACGAGCATAGCCCGCTGGAATCGGGTTGCAATGGAAGGTTGCCTCGAGGGGATTTGTAAAAGCAAAGCCATCCGCCACCTTCATGGATATGTTCTTCATTTTGACGTGTAGCTCGCAGTTAGTGTTCTCCGTGATGTCATCCACGGGGTATCTACCCAGCATTGCGTCGTCCGGGATGGAACCCACGCTGCTTCTCGGCATGGATGGGCCGGTGCTATCCAATGCTGGATCATCCGCTAGCTGCTGCAACTGCTGAGACCCCCTTTGATGGGTAAGTGAGTCGATCTGCTCCTGCTGCCGCTGGAATTTGACTGCCAATTCCGCTTGACTTGCTTCTAGGCCTTGAAGGCGTTCATAGTCCCTCTTCCTCTGCTCCTCCTCCATCTTCCTCTTCTTCTCCTCTGCAATCTTCTTTCTCGCACGGGTTCTGTAGTCGGTGTTCCATTCTGAAAACCCCTCATACCACGGAATAGCGCCCTTGCCTCGTGTTCTTCCTGGGTGTTCAGGATTTCCCAGGGCACGCGTAAGCTCGTTGTTCTCTCTGTTGGGCTGGAACACCCCCGATCGTGCCTCTTCTATTGCAACAAGTATCGCATCGTCGGCTCCCTTCAGACTTGCCCTCGTCGAAACATTGCCTGTCTCCGGGTCCAACTCCCCCCCATGCGCATAGAACCAAGTCCTGACCCTGGGGGGCCAGCTCTTAGTAGCCGGAGTGACACCTGCATCCTCCATCTCTTTCTCAGAGTTATCCCACTTGGGCATTGCCACCGATAGCCACCTGGCCCCAGTTTATGGAACTTATCCTTTTTTCGGCATTCTTCTTGTTTATTCTCGACCGTTCCTTAGCTAATTCCGAATCCTTGAATTTCACGAAATCGTCCCAATGATCACGTTTGTTCTCTAGTGTTCCCTTGAATACTGGAGTCTTCCTTCCTCCCTTGACGTACTTCTTCCATTCACGATTCTTGTGGTTCTTGAATGCAATCGCCATCATCCTAAAAGCAGCCTCCTTGACTTTCTGCACATCTGCTTCTGTGAAATGATCTGGTAGGGTGAAATGCTCCATGAGAGTATCCCAATGCAGATCTTTTTGATTCTTGTCGACAAAAGTAACATCTGGACGTGGCTTTGCTTGCTCTCTCCACTCTTGAAGTTTGATCGGGAGTTGGTCCTTCACAAGAACTCCGCACTGACGAACGAACTTGTCCGCAATCTTCTTAGGCGCTAATGGTTTGCCAGTAGGGCTGCATGCGTCGATATTGTACTTTACGCCCTGCTTCAACTTTTTGTTCGGGCCTCGTTTCGTCATTTTGCCTGAAGATTTGCTCGATCCGGATGGCTGAAAGAACAAAGATCGATTCGTTAATATATCTTCAAGTCATTTAAAACATGTGATGATCACCAGATGCCTGCTTATATAAATATATATACCTCGCCGGTCTTTGTTGTTTCAGGATCAACATGTTCTTCGTCATCGTCATAATCGTAGTTCATGACTTCATCAATTTGGGCATCGCGATCGAATATCATATCACCCTCTCCGGTGTTGTTTAGAAATTCGGAGCCGTCATAATCTTCTTCATTCTGATTATCATCTGGCCTGCGTATCATATCGAACATGGTCTGTTCTCCCTCTCTGTCGGTATTGTCTGCCATAGCTTTTATTTAACTAATCCAAAAGAAATATAAAACAATTTAGTATTCAAATTACATCGTCTCGAATAATAGATATAATCTCGAATAATATATAATATTGAATAGTACATCACTGGCTATTAGCTAATAAAGATCAAATACTACAGAAGAATCTAGGACACTCGCGGTTCCTCCGGCGCGGGCGATGGACACCCAAAGAGAAGGAACCCTCACAGGATCATAGCTGAAGTGAGATCCCCGAAGAAACTGCTAGGTATTGGAGAACCTACACCCTCTAACGCAACCATGTAGCGATGGACGTGCTCGTCCTCCTCCCTGACACGGCGACATACCACCTCCGGCGGGGCCGGGTCCCTCCGCACCGAAACTGGCCCAGCGAACGCCACCAAACGAGATCAGGGTCGACGACGGGACCCGGGGCTGGGTTCCTCATCAAGCGGCGCGTCCCTCCAGGCAGCACCTCCCAGTGCCAGCCCGGCGGAGCCCAGTCCTGGACATGGGTCGGCTGGACGTCATCGCGGACGGGTTGACGGCGAGGATGCGGGCCGAGCATCGTCGAGAACAAATACTAGCTATATGCCCGCAAAAATAACATTTTTTTAATGATTGGATTTTGATAACTAAAATTTCTAACATTTCTATATAACACTAATTATGCTAATCTAAATAATCTAAATAACACTAAAATTTCTAACATTTCTAACATTTCTATATAACACTAATTTCTAACATTTCTATATAACACTAATTTCTAACTGATTAAACACTAATTATATCCATCTAACATGCATTCATACATATATATTAGTGAAAAAATAATAATCTAAATAATCTAAACTAATTAAACATACAAAATACGTTTGTGTGTGTGTGTGTACTAATTAAACACTAATTATCTAAACTAAACATACAAAATAATAATCTAAATAATCTAAACTAATTAAAGACTAATTATCTAAACTAATTAAACATGCTTGTGTGTGTGTGTACGGGCTCGGGGAGGGCTCACAGCGGGCGACGGCGACGGCGAGGCGACGGCCGGGGCGGCGACGACGGAGACGGCGCGACGGGGACGGGGACGGCGCGACGGGGACGGGGACGGCGCGACGGGGACGGGCCCGGGGCGGCGACGGAGACGAAGGCGGCGACGGGGACGGGAGCGGCGACGGGGACGGGGGCGGCGACGGAGACGAGCGGCGACAGAGACGATCGAGGGCGACGGCGACGGCGACGGAGACGGAAACAGAGGAACGAACAGAGAGGGAAAACGAAATTTTCGCAGTCTAGCATATATAGAGGGCACCTTTCGTACCGGTTGGAGCCACCAACCGGTACTAAAGGCCTGTTTTGGCCAGGCCAAGCGGCGGGAAGCGACCCCCTTTAGTACCGGGTGGTGGCACAAACCGGTACTAAAGGTCCCCCCTTTAGTACCGGTTTGTGCCACGACCCGGTACTAAAGGGGGTGCGCTGGCGCAGGTGCGGTGCGGAAAGTTTAGTCCCACCTCGCTAGTCGAGGGGCTACCGCACTGGTTTATAAGCCCCAGTGTGGTAGCTCTCTCGAGCTCCTCTCCTAACCAGGCCTACTGGGCCTACCTGTCCTCTTCGCCTAGTGGGCCTACTGGGCCTTCGCGGGCCTGCATCCTTGCCCAACTAAAGGTTGTGTCGCTAGTCGTATGCAGGCCGCTTTGGCCCAGTAGGCGGGCTTTTTTTTCTTAATTTTTTTTTGCTTTATTTTTTTGTTTTATTTATTTTTGAGTTGTTTTTTTGCTGTATTTAGAGTTTTTTTGTGAATATTTTTGCTTTAGGTACAAAAAATTACAAACTTTCTGTTAGTGCCGGTAGATTTCAAATTTGAATAGTTTAAATTTTGAATTATTTGAAATTTGTGTGAATCACTAGTTTGTGAATAACTTAACTTTGAAAAAAGTTTTTTTAGTGATTCTTTTTTTCTTATGTTTAATATTAGTGTGTTTTATCATTATATTCAATTTAGTAATGCTTAGGTTATTTTAAAAATGAAATGCCTTTGTAATAGTTCAATTTTCGTCGGAAACCCTGATACTTCGAAAGAGATTGTCCATTTTGTACACGAAGTGCATCCAATTTTTGCCGTAACCCTCTCTACTTTCTTGCACATGCTATTTGTATGAGATTATGATACCATGCCAACTTTCAACCTTTTCCGAGTTCATTTGAATTGCTTTTCAATTTCAGGGTCATTTAGCTGGAAAAAAATTAGTAAATGCATGAAAAGAATTTGTTTGCACATAAAATTTCTTCGCGTTCAAATGCCAAAACACATAACTACCCTAACTATTACAGACATTCCCTCCTGGGTGTGAAACACAGAAGAAAGTGATGATAGTGAAGCCGATCACATCCCAGATCTTTGGGTGTGAAACTTTTTCTTCGCGTGTGTCACTTTGCGCCGTAGCCATGGAAAATCTTCATCATTTAACGGGATGCTCGGGTCAATATTCACTGTGAATGGAGCAATTTCATCAAACTTTTCATAATCTTCTGACTTGTCTGTCTTGTCATCCACTCCCATGATGTTTCTCTTCCCAGAAAGAACTATGTGCCGCTTTGGCTCATTGTAAGATGCATTCGCTTCCTTATCTTTTGTTTTTCTTGGCTTGGTAGACATGTCCTTCACATAGAAAACCTGTGCCACATCATTGGCTAGGACGAATGGTTCGTCTGCATACGCAAGATTGTTGAGATCCACTATTGTCATTCCGTACTGCGGGTCTTCCGTTACCCCGCCTCGTGTCATATTGACCCATTTGCACCGAAACAAAGGGACCTTTAAACCACGTCGATAGTCAAGTTCCCATATGTCCTGTATATAACCATAATATGTTTCCTTTCCCGTCTTGCTTTCTGCATCAAAGCGGACACCACTATTTTGGTTGGTGCTCTTCTTATCTTGGGCGATCGTGTAAAATGTATTACCATTTATCTCGTACACTTTGAAAGTCATTATATTTGAAGATGGTAACTGGGACAGCAAGTACAGGTCATCTTCAATAGAGGTGTCATGCATGGTACGTGTCTGCAACCAGTTGGCGAAACTCCTGGTTTGTTCACGTGTAATCCAGTCATCAGACCGCTCCGGGTGTTTGGAGCGTAGCAAATTCTTGTGTTCATCCGTATACGGAGCCACCAAGGTGGAATTCTGTAGAACTGTGTAGTGTGCTTCAGTGAGAGATTGTCCGTCCATACATATTATTTGTTCCCCTCCTAGCGTGCCTTTTCCATCCAGTCTGCCCTTATGCCGCGATTCAGGAACACCAATCGGCTTAAGGTCAGGAATAAAGTCAATACAAAACTCAATGACCTCCTCAATTTGATGGCCCTTGGAGATGCTTCCTTCTGGCCTAGCACGGTTATGAACATATTTCTTTAAGACTCCCATGAACCTCTCAAAGGGGAACATATTGTGTAGAAATACAGGACCCAAAATGTTAATCTCTTCGCATAGGTGAACTAGGACGTGCGTCATGATGTTGAAGAAGGATGGTGGGAACACCAACTCGAAACTGACAAGACATTGCACCAAATCATTTTGTAACCTTGGTATGATTTCTGGATCGATTACCTTCTGAGAGATTGCATTGAGAAATGCACATAGCTTCACAATGGCTAATCGAACGTTTTCCGGTAGAAGCCCCCTCAATGCAACCGGAAGCAGTTGCGTCATAATCACGTGGCAGTCATGAGACTTTAGGTTCTGAAACTTTTTCTCTGCCATGTTTATTATTCCCTTTATATTCGACGAGAAGCCAAACGGTACCTTAATACTGAGCAGGCATTCAAAGAAGATTTCCTTCTCTTCTTTGGTAAGAGCGTAGCTTGCATGACCCTGATGTATGCCATCTTTTCCGTGCATACGTTGCTGGTCCTCCCGTGCCTCAGGTGTATCTTTTGTCTTCCCATACACGCCCAAGAAGCCAAGCAGGGTCACGCAAAGATTCTTCGTCACGTGCATCACGTCGATTGCGGAGCGGACCTCTAGGTCTTTCCAATATGGCAGGTCCCAAAATATAGATTTCTTCTTCCACATGGGTGCGCGTCCGTCCGCGTCCTTCGGAACAGGTTGTCCACCAGGACCCTTTCCAAATATCACCTTCAAATCCTTGACCATATCATGTACATCAGCACCAGTACGGTGGCGAGGCTTCGTCCGGTGATCCACCTCACCTTTGAAATGCTTGCCTTTCTTTCTTACGGGATGCCTGCTTGAAGGAAATTGACGATGTCCCAGGTACACATTCTTCTTACAACTATTCAAATATATATTGTCGGTATCATCCAAACAGTGCGTGCATCCGCGGTATCCCTTGTTTGTCTGTCCTGAAAGGTTACTAAGAGCAGGCCAATCATTGATGGTCACGAACAGCAACGCCTTTAGGTCAAATTCTTCCCCCATGTGCTCATCCCACGCACGAACACCTGTTCCATTCCACAGTTGTAAGAGTTCTTCAACTAATGGTCTTAGGTACACATCAATGTCGTTGCCGGGTTGCTTAGGGCCTTGGATGAGCACTGGCATCATAATGAACTTCCGCTTCATGCACAACCAAGGAGGAAGGTTATACAAACATAGAGTCACAGGCCAGGTGCTATGGTTGCTGCTCTGCTCCCCAAAAGGACTAATGCCATCTGCGCTTACACCAAACCATACGCTCCTTGCGTCATCTGCAAACTCCTTCCCGTACTTTCTTTCGATTTTTCTCCACTGCGACCCGTCAGCGGGTACTCTCAACTTTCTGTCTTTCTTACGGTCTTCTCTGTGCCATCGCATCACCTTGGCATGCTCTTTGTTTTGGAACAAACGTTTCAACCATGGTATTATAGGAGAATACCACATCACCTTGGCAGGAATCTTCTTCCTGGGGCGCTCGCCCTCGACATCACCAGGCTCATCGCGGCTGATCTTATAGCGCAATGCACCACATACCGGGCAAGCGTTCAAATCCTCGTACTCACCGCGGTAGAGGATGCAATCATTAGGGCATGCATGTATCTTCTGCACCTCTAACCCTAGAGGGCAAACAACCTTCTTTGCTTCGTACGTACTCTCGGGCAATTCATTGTCCTTTGGAAGCATATCCTTTATCATTACCAGCAACTTTCCAAATCCCTTGTCAGATACACCATTCTCTGCCTTCCATTGTAGCAATTCCAGTGTGGTGCCCAACTTTTTCTTGTCACCTACGCAATTCGGGTACAACAATTTTTTGTGACCCTCTAACATGCGCTGCAACTTCTTCTTCTCCAAATCACTTGCGCAGTTTCTCTTTGCATCGGCAATGGCCCGACCTAGATCATCAACGGGCTCATCTGATGCCTCTTCTTCAGCTTCTTCCCGCATTACCGGCTCAGCTTCTTCCCCCATTGTTGTATCATCGTATTCAGGGAACCCATGGCCAAGATAGCTGTCGTCGTCCTCTTCTTCTTCATTGTCTTCCATCATAACCCCTCTTTCTCCGTGTTTGGTCCAAACATTATAGTGGGGCATGAAACCGGACTCAAACAGGTGGACGTGAATGGTTCTTGACGTAGAGTAATTGTGACCATTCTTACAGCTAGCACATGGACAAGGCATAAAACCATCCGCCCGCTTGTTTTCCTCAGCCGCAAGCAGAAAAGTATGCACGCCCTCAACGAACTGGGGAGAGCATCGGTCATCGTACATCCATTGCCGGCTCATCTTCATTACACATGACCGAATAGACCAAATTAATACAAGTTCATACATCAAGTTCATACAACACTTAAATGCAACAAACAAATAACTCTCTAGCTAAAGCATTTAAATGCAACAACAAATGCGATCAAGATCGCAACTAAGGTAACAATTGATCCAATAGCATAATGATACCAAGCCTCACTATCGATGGCATATTTTCTAATCTTTCTAATCTTCAAGCGCATTTTCTCCATCTTGATCTTGTGATCATCGACGACATCACCAACATGCAACTCCAATTCCATCTTCTCCCCCTCAATTCTTTTCAATTTTTCTTTCAAGTACTCGTTTTCTCTTTCAACTAAATTTAACCTCTCGACAATAGGGTCGGTTGGAATTTCCGGTTCACATACCTCCTAGATAAAAATATCTATGTCAACTTGATGGGCATAATTTGTCATAAACACAAAATGCAACAAATAGTTTCAAAAGAGAATATACCACATCCGAATCATAACAAGGACGAGGGCCGACGGGGACGGATATCAAAACCAAGGCACTATGTATAACAAACAACGTACGGGTAAGATAATTATACGAGTAACTATATATCCAAATCACACAAACATCAATTTTTTATATAAAATTTCATGAACAAGAGGCTCACCACAAGGTGGTGCTGGCGACAGGACGGTGCAGGCGATCAACGGTGGTTACGACGGAGATTTAGAAGGCACTAAGTAAACCACACCTACATATGCAAACTAAGTGTTATTTTTGACCTCAAATTGCATATAAATCAAATACTAGCACATATATATATTTCCTCCCAAATTACTAAACTCAAAAATTAATAACTATATAAAGCATTGCAAGAGCTAATCTAGCAATGAGAGATGAAAGGACAAAGTTGCTAACCTTTTGTGATCACTTGAATGGATGGGGGCCTTCAAATCTTGACAAATTTTGGGCAAAATGTGTGATGAGCTCGAGGGGAAGAGGAAGAACAGAGAGGAGAGGAGAGGGGAAAGGGGGAAGAACAGAGCGAGCTGGACGAAGGGTTTATATGCAGGAGGACCTATAGTACCGGTTCGTGGCACGAACCGGTACTAAAGGTGCTGGAGGGGGCCCAGACTGATAACATCCTGCCACCACCCTCATTAGTACCGGTTCGTGGCACGAACCGGTGCTAAAGGTTAGCCACGAACCGGTACTAATTAGAGGGGCCCGGCTAGCCGTTGGAACCGGCACTAATGTATACATTTGTGCCGGCTCTAATACAAACCGGCACTAATGTGCTTCACGTTTGACCCTTTATCTACTAGTGATATGATATTTTCGGAACTTATCCTTAAATTTTTCCTAGGTGATGTCCTCATCAATCGGCCACATGGGCTTTGTATTTTCCCACCATATGGTAGCTGCACCTTCATGGTAATGAGTTGCAAATGGAAGTTTATCATCTCCTTCAGTACGAGCAATCTCAAGCTTTTTCTGCATTGTGCGCAACCAATCATCTGCATCCAATGGGTCAACAATCTGACTGAAGCTGGGTGGATTGGTCCTCTGAAAATCTGACAGCTTTGAGTGATGACCATTCTGATATCCATTCTGTCCAACCATGCTTGAACACTTCTCAATATTTCAATCAGATCATCATTCCTTTTCTCTTCAAACATACGCAGAATTTGCTCGGTGGAGGGAGGATCAGGCGGTGGAGGTGGTGGCTGAACGTACGGCTCGGGAGAATGTCCTCCCTGTCGTGCGGAACGATGAACAGGAGTTCCCTCACGAACGTTGCTACTGCTGCCTCCCCGCGTCATCCTATTGTGGATTTTTCCCCAAGACAACACAATCGAGATGAGAAACACCTAAAAATAAAATTGGGGAAAAGCCAGCGACAAATCCCGGAAGAAAGCAGAAGTGCGAAAAATACGGCGAATAAAGTCTCAACATAATTATAAATAGACTCATACATGAAAAGTAAACAACATGACTGGTTCACTACTCTCATACATGCAACAAAACATCATGACTCGTACGACTACATCCATACATCATCCAGGCAACTGCGAATACTCAAATATACTACTCCTCTGTTGGTGCTACGAAGTCCTCCCCTGAAGCGGTCTCGGATCCCGAACTGACGTGGTTAACGGAAACCTCTGAGTTAAAGGTAACACGACGACGCTGCTTCGAGGGCTCTCCCTCAGGGGCAGGGGTAGGATGAAGCATCGGGGCTACAGGGGTAGCGAGAAGTGAGACCCACTCGGCAGGAGTACTGAGAGGGTTCACGACCGAGAAGCCCGTGCTACTCGAGGGAGTAACCGGCGAAATAGGGGAGCTAGAACTGACTGGGACATAAGGGGTAAATCCCAGTGAAGATAGAGTAGTGGCGGATCTAGAAGTGACCAAAGTAGCGGCTAAAGCAGTACGAGTACGAGTCAGCTCTCGAGCCAGCTCGTGGATCATCAGATAGCTAGCAGTGATGTAGCGAGCAAGGTGGCTAGCAACACTATCAGACTCTGGATCAATGAGAGGGAAACGGACACGACCATTGTCGTGCAGAGATGGGTAGTAATAGAAACCTGGGTGGTGCTGCATTTGGACCTCGGTATAACGAAGCTCGACAAGGACCTCAAATGCGGCAAATTGGACAGCCTGAGAAGCGGTATAAAAACCGCTCCGAGAAGTATGAGTGCAAGAGCCGCAATCAGAACTGGTGCGCAGAGTAACCACGGCATGATACTCATACACTGAGTCTGCTAGATGCTCCCGGTACACACGATAGACTGGGTCGTCCCCGTGAGGGTACAGCCGACACCACACATTGCGGAGAAGGTGCGGTGACGTGTACACAAATTCGTCCACGGAATCGGAGGGTACCGAATTTGTCCTTGGAGAAGTCAGGGGTCTGCCTTGCCATCTGGCCCTTGGCACATTTTTGTAGTTTGGCATCATCTGGCTGGGCCTTGCGGATTTCCATCTCAAGTGTGGGGGTAACTTCCAAAATATTAGCGAGACCAGCATCCACGATGACCAAGTTGAGCTGAGTGATCTCCCCTTGAAGTTTGGTAGGCAATGATTTTAACATGACATTTAAGCTGATGGGCTTTCGACTGAGCGCATCGGCAACAACGTTGGCCTTTCCTGGATGGTAATTTATTCCAAGGTCATAATCCTTGACCAACTCTAACCATCTTCGCTGACGGAGATTTAAATCTGGCTGAGTGAAGATGTACTTGAGACTTTTGTGGTCGGTAAAAATTTGGCACCCTTTTTCCAATGAGGTAGTGTCTCCAAATTTTTAATGCATGAACCACTGCAGCCAATTCCAAATCATGAGTAGGATAATTTTCCTCATGGGGTCGTAGCTGTCGCGATGCAGATGCTACTACCTTGCTGTCTTGCATCAACACGCAACCAATACCTTGGCTGGAGGCATCGTAGTACACATCAGAACTGCGATAAATGTCTAGAAGAGTCAATACAGGTGCGGTTGTCAGACGTATCTTCAGCTCATTAAAACTCTTCTCACAGTCCTCTGTCCACTTAAACTTTGTATCCTTTTTGAGCAGCTCCGTCATGGGTTTAGCAATTTTGGAAAATCCTTCAATAAAACGACGATAGTATCCAACTAATCCGAGGAAACTCCGGATCTGTGTCACGATCGTGGGCGGTACCCAATCAAGCACATCCTTTACTTTGCTCGGGTCCACGGCTATACCTTCGGGCGATAGTACATGTCCGAGAAACCCAACTTTCTTGAGCAAAAATTCGCACTTACTGAACTTGGTGTATAGTTGATGGTTGCGGAGCCGTTGTAGTACTGCTCGGAGGTGATCCTTCTGTTCTTCTTCACCCTTGGAGTAAATGAGGATGTCATCGATGAAGACTACCACGAATTTGTCGAGGAAGTCCATAAATACTTTGTTCATCATATGCATGAAGAAAGCAGGGGCATTGGTGAGACCAAAGGACATCATGGTATATTCGTAAAGACCGTACCGAGTAGTGAATGCGGTCTTAGGAATATCTTCCTTTTTAATCTTAAGCTGATGATAGCCGGTCCGTAAATCGATTTTTGAGAATACTTTAGCCCCACTGAGCTCATAAAATAGATCATCAATCCTTGGCAGCGGGTATTTATTTTTGATGATGACCTCATTCAGCTGGCGGTAATCTATGCACATACGGAGACTACCATCCTTTTTGCCCACGAAAATTGCAGGTGATCCCCACGGTGAAGAGCTGGGACGAATATAACCTTTCTGGAGTAATTCGTCAAGCTGTTTCTTTACCTCCACTAATCTAATGAGGGCATCCGGTAATACTTCTTGTATAATTGTGCAGTTCCGGGCACAAGATCTATTGCAAACTCTAGTTCCCGATCTGGTGGCATGCCTGGTAGTTCTACTGGAAACACATCAGGGTACTCACTGACCACAGGAATAAATTCCAATTTGACCACAGCAGTGCACACTAATTCTGGCTTGGGTATATTCTTGCGAGCATAGAATTTGGTGAGCTACCCATTCAGACTAGTCAGATTGACTTCTCGGGTTGCGCAGTTTATGCAAACTTGATATCTGGTCAACCAATTCATACCCAATATAATATCCAACTTTTCAGACTCAATGATTATCAGAGATGTTGGAAAGTAGACTCCGTTGATATTGATCTCCAGATCACGGCATACCAGATTTCTCTTGATTATAGATCCCGGGGTTTGTACCAGCATATGTTTTCCCATAATTGCGCAAGGAAAATTGTTTTGGGAAACAAAACTTCGAGAAATAAAAGAATGGGAAGCCCCAGAGTCAAATAAAATTATGGCAGGTATGTCCTTAACAGAAAACATACCAATGACGACTTCTGGCTTCTCTTGGGCTTCATCAGCTGAGATATGATGCATGTGCCCGGTGAAGTTTTGCTGGTTTGGACATGACTCCATAAAGTTGACTTGTGGCCTGCTTAGGGCATTCATATCTTGTTGTTCTTGGGGACTGCTTGGCATAATGTCCATGCTGCCCGCAAATGAAACAAGAATTATTGCGCTGACGCTCCTCATGCATTGGGTTGGCCTCAATATTCTTGACTTGAGTGGTGGTCTTGTTAACATTCTGCTTCCAATTTGGCATGTATTCCACCTGAGTTTGCTGCCAGGTACGAGCCTTTTGCACAGGTTGCCCATCCTTTTTTGGCTCAAACTTGCGCTTGTTGTCGTTAGCAGGCCTATTATCTGATATGAGCTGGTGCTCCCATTCAGCAATGAACACCTTGTCCATTAGAGTTTGGAAATCCGTGAAATCAAACATACTGAGAGCACACCGAAGTTGCGGATTTAAACCTCCAAGAAATCTGTCAATCTTCCTTTCTTCGGTGGCCACGTCATACAAAGAGTAACGGGCCAAATGATTGAATTTCTGCAGATATTCAGCCACAGACTGATTTCCTTGGATGAGCATGAGAAATTCACGCAGCTTGGCCTTCAGAACTCCAGTAGGGATATGATATTTTCGGAACTTATCTTTAAATTTTTCCTAGGTGATTTCCTCATCAATCGGCCACATGGGCTTTGTATTTTCCCACCATATGGCAGTTGCGCCTTCAAGGTAATGAGTTGCAAATGGAACTTTATCATTTCTTTCAGTACGAGCAATCTCAAGCTTTTTCTCCATTGTGCGCAACCAATCATCTGCATCCAATGGGTCAACAATCTGACTGAAGCTGGGTGGATTGGTCCTCTGAAAATCTGACAACTTTGAGTGATGACCATACTGATCTCCATTCTGTCCAACCATGGCTTGAACACTTCTTAATATTTCAATCAGATCATCGTTCCTTTTCTCTTCAAACATACGCAGAATTTGCTCGGTGGAGGGAGGATCAGGCGGTGGAGGTGGTGGCTGAACGTACGGCTCGGGAGAATGTCCTCCCTGTCGTGCGGAACGACGAACAGGAGTTCCCTCACAAACGTTGCTACTGCTGCCTCCCTGTGTCATCCTATTGTGAATTTTTCCCCAAGACAACACAATCGAGATGAGAAACACCCAAAAATAAAATTGGGGAAAAGCCAGCGACAAATGCCGGAAGAAAGCAGAAGAGCGAAAAATACGGCGAATAAAGTCTCAACATAATTATACATAGACTCATACATGAAAAGTAAACAACATGAGTGGTTCACTACTCTCATACATGCAACGAAACATCATAACTCGTATGACTACATCCATACATCATCCAGGCAACTGTGAATACTCAAAGATACTACTGCTCTGCTGGTGCTGCGACGTCCTCCCCTGAAGCGGTCTCGGATCCCGAACTGACATGGTTAACGGAAACCGTCGGGTTAAAGGTAACACGACGACGCTGCCTCGAGGGCTCTGCCTCAGGGGTAGGGGTAGGATGAAGCATCGGGGCTACAGGGGTAGAGAGAAGTGAGACCCACTCGGCAGGAGTATTGAGAGGGTTCACGGCCGAGACGCCTGTGCTACTCGGGGGAGTAACCGGCGAAATAGGGGAGCTAGAACTGACTGGGACATAAGGGGTAAATCCCAGTGAAGACGGAGTAGTGGCGGATCTAGAAGTGACCAAAGTAGCGGCTAAAGCAGTACGAGTACGAGTCAGCTCTCGAGCCAGCTCGTGGATCATCAGATAGCTAGCAGTTATGTAGCAAGCAAGGTGGCTAGCAACACTATCAGACTCCGGATCAATGAGAGGGAAACGGACACGACCGTTGTCGTGCAGAGATGGGTAGTAATAGAAACCTGGGTGGTACTGCATTTGGACCTCGGTATAATGAAGCTCGACAAGGACCTCAAATGCGGCAAACTGGACAGCCTGAGAAGCGGTGGAGGCGTAACCGCTCCGAGAAGTACGAGTGTAAGAGCCGGAATCGGAACTGGTGCGCAGAGTAACCACGGCGTGATACTCATACACTGAGTCTGGTAGATGCTCCCGGTACACACGGTAGACTGGGTCGTCCCCGTGAGGGTACAACCGACGCTACACATTGTGGAAAAGGTGCAGTGACGTGTACCGCATCAGCTGCAATTGGCACGGATACGGCATCAGAGCAATCTACACTCACAACCATTAGCAGGTTAGCATAACAATAATAGTCAAATGACTATAATGCAACAACCAGCTATAGCTGCTACCGGCTCTCAAATTTACTCATGTCTAGCGTCCAGTTAACACGTCGTAGTCTAGCGTGGCCTACAGTCAGCACAGCTCTGATACGAAGCGTTGTGGCACCCCGGCTCAGAGCGACCGGTTTACCATGCATTGCCAGCCCAGAGACCATGTCTTGTGGCAACACACAACATCTTGGTACAGAAAAACAACTGCTTTATTGATGCTAGCGGAACAGGGTTTACATTACAACAGCTGTCGAGGCCAAGCGGCACACTCGGTGCGGCTGAACAATATGTACATTATTTAGTGAACATAAAGGGGCCTCGACCCGAACAACTACGTGGCAGTGGAATAACGTCGTGGCAGAAGCTCCATATCACAGGGACACTGATATGGACACGATCTAGATTCAAACATCGCTCCTCTCCAACGATACTTTCCTGAAATTTGGCATGACACGCTAGGTTAGTACATTGAATGTACTTGCAAGCTCACAACAAGCATAATCATAATGACAAACAATATCATGATATTTAATCAATTATTAATAATGCAACACTATATGTCAACATGCTGTGATCATGCTCGAACGTCTCTCGGGATAGCTTACCAACTGTGATCATCTCTGGATCACAAACACACCACCAAAGTGGTCTTTCTCATGAACAACTCGTGATCCTCACGGCGATCACAACCACGACCATCATTTGGTCCCAAATGCCTCGATGGCCTTTCTGCCATCCATCAACAATGCAAAGTTCATAGCTTAGTGTGCAATTTTATTAGACGTTGACTCATGGTGGGACCTACTATGAGGTGTCCGTGACCGTGGACTCGGCTATCGATAGATTACACACTCTGCAGAGGTAGCACACTGTACCCACACCACGGAACCCATGGCCTCGCACTGCCACTCGGGTGGACCAACGGCATTCCGACAAAACCCTTCCATTGCCACAGCACTCTCCCGGCCACTCCGACCCAAATCCCCAACGGGCTGGTCCTGGGTGGCCCCGTGTCTACCAAAGACACCCGACCACTGTCGTGGTCAAAACACTCCCACTTGGGGACCCGGTACCATAATCTCATCAACAAGCACACAAGATTATGCCTGCTTACCGGGCCAGGGCAAGCACGACATAACCTTCCATAGTTGGAGGCACCGACCAGAGGCCGTGTCAATGGACCGAATCAAGGCCTGCCCACAAAGGCAAATGTGGTTGCACTGGAAAGAAACTCGATTCAGCGGCACCATGACCCAGTCAACGGTATATTCAAGTTGAGTTATATTCAGGTTCAACATTAAACTAAAATGACCGGTGTCATAGCATGCCGCGAAATGTAAAACAACACATGCATTACATAATGAGAAAAATGACCGATGTCATCCATATACACACCAAGCATAAACGTCAACAAGTCATATTACTCTACTTGCTCAAAATGACTCACAACTTAACCAAAATATTTTGCAACAAGTTTTATTAATTTCTTACGCAAGAAAGTAACTCCGATAAATTTATCATATGCTTGAATAGATTTTACTATCAACTACTCTGTCGGAGTAATTGGACACGGATACTCCGAAGACGGCGAGACGATATTTCAAGACATCGGGGCTAGCAAAGCCCCTCAGTCCGACTTCCCAGTCGGCTGCTGACTGTTGGCTGCTGACTGTGCCACCAGGCCGACTGCCGACTGCCGACTACGCCACCAGGCCGACTGCTGGCTGCCGACTACTGGCTGCCGACTGCGCCACCAGGCCGACTGCCGACTGCAGCCCGACGCGACCCCGACGTGACGACCGTACCTGGCACTGTTCACGTGACACCCCAGCCATCATCTACAGTGTCACTTGTCCCCTGGCACTATTTATGAAGTGACCCAGGGGACAAGGATGACACCCCACCATGCCTACCTAGCTTACTTCCTAAGCTACCCACATAGCTTACATATCAAGCTAGCCATGCCTATATAAGCTAGCTCCATCTATCCATCAGGGGAGGGACTCACGCATGAGCACCCACATGCATGCTCACGGCCATGAGCATGGCCGGCCACTAGCATGCCACATATGAGGCATATACAAAGCCAGATGCCCATAACACTGAGCTCAGATACAGCTCAAGGAGCACTTTGTACCAGGTATACCAGATATACTCAGACATGCAGGAGTAGGGGTGTTATCTCTCCGGAGAGCCCCGAACCTGGGTAAACTAGCGCGTGCTACTCGCATACCCGTCCCTGGATATTCCGGCAGCAGTCTTGCCCTCACATGAAGCCACCATGTGGCATATGTCATCTTGCAACACCCCCCGTGAGAATACCACGACATTTGGCGCCCACCGTGGGGCGGTACTATGCTACCGCGCTGCTGCTGGTTTCGCAGTCCGGGCGGGACCATCTTCGTCATCTCCGCCGCGACATCGCGCCGTCTCTCCGGTAGCGCTCGGGGGCTCGACTTCAACCCGCCCCCGGAGCGGCCATGCGGGACGGCGCGTCCTCGTCGTTGGCCTCGCCGCCTTCGTCATCACCATGATGCGATGTCGGCCGTTCGTCCGCGCGCGCGCCGCACACGGTGCCTTGCTTCGGTTGGCCGCGTCCATCCACGCGCTTCTCGCGTTTGCTCCTCTCCGTGCTACGCCTTACTCTAGGCGGAACGCACATTAGCTTCTCCACATGCCATCTTTGCGAGCTAGCTAGATGCTAGTCAACAATTGTCAAACCATCCATGCACAAGTCAGACACTACCTAGATATTCCCTGTGTATTGACTCATACACTGCTCCACCAAGCGCCGCTCTCGCCCGCTCAAGCGCCGCTGCTCGCTCCGTCTTCTCCTGCCTCGCGCGCGTCGCTTCACTCCGCTCCACCACCATGCCGTGGCTACCCCAATGCCACCGCCCAAGCCGCTACCTGCCTATTCGCCTCGCCATGGCCGCTACCTCTGCCAGCGGCTCGCGCCAGCACCCGCGGCAACGCTGCTCTGTCCACCGCACCAAGCCGCGCGGGACCGTCAGACTCGCTTCCGGCTCGCCGCTCCTTCCCTGCATCGACCACGCCTCCCTGCAGAGCGGCTGTCTTGCTCACGTGGAGACGAGCGCGCGAGCGCCTCTGCCCCTCTGCCCCGTCCCTGTGCAATCCGCCTCCACGACTGCCGCGCCGTGCCTCCGGCTCGTCGCCGCCGCCGGGTCCGGCTCCGCCCGTCCCGCGCCAGCTCTGCCCAGGCTCGCGTTGCCGTCCTTGCACCGGAGCCCTCCACCCCGCGCGCGTCCGCGTCTCGGACCGCGCCTCCGACCGGCTAGCCACGACGGCTCCGGCTCCCGCTGGCTCTGCACAACGCCTCGCCCCGCCTGCTGCTTCGCGCACGTGTCAGCTGCGCCTCACCACTTCTCCGCCTCGCTGACCCGGCCTCGCCGGCCGCCCCTCCACGGCAGTACCCACCCCTGCCTGTGCGCCCGCGTCGCCG
>NC_041389.1:69067109-69114111 GCF_002162155.2 Triticum dicoccoides
GGCTGGCCGGCTTGCCGCCCCCGGGTCGCCTCGCCCACCCAGCTGTCTCGCCGGGTCCGCCCCGCCACTGCCCCGCGGTGCGTCCGGCTTCGCATGCGCCTGGACGCCGGGTCGCTGCGCCGGCTCCTCTGGCCGGCTCCGCGTCCCGCGCCGGCCAGGTTGCCGCTGCCGCCTCCCGCGTCGGGCCCCATCCGCACCGGCTCCCGCCTGTCGGCTTGCTCTCCAGACGGCTCCCGCCTCGTGCCATCCGGCTCAGCTCCGCACCCGGACGGCCGGCTCCGCCCGCTACCCGGCTTCGCCCACAACCCGGCCCGCCTGGCCGGTTGCCGGCTTCCCGTCGCTCCACTCGTCGCAAGTCGCAAGCCGACTGTCCGAGAGGCCGGCTGGGACAAGAAAGAAAAAGAAAGAGGCCGGCTGGGACAAGAAAGAAAAAGAAAGAGCCAAGTCAAATGGCCGGGTTCCCAGGCCGGTTGTCAAAAAAAAAGGAAGGATCCGACTCTGCAGACTGCAGTCCGCCGATTGCTCTGTTCAACAGCCCGCGTTGCCGCTCGGCCGGCTGGTTCGTCTGCCCGCTTTGCTGCCTGGCCGATCGACGAGTCGGTCCGGCTGCGCACAGCCGGCTGACGAGAAAAAGAGAAGAAGACAAAGTAGTTGCTGGGAGATCCGGTCCGATTGCTCAGCAGTCGGCCCGAATCTCGGGGGCTACACCCAGCGGGTGCGCTGGCGCGCCCCCGCGAAGATTGCAGACAAGAGAAGAGTTTTGTCCAGCTGCCAGCAGCCGGCAGAAGAGAAGAAGAAGAAAAAGGGCGTTGCAAGATGCCTCACCGCCTGGCCGGTCGAGCCTGACTGGCCGGGACCCCCCTTCGAGCACCGGAGGGCTCGAAGGCTACACCCAGCGGGTGCGCCGGCGCACTCCCCGAGCGCCGAGTCGCGCCGGCTGTCTTCGACGACCGCGACTACACGAAAATCAATGTGAGCTCCTCACCCGCATATTTTTGCACCGCAAGAGCACGGATAACCCCGAGCGATGCTCGGGGGCTATCTCCGCATTTTATTACAGTTGCATCACTGTTCGCCCCGGCGCCAGCCAGAGTTGGCCCGGGGGCTGGCCGCTTGGCCTGAGACGTTAGTTCCCGCAGACGGGTTAGTAGCGTGCGCGGTACCAAAGGCCCACTCTCAGTCACAGACCGTAGAGCGGCTGTCCGACTAGCAAGAGTGAAAGCTGGAGGCCACCAAAAACGTTCGGGAAGAAAAACACTTCGGGCGACCCGACCGTTTCCTTTATGAGTATCTGCTCGGTTAAATCTGCTCCTAGACTCTGAGTACTGTACACTCCGCTTCACGGCCCACTCTCAGCCACAGACCGCAGAGCGGCTGTCCGGCGAGCGAGAGCACAAGCCAAAAAGCAGAGGGAACACGAAAAAGATCAAGGGGGCTCGGACGAAACCGAGTCGGCACCCTCCGCATAACACTTGCAATGCTGAAAGCAAACATTTGATATATCTGCGTGGACTAACTTCGTCTTTTTGCATGATCATTTCCATGAACACTCGCCAAAAAACCTCCGCCCAACTTTGCCAAGTTGCCCGGAGGCTTGGGGGCTACTGTCGGAGTAATTGGACACGGATACCCCGAAGACGGCGAGACGATATTTCAAGACATCGGGGCTAGCAAAGCCCCTCAGTCTGACTTCCCGGTCGGCTGCTGACTGCGCCACCAGGCCGACTGCCGACTGCCGACTGTGCCACCAGGCCGACTGCTGGCTGCCGACTACTGGCTGCCGACTGCGCCACCAGGCCGACTGCTGACTGCAGCCCGACGCGACCCCGACGTGACAACCGTACCTGGCACTGTTCACGTGACACCCCAACCATCATGTACAGTGTCACTTGTCCCCTGGAACTATTTACGAAGTGACCCAGGGGACAAGGATGACACCCCACCATGCCTACCTAGCTTACTTCCTAAGCTACCCACATAGCTTACATATCAAGCTAGCCATGCCTATATAAGCTAGCTCCATCCATCCATCAGGGGAGGGACTCACGCATGAGCACCCACGTGCATGATCACGGCCATGAGCATGGCCGGCCACTAGCATGCCACATATGAGGCATATACAAAGCCAGATGCCCATAGCACTGAGCTCAGATACAGCTCAAGGAGCACTCTATACCAGATATACCAGATATACTCAGACATGCAGG
The DNA here is from genome assembly GCF_002162155.2 of Triticum dicoccoides. Classification (NCBI taxonomy): domain Eukaryota; kingdom Viridiplantae; phylum Streptophyta; class Magnoliopsida; order Poales; family Poaceae; genus Triticum; species Triticum dicoccoides. The sequence goes on from NC_041389.1 coordinate 69,069,317, forward strand.
AGTAGGGGTGTTATCTCTCCGGAGAGCCCCGAACCTGGGTAAACTAGCGCGTGCTACTCGCATACCCGTCCCTGGATATTCCGGCAGCAGTCTTGCCCTCACATGAAGCCATCTTGTGGCATATGTCGTCTTGCAACACCCCCCGTGAGAATACCACGACAAACTCTTAATTTCTTTATCACTAAAATGGGTCCAAATATTCTGTAAGACAAGTAATATGATTAAACAAGTATTTAACATAATATTTTCTAACAATTTTTTTATCAATCTAAGAAGGCAAAAACATAGCTTTAAATAATTACTAACATGCATAACAAAATTATTTCTAACAGCACCTCAAATAAATCTTAACTTGCTTTATCCACTAAACTAGTTTCAACCATTCTGTAAATCAAGCATAACAACTAACCAATATTTAACAATTTACAAATAACTCAATAATTATTTAAATGCATGGATTAATCATTTCATTCAAGTAAGAAAATCACAAATATTGAAATGGCACCATGAAAATGTTGCTGTGGCTTGCCTTACTGCTGATGAGGTTCACAAGCCTCCTGGTGATCCTCAAGACAAGCCTCACCTTCTGAAAATAATTTTAAACACAAAAAGAAAATATCAAGAACACTTCTGAAAATCACCAGAAATTCTAAACAGCTCAGAAAAATCTCATCTTTGGTGAGCTGCTAGATTTCTTTTGAAATAACACAATGCAAAAAGAATCAATTCGTTTGGACTTATGGTTGAAGAGTTATAACTGTTTAAAGTGTTCTGTAAATTCAAATGAATTTGAAAAAAAGAAATAGACTGGGGGGGTGACGTCGAAGGCGTAAAGCCCAGGGGCGCCACCACTCGTACCGCTTCGCGCGCGTATGAAGTGGCTGACTAGCGGGCCCCGCTAGTCTGGTGGGGGAAGGGGAGAAAGAAACAGAGGCGGCCGCGGCTTCATCGGAGCTCTCGCCGGCGACGAGTGCTCCTTGGCCAAAACGAGAGGGAGGGATGGCAAGAGGGGGTTGAGGCGCACCTGCCCGTACCCGTAGCGTAGCTAGGGGCGGTCGGACGGCATCGGAATCAGCCTCGCAGGCGGAGGCAGAACGTGGAGGTCGTCGGAGTTGAGGAAGACGGCGAGCAGAAGCCACTCCAGGGGCACCAGGCGGGCAAGACGGCCTCACCGGAGAGAGGCGGAGGCCTTGGAGGGGTTGCCCAGGCCTGGGAGGGGCTGGAGCTACCGCAGAGACTAGAGGGGATCGCCGGCGAGCTCGAGCTTGGGAAGAGCGGCCCGAGGCCTGCCCGGCCGGGCTACGCTTCCTACACAGTCGTGAAGTGTGTGTGAGGGCTGGATGGTGCTCAAGGAGGCTGGGGGGCTCTATTTATAGGCGAGCGGCGAGGGTGCTTCGGGCTCTGCTGGTGGACACCTGTCCATGGCGCCCAGCGACGAGAGGCGTCAGTGAGAGGGGGAGAAGGCGACGGAGGTCACGCGGCCACTGCGGGCGGACGGAGACAAGCACAGGATCAAGAGGATGGCGACGAGCACAGTGCGCTCCGCACTGTTGGGCTGGCCGAACCTTGCCCGTGCTCGCTGCGGCGAGCTCCGGCGTCGGCGAGCGCCAGGGAGGGGTAAAGGACGTCGAGATGATGATGGTGGCATGGTTTGGCACGCTCGGGCAGACGATGGAAGCGAGCACGCGCAAATAGAGCGTTCGGCATCATCCAGAGCACGTCGACACGCATGCCTGGCATCATGGACACGCGTGGTCACCACGCGAACTCTCTTCTCAGGCCAGCCTTCGTCCAAAAATCATGTCTGGCATGTTGTTCGTGGTGGTTCTTAAGTGTACCACAGTTTGGTTTGGATCCAGGTGCAGTAGAGAAGATTTTACAAGCCATGTAAGTTTCTGGCCAGTAAGTTTGTGATGTTACAGTGGTCAAATGGATGGGAGTTTGGAGTTGTTCTTTGGAGGCTAGCTTAGAGTTAATAAGGTAAATATGCACAAGAAATTTTAGGTCAAATGGAGCAAGTAAAATGGTAGTTGCTGTAGAAACCACCATTTCTGTCCAGAACAGAAAATATTTTCTATAGCAAAAATATTCCAAAAAAGTGATGAAATATTTTTGCTCGGGAAGGTGCCCTAGGGTTCACACAATATTTGTGAATTATCTCAGATTTTTCTAAGCCATAAAAATTGGGGTTGCTTTGAAGCAAACAGATCTGACTTAGGGTTTTTGAGAGAAAAAGAATATTTTTCATTTAAGAAAAATATTTCAAAGATTATTTTGGGGTGGGTCGGAAGTGAAATGATGTCTAGGAGGGAAGTGAAGCACTTGGGTTAAAGCCAAGGATGCCCAAGTGTTTAAGTCCATATGAAAATATTCAAGAACTCCAAGTTTCAAAAAAATTCAAATGAAAACTCAAGCAAATAAGAGAGGGCAAAAACCAGGCTGTCACAATGTCTCTTCCAAATTGTCTGCTCCCCCCGCCCGCACCTGTGCTATCTCGCTACTACACATGTCACACCATTCCCCCTTCCATTATACTAGGTTTACATCATCAGTGGTCTCTCTACTCCACATACACTCTCTCTGTCTCACACACAAACACGTGCACAAGCACACACAGACACGCACAAACACCCATTTATCTGGATCCTCATCTCTCCTCATGTCCGCATGTGTATCTCACAAACTCACTCTCTAATTATGTATATGTGTCTCCACGTTACACAACACAAAGCCCCATGTACATGTCTCTCTCTATCCTCCACACATATAGACACAAAGAATCTGTTATCATTGCCTCAGTATCTAACATATCACACACGCACACTCTCTCTCTCTCTCTCTCTCGCAAACACGCTCAACAAGGGTTTCCCCGTTAATAACTTATCGTCTATTCATCAACAGTCGTGGCAGTACGGCGAACACGAGACGTGAAAAAGAATAAATCTACACGTGCTTAGACCACCTAGTATGACTACTAGGACTAGAGCAAGCCAAAAAGCGCGCCGCCGTCACCCCCTCCTTGTCGGCGACGGGAAAATCTTTGTTTTACACAGTCGAGAAGTCATTCTGCTAAGGCCCCACATGCCGAGGCGTTGAATAGAATGTAGATGCTAGTTTACGGAAGCAAGTATCGATAATACGTATGTATCTCCATACTTATATTTCTTCTCTTATAAAAAACCGAGTTGGTGATGATGGTACGTGTGCCATCTTGCAATATAGACCATCCGATCTATATCTGACTGATGGAAATTAAACTAAAAGATACCCGCACCCCTCTCCACATTTGTAGACAAGGCCTTCCCTCGTTCATCCTTATCTCCAACAAACCTCATTGTTGAGCAATTAAGAAAGGAAGCCTCTGGAACATACTGGCCTGGTGGCCGCTGCCGGCGTCGTCAATCCCCATGCCTCCGCTCAGTCTGACCACCAACCACCACCACACCCCACTCCTCTTCACCTTATCTCATATTTCTCGAGATATCATTAGTTTTGACACATGGGATTACTCCCGCAGGGGTCAATCACAACAAGTGTTTTATAAAAAATGCATTTTGATGTTCCGTGCAATGCACGGATCTTGCCAGTACTCCTACACAAGACTAAGTTGGTGATGCTGGTGTGTCTGCCATCCGTCGTTTCTGACCATTAGATCTACATCTAACGACTGTGAGGTAAGTTGTTGCCTTTTCTCACCAACATCCCACTTGTCTACCAATTTGCAGAAAAACCCATAATTAGTATCTTAAAACCAACCACATCCCTCCCTGACCTCACCAAAACAGCCCAAGGAATTATTCTAATTGAAACATAATATATCTCTAGTGACATATGTATATGAAAATTAGAGTGTTTTGTACCAAGTTTGTGAGTAAGTATTATTCCAATTATGATTCGTTGCAACGGACATGAACATTGCTAGTATTTGCAACCATGCATTGTTTTCCTAGTATTCCATAGTTTCGAGTTTTCCATCAAGATATTAGTCACTCATGGTTGATATTTACTTTCAATCATGTACACATATGCACTATGTAACTAGCCTTGCTTATTGGCTTCCAAAGCTTAACTTTCACTCCTACTTACAATATGTAGAGTATTTAACAAAAAACTACCACTTTCAACCAGCCCTAGTAAGAATCTATTGTACAAAAAAGAGGAAAAACATACCCAAAATTTCTTAATCCACGCCAAAAACTACCTAGTACTCCTACCGATTAGGTTCGTTTAAACCCATTTATGACAGGGTTGGCGCACACGTCCGTGCTGATGAGGCGGCTTAAACCAACACATTTTGTTTGACCGTTGACACGAGGGACCCATATCTGGCCTTCTATCCTTTTATTCTGCCTCAAATCATTATTTTTCCTGAACGTTACTTCAAACAGTACTGATGCGTGTCCGTCGGTGGCGCCGGTGATGAGCGAGTTGGCCGCCGCTCCGCCAGATGGGCCGGACACCGCGCTAGCCTCTGCACGGGTTGGCAGGCTGGCCCGAGCGTGAATCACGAGCGAGCAAGCCGCCGCGCAGGCCTTCGCTCGAGCAAGATGGCTGGGCTTAGCGCGGCGCGCATGAGCAAGCCACCGCGCTGTCGTGCTAATCTAGCTAGAAAACCTTGCAGACAAGCAGCTGGACGGAGCTATCTTGGCTAGCTAGCGGCCGCGAGCGCGGGACGGAACTGGCATCTGGGCTGCCGCAACATGGGCTCCGCACCATCGGCAGTTTTGACCTCGCCTTCTGCCGGCGGCGGTAGCTACGTCCCATGGCCGAGGATGACTAGGTGGACGGGCCGGAGGTAGGAGGTCACTCGAGGATTTTTGTTGGTAAGAGCATGTACAATGGTTGATAAGGTAGTCTTATCTTAAGTCTGCCACGTATGCAAGTGGTAGTAGTTTCTTCGCATTTTAGTGGTTTCTTGCATTATTAGAGCAAGTACAATAGAGCTGAGTCAGCGGGCTATAAGAAATAAACTAGTATATTTCTGCTTAGTTGGAGGAAAGAGAAGAGGAGAGAGAAGGTAAGAGGGCTCTTCGTGAAGAGCCAGCTCTAGCACGTGCTCCTAGGCACTTTGTGAGAATGAGAAGTGGGCCACATAATAAAAAAGTAGTACACTCTTTTGATCTATTATTGTACATGTTGGCTATAAGATGGGTTATAGATGACATGGCACTGGCTTATAGCAAGCAGCTGGCTATACTATTAACCATGCTACTAGCGACAAAAGGCGATTCTAGGTTGCGTTGTACTCCAACGAGTACTACTAGTGGTCGCAGGAGTGTATACCTCGTTTTGTGGGTTCGATCCTGGCCGAACACACGGTGGCCTTTTTTTTAAAATAGTACTACTACACTTTGCTGCGAGCCAATATTTTACACGGGTAGTTTGAGTTTTGAAGTCAAACGGACGTGCGGCCCCACAATCTGGGTGCACTGGACAGCCTAGCCACGTGAACAGGTTTTCCTTCCCAGCATCTCGTGGCTCACGTGCTCGCCCTAGCCGCACCTCGCTTGCAGCTTCCAGCTAGTAGCATATTTAAACTAGCGCCTCCCAATTAAGACCGAGGAGCCAGAAAAGCCTGGCGGGGCATTTGGAATTGTGCAATACGGCTCTGTACGTAAAGTGCTCTACTACTACTCTGTAGCTTGTGGCGTTGCACGCATGGACTTCACTCCACTATCGGCTCTACTATAAAAGAAATTGCTCATGATGTGTTTTTTTTGAAACAGAGGCAAAAGCTTTGCTTCATCTCATTCATAAATAAGGAACTACTAACAAAGTTCGACGAGATCCGTTACACCTCCACAAATGGAAGCGAAAAGCCTAGTCTCGCTTTATCAAATAACTCAAATGTTCTGCCCCCGCAGTAACCATCGCTAATAAACAGGTTGCTAGTGTGTGCGTTAAAGGAGCGGCTGAGTAGGCCAGCTACGTGAGAGGAGCGGCCGAATAGAGCACTAAGAGTACCCACTAGGCCACTACGCAGGTGTACTTCCCCTGCATTGATAGTACAGCAATGGTTCTAGAGAACAGTAGTACCCTCCACTTCCAACTGTAGCTCCTTGGCCCTGAGATTCAAGAGTTCAAAACTGGTGACTATACTAGACTAGACTAGAAGTACAGTACATCACACTACTAGTTGAGAAAAGTAGTACTAGTACTGCTACAGTAAGAGTACGTACTCCTCTGTCACATAATGTAAGACGTTTTTTGACACTAGTTGGCGTGTACAAAAAATGGCAAAAACATACCCAAAATTTCTTAATCCACGCCAAACACTACTACCTAGTGCCAAAAATTTCTTACTAGTGCTATTATTTACAGTATAATGCAATCCCATAACATTCCATAATTCTAGTACTAGTAGTAAATAATAGCCTCACCCCTTCGCCGAGGAACGATCTACAGTTGGAAGGGACGAGGCCCTGCGGTTACTACGCTCTTATCTCCTCCTCGCCAGTTCCCCTCCCCCCAAAGAGAAGGCAGTTCGTCACTGCTCCCATGGATTCGCCAGGAGGTTCTCCTCCTCGTCAGGGCTGGGAGACCTTGGACGACGATCCTCTGGGATAAGTCGCACGCCACTCCGACGTCCTCACCGCCACAAGACTCGGTGCTTCCTGCACCAACTTTTTCAAGACTCTGCTTAAACAGGCTTGGGAAAAGGCCATGCTTGTTGGTCTTCCATGCGTCCTCGAGGAGAAGGTTCTTCTATGGGACAATCCTTTGAACAGTCCACTGCTCCCTGGCCATGGTTGCACGTTGACTCCGCTAGAGTTGCCGACGTTGAGAGGTAGTCGGATTTTGTCTGATGAGCAGGTCAGTAATGGAGTTTGATCATGTAGGACTTAGTTATTCCATTTCCATCCAGTAATTTCTTCGGTGCCCACCGTCTTATATGTAGGTCTGGGTTGGTGCCAACGAAGATTGGCTTGCATACCTCCGGCCGAATACCACCATCATTTTCCACAACATACACAGCAGTGCGGCCGTTCCGGTAGACGCCTTCTCCACCATTGGGATCGGCCTTCCGGACTGGCTCGGCTTGAATACGTATGATGATGCCTACATGAGATTGAAGAAGATAGCAATTGCGGACTCGTCGACAAAGTGACGTAGCTACGACGATTACTATATCATCGCGGTGTTCGACATAAGGATTGCCATCAATGCAAGAGGCAGTAATGGCAGAGGCTGGCGCATGTTGGCGGTGGCAGATTTGTACCCCTACATGTTTGAAGACGCCATGCGCCATCTAGGCCGCATCTTCGCGGTGACAAGCCAGGGGACTTGTTTCATCTGGTTGCCATCCTACGGTATGGGAGATTATAAACGGAATGCACAAACCATCATTTGCATCCCTAACGGTACTCCATTATTTTGCAGGGACCAGTCATTCCCCGATCAAAATAAGATCGCCGATCCTGGATGTGCATTTGCATCCGCGATTCGATCTAACCTGGAACCTTGTAGCTGACTTTGGCATATTGGGATCAACTATCTTAGCAGTCGTTACCCATGGTACCACTGATGTGCAACATGGTCACACAATCTACCACGATCGGACCGTCACCATCTACCCAGGTATTCCATTTTTTAACCCTCTCGCCTTCTCTTTCATTGTTGTACTAGTAGTATACTTCCTAGTACTAGTAGGAGTACTTTTTACCTTGGAGGACGTGTATAGCTAGCTAGGCCCTTGAAGACTTGAACCCACTAGCTGCCACCATTTTTGTTTTTCCATGTCTTACTATCTCATCCATGTAGCCAAGAATGGCGATATATAATAAGCCGGTTATTTTACTTCCTCTATACCGGAGTAGTACTATTTGCTGCACAGTATTACTGACCGCCATATTTGACAACAACATTATTATGGATGGACCTTGACTATGTACGTCACCATGTGTCCAGATCTGGGATGCCACGTGTACAAGATGAACGGCGCCGAGTTTGACCCCCGTGATGCTACGTGGGTGCCGAGGAACACTCTTGGAGAGTACTCGCTTTTCATTGGGGACAGCTACCCCATTGTGAAGCGGATGCCACCTTCCGTGCACGACACAGAAGGCCTGCCGTTCATGAAGCATGGTTGTGTCTTCAGTGCGCACCGCCGGATGAATGACATGCTAGGACACGCTATCCCTGATTTATGCCGCTTCAGCTTGGATGAGTCTCCATCGTGTGGAACCGGACTAGAAAGCTGCGACAATGATTCCCGTTGCCCACCACTATGGATCGTGCCATCCATGAAGAACACCTGGGACTGGAACCTGGAGGAGGACATGTAGCCCATCTATAACGTGTAAGTGGAGTACGATAATTGTGAACGGTAGCGCTGTGAATATATGTAGACTAGTCGTGCACAAATTTATCACATGAATTGGAGATGAAGTTGTGTGGCATATTGGCATTTATCCTTTAGAATTTATTACTAGTAAATGTGTTATGTGTACGTGCAACTTGTGTGGTTGTTGCACGGGCTCCAACATGCTCTTTGAGAAAAAAGGTGGCACAACTTTGGATATATGTGACGTGGCGGCATCATACAGTAGCATCGTTCGCTATAGTTGTAGTACACTCCTACTAGGACGACAACTCCTATAAAACCTTGCGCTTGGCTCTTTGCCTCTTCAGGAGGTTCAACAGTTCGTACTCGTGTGAACCTTGCACTTGGATCTTCGCCTCTTTGGAAGGTCCAACAATGATGATACTACAGTACAATATGCTTCTAGCAATCTGACACCGATTGAACTGTTGCACGTCCACCGCGAGGGCGAGGGATAGGGAGAGGGAGAGGGCACTGTAGTCAAAACCCTCTCCTCGTCCTGCGAACCACCACGCGCGTGGGCGAGGGAGAGGCATAGTAAGCAAGCTTCTCCTCGTTCGGTGAGTTGACGGGACACATCAAAGCAGTACTAGTACTAGTAGTAGTAGTCCATACTGCGTCCTTTCCGATTAATATGGCTTAATTTGAAATGAGAAAAATACACTGGCGGTCAATGTATGTGACAATACGCTCTTTACAGTCACTATATATAGTTTTGCGGCGATTATACGATCACTAGCTCATCATAGAGCACCATATTGCACCCTACTGACCGGCCACATAGTCGACGTGGCACTTTGTTGACTGGTTAAATTGTCACCTGGTTTTTGGGTCCCACCTGTCAGTTGTCAGAGCGAAGAAATCAGTTAAACCAAACTTTACACAGGCGCGACACGAGTCCAACCCTTGCGTGCGAACCACCCAGGCTATGTATGTGTGTGCATGCACGTGTCCTCCCTCGGTCTTCCAACAAAGAGTGTACATCGGCTATAAAACAAAGAGTGTAGTACATGATGTACATCTACACTTCCAATGCATTTAGCCTTTAATCTAAATTGATATTGATTGACTAATGCACCAACTTGTGCTGTAGGTATAGGCTACATGTCTATCCTTAATTACAGCATGCAACGGCCTTCATTTAATCTTCTTATCTCAATGGTCGCATGCATACATAAGTCTACTACTTTTGGGTGTTAATTATGCCCTGGTCAATGTGTAAATCTCTAAATGTACAGTCTTTCACGGACGTAGGGAGTAGGTTGAGCACTTGAGCGTGAGCGTGTGTGTTGCGTCGTGTGCTGTGTGCCACATGGGTGCGTGAGTGTTGCGTGCGTCCATGTGTACGTGTGAGTGTTGCATGTTGCATGCATGCATGCATGCATGGGGCTTACTCCCTCCCATTGATGTCACATCCCTAGTTCTGGTATGCTCTGCGCTAGCTAGTCATGTGTTGCATCATGTTTAATTTCTCTTAAACCTGAAATAGGGATTGTTCAAACCCTAGCACCAGATCAAATCAAATAGGTTCAACCTAAAATAATCTTCAATGAACCCAAAATGCCTTTGGAAATGTTCATGATTTTTGATAAAGGTGAAAACCTCTGCCAAAAATGATGAGCATATTTCTTGGCGATTTATGGATTTTTGAATTAACTCATAAAGTATTTGAATTTGGGCATTTGAATGCTATAAACAATTTAAATGCTCAAATAATTTTGAAACTAAATGTGGGTTGTTGCATATATTTCAGAAGGTGCCCACAATTATTTTCAGGATTTTTAGAAGTGCTCTCGTATTTTTAATAAAGCCCAAACAACTACAGAAAAATAGAAAACAGAAAGAGATAAAAAGGAGAGAGAGAAAGGAAACTACCTGGGCCACCTACCTGCAGCCGCACCGGCCCAGCTCCTGTTCTGGCCCAGCCCACCAGGGGCTCACATTGTCATCTTCCACCTCCTGCTAGTGGGCAGGAGGGCGTGTGCTCGACACGCGCCGGCACGCGCCGGCCACCGCACGCCACCTCCTGCCTGCTTGCTTGCTGCTGGAGACGGGCCCGAGCGCCACGACACCCCCTGGACCCCCTCGACCTTTCCCCTCACTCCCTGGTTCTCTCTCCCTCTCTGGTTCTCTCCTCGCAGCCACCCGAGAACACCGTCGTCGCACATACAAGCACCACCGCGGCCATCGTGCGCCCCTCACCCTTCCGCCGAGTCCAGAAGCACCGCCGAAACCACCCCGTCCTCCCAATCGAGCTACGAGACGCCAGGAGGCCCTGCTCCATCGCCATCGCAGTCATCTTCAACCTCGGGCACCCGAGCCCCTCGCCGTTGATTCGCGGCGTCAAGGACGTCCCCGAGCCCGCTGACCTACTGCGCCGCCTCCAAGTGGGCTCCTGACTCATCTCCCACTAACCCCGCCGTATTTTTCTTCCTCTAACCGCGCCAACCGCCGGAGCAGTGAGCTACTCGCCGCTGGCCTTGATGCTGTCGTGGCCACAGCCGCCGCCGCTTGATTCCAAGAACTGGAACGTGCTCAGGACCTCCCAAGAAACCCAACGCCACCACTCAAGCCTTCCTCCATGCACCCTAGCCTTGTCCCACTCGAGCCCGAGCTCCGGCCGCCGCCCAACTCGCCGCCCCCGCCACTACGGACTGCCCCGCGACCTTCTGCTGCCTCCGCCGGATGCGCGGGAGCATGAGCTTCCTCTTGGTACCCCCAGCGCACCCAGCCGCTGCCCTAGTGCAACTCCGGCGAGCCACCGCCGCCCTGGGTCATCGCCGTCGTCTAATCGCTGGCGCAGCCGACGTGGCACCGTCATTAGCTCAAATGACGGGGCTAACCACCCTCCTCTGTCACTGACTACTGGGCCCCACGGCTTAATTAACCTTGCATAAGCTCCTGATTAGACTAAACTAACCGCACAGGCCTCACATGTCAGTTTGACCTGGCCACGTCACCTATTGACCGGCCCCACACGTCAGTGCTAACTTGCTGGCGTGGCTGTTGACCCGACCCCACCTGTCAGCGACACTAACCAGCCTTTGTCATTGACATGCAGGACCCACGCGTCAGGTTTGACCTGGACCGGGTCTGTTGACCTGCTGAGGTCAGCATGACGCGATGCTGACGCAGTAAATGATTTTCTATATTTAAAATAAATCAAGAAATCCACAAAATGTCCTAAACTTCTAAAAATCATAGAAATTCAACCGTAACTCCTAATGAAATAATTTATATATAAAAAATGATCAGAAAAATCCAATCTATCCATCTGTACCATTTTCATGCATGTTAGAACAACTTATGACTGCTGTTTAGGCCAGATAATATATTGGCATTTAAATAAGCACATATGGAGTTTGAATTTGAACCCTTGGTTCAAACCAACTTCATTTAATCTGTTCTAAGTTGCATTAGCCAAAACACACTCATTATGCCATGTCATATTCATGCATCATATTGTTGCATTGCATTGATTGTGTTTTCTATGTGTTGCCGGTATTTGTTCCCTCTCGATAGACTTGGTTTCGACAATGAGTTCGATGACACCGATGAAGAACTATATTATCTTCAGAAGTGCCAGGCAAGCAGAACCCCCTTGTTCATTCCGATACAATCCCACTCTCTCGCTCCTGCTCTCTTTTACAGCATTAGGACAACAACGATTCAACTGTTGCATGCTGCGGTAGTTGAACCCTTTCCTCTGCATGACCTGTCCTTGCCACAGTAAATAGATGAAACCCACTAGCATGAGTAGGAGTTGTTTGAGCCCTGTTGTGCCTACTCATTCATGCTTGTTTGTCATGCCTGCTACTGCTTAAAGTTGAGTCAGGTCTGATTCATCGGGGATGAATCAGAGGTGTGTGAACATGTCCTACTGTGTGTGAGCTAAGTGTGAGAACACGATTTGGTAAAGGTAGCAGTGAGAGGCCATGTAGGAGTACATGGTGGGTTGTCTCATTGAAGCCGTCCTTAGGAACTGAGTTCTGTGTTTGTGATCCATGAATAGCTACTACCACAGATTGGGATCCTTAATTGACTCTCTCGACTTATTAACCGACTCGATATCTGTCCTGGAGTTGCAACTAGTTTATGGTGTTTGTAGGTAGTGTTAGTAGTCTACCAAGTGGCACCCGGTACAGGTGGGCTTGGGACAGACTAGGCACAGTGGCCCGGTGTACCAAGTGGCACCTGGATGGTGGGCTTGGGAACCCTGCACACATCGTTTGGGGCCATGAGAGACACCCCGGCCGGATCTCCTTGGGGATGGAACCCAAATAGGCGATAAACCTAGACTAGAGACTTGTGTGGTTAGTGAGGTCGTGGCCGACACCCTCGCCAGGCTTCCGCTTGAAGGTTGCGGAGATACATGACGTGTACATGGCGGTAAGTGGCGAGAGCATGTGTGAAGAAGTACACCCCTGTAGGGTAACATCATCTATTCGAATAGCCGTGTCCGCGGTAAAGGACTTCTGGGTTGCCTGTACAGTTCATAGACAAGTGAAAGTGGATACTCTAAAATACGCAAGATAAGCGTGAGTGCTATGGATGGCATTCTCGTAGGGAGACGGGAGCGGATCTATAGTGGTGTATTGATATGGTGAATATGTGGACTCGTGTGCACCACCTCAAAAGAGTTACAATGCAGTCGTAGTTCAGGGTAGCCACCGAGTCAAAGCTGGCTTGCTGCAGTCAAACTCCACCATCCCCTTTGTTGATAACGATGCAAATGTAGATAGTTCTGATGTAAGTCTTGCTGGGTACATTTGTACTCATGTTTGCCTATTTTATGTTTTTGCAGAGAGACTTCAGTCTCACTAGTAGTTCCGCGTGAACTTCGACGTTTAGCTTGTTACCTCAGCTACGATCTTGTGCCCTCGGCAGGATCTGGTAGTTAGTCAGGCTTCTCAGCCTTTTTCATTTGTAGTTGTCTGTACTCATACATGTTAAGCTTCCGCATGGGCTTTGACTTGTATGCTCTGAATGTTGGGTCGTGAGACATATGTTTGTAATATCTCGCTCCTCGGAGCCTATTGAATAAAATACTTGAGTTGTAGAGTCATGTTGTGATGCCATGTTGTATTTGCACATATCGAGCATATTGTGTGTATGTTATTGAAATGCTTGGTATGTGTGGGATCTGACTATCTAGTTATTTATCCTTAGTAGCCTCTCTTACCGGGAAATGTCTCCTAGTGCTTCCACTGAGCCATGATAGCTTGCTACTGCTCCGGAACACTTAGGCTGGCCGTCATGTGTCCTTCTTCGTTCCTGTGTCTGTCCCTTCGGGGAAATGTCACGCGATGAATACCGGAGTCCTTTTAGCCCAGTACAGCCCGGTTCACCGGAGTCCTGCTAGCCCAGTGCTACAGCCTGGATTCACTCGCTGATGACCGACACGTTCGATACTGGGTCATGGATGCCTGTCCCTGTAAGTTTGTGCCACTTTGGGTTTACAACTAGCCATGTCAGCCCGGGCTCCTTGTCATATGGATGCTAGCGACACTATCATATACATGTGCCAAAAGGCGCAAACGGTCCCGGGCCTGGTAAGGCGACACCCGTGGGAATACTGTGCGTGAGGCCGCAAAGTGATATGAGGTGTTACATGCTAGATCGGTGTGGCATTGAGTCGAGGTCCTGACAGCTTTGGTATCAGAGCTTGACTGCCTGTAGGATTACCAAGCCAAACTGGTCGAAGTTGAGTCTAGAAATTCTTTAGTTATATAAGGGAATTGATTGTGGGATGGAACGTAAGGCTCTTTTTACTCCTTATACCTTATGCTTTTCTGATCTGAGTCATCTTATCTTTCCTTCGGGGTTATGGAACTAGGCTCTCTCCTTTTTCTATCAGGATCACGTGTTACTAATCTGTAGACTTATAGGATTGTTGGATCCAAGCCTCAGTTCAGTTTCTACTATCTCCGTGTATTCATAGTTGATCTTACAACCTTGATATTATGATGATCGAGTGGTTATGCCACCATTTGCAGGATGTCTCAAATCCTTTTTCGAGCATTTATAGCCGTTATGTTGTCCGAGTCATCCCAGGTTTCTAAACAATCTGATGCATTTGCAAAATCCTTTCCCTCTGGTTTCAATGTTCCTTTAGGCTAGGTTAATCACACCAATTGTTGAGTTGAAGTATTCTATTGCCTCGACATATATGTTGGAATTATTATTATGACCCTAGGTGTCTTAGGGGATCATCTAGTAATCTAGCCATGTTTTGCGTTCCCAGTGTGATGATTCCGGCCAGTATTCTCGAAATCATCCTGTGATGCCATATAGTATGTAGGTATTCTATTCCTGGGTTCTTGAACCCGAGATTCGCCCTACTTACCTCATGTTGTTAGTGTTTGCTAGCTCCCTTAGGTAATTAGTAACCTTTTTGTTAGTCCTCGAGGTTTGTTGTATTTCCTTCTTCCAAATACTATGAACCATTTATGGCAGAAGTTCTTTGAATCAAAGGATCACAACCAGAGTGCTCTTGACGAGTTCTCGATGTTGTGCCACGAATCTGCCTGTCCTACCTTCTCTGCATGGGTTATCTGGAAGAAACCTGTTGAACTTGGTTTGACATACTAATCTATGCATCCACAACTCAGCAAGTTATATGTTCTCTTGGGTTGTCCCTCTTTAATTGTATTCCGACCCTCGTCTATCAATTGATAGTCAAGAGTATGCGTGCATTTGTTCATCGATACCTATTACTCTTGTGGTCCGTCAAGCCATTCTATTCTTGAATGACTAGGAGAAACAAACTCTAGTACCTCATCCATATCCAGGATTGGGTCGAAATAGTTGTGCTCCACAGATCAAAATGCCAACCCAGCTATTGTTCTGTTCTACCTTGGAGTATTACCCTATTTATGTCAAGAATATCATAGTAATTACCATCTCTTATAAATTTTTGACGCAGTGATACTTCTTGCCATCATTGTTCATTCCTCGGTTCCCGTGTTATTGTAACCGGAATGCCGACAAGTGAGTCATGATGTGTGAAATCAATACTCCTAGCAACTTTGTTGCTTGGTAGTTAATGGACAATATTCTCATTCTTAGCGTGTTGGTTATTAAATTATCATCCTAAGATTGATCGTGCTACCTAGTCCTTATTTCACGATGCACTCTTCGATCGATGAGTTAGGATTGTGCCAATCCCTCGCTTATTTGATCATATCGTCTTGCCCTGAAAAGCAAGATTGTTCTCGAGCTTAGTAACATATCGATGGTTCATGATTTTCCGAATTTCTTCTCGGAAGTATCATCAGGTTGTCCCCTGACCGTTATGTTGAGCTCGTGATCCAGTTGGTTTTTCCCTAAACCACCCCTTCTCCCAGAGTCTATGTTGGATACCCCTGAGCTAGTTGGTTAAGCTGAACGACAACTTGGAGAGTTGGAAGATGAAAGATTTGTCTGACTTAGCTCATTCCAAAGGGATATCTCTTTGTATATGTGTGTTGAAGAAAGATGATATCTTCATCGATTGATCTCGTGACCAATTGCTGGACCTATTGTCTTGCCCAAACTTTGATTTGAGTGTGGGCTATTCTCAAATCAAATCAGAACCAATGATGTTCGTAATGTTGTCTTACTCGTGGTTGATCCCTCGAGTATACACCATTATATCTTTTGGTCTGACCAATGCTATCACCTTGCTCACATAATCGTGGTATTCCATCCATATGGAAATCTGGATGAATTGTTGTTGATCCCATCAGCAGCATTTTCTCTCATCCATGATTCGTGTTGAACATCCAGCTAGTGTTGGAAACTTTTATAAGCATTATCTTCATGTCCCGTGCATGAAGCATATGTTCGGATGAAAGAAGTGACTTTCTCTAATACATGTGCATTGATGCAAGTTGCCGTCGTGAATTTGGGAAAGTTGGCTTTGCTTCCTCTGGAATCATCCCAAATTAGTCATGCATACGTGCGAAGTATTCTGTGGTTTGGAGATTTGCAACCTTCAATCTATGTGTCCCTATCACACCAAGCCATTGATTGATTTGTTCAAGGAGAAGGAGTTCCTGCATAAGAGCTAATCCGGACTTATGTAGGGACTTCGATATCCTCGTTGATGGTTCCCCACCTGAACTCGGTAGTGTTTTATTATAAGACTACTATGTGGTCATGCTTGTCTCGGACAACGTGTTCACATGTTTGTAGCAGAACCAGCTCATGTTTTGGAGCATGCTATCGTAGTTCATCTCCTGAGAATCTCGCAATGTCATCTCGTCAATTTGTGTTGCAAACTTTCATTTTTCCTTCTAGACTTGATGAGTCTGGATTATTTTGACGCCAGCCAGATCTGAATCTCAGGCAGATATGATGGTTGGAATGTTTCCCGAGAACTATAATACTGGTCTCCCCGTAATCGGTAAAGTGAATGTCGTGGCCAACACACCCAGCCGGAAGACCTACTATTGTAGTGTCTTGATTGAGGAAGTTGGCCACCTCACCATAAGGATCCCGTAGAATTTATTCCAGTAGTTATTCCTTATGGATTCTTGAGCTCCCGAAGTCCGACCTTTACTTGATGTTCTAGATACCAGACCATTTTAAGAAATGGGTTGCGCTAGCACATCAAGGAGAACATTAGAAGCGGAGTGCTAATTGTCTCTCGGTCGATCATCCTGATTTTGCTTCCTTGGCTCCGCTAAGGTGAAATCCGAGAAGGTTATCTTCCTTTGTATCTGCATCGTCCATCGCTGTTCATCATGGAAGTACGTTGTGTTGCCAGGATCCTTGACACGGATATTGGTAAAACCTTGATGAATATGGAAATGCTCAAGTTCTTGAGAGCACGCACAAGAGCTAGGTGTTATCATCAGCACTAACTGGGATTGCTCTCAGTTTCCTCGGTTATGCTATAGCTTTTCAAATAGTGGACTCACTCTCTACTGTCGAGCTTCTCCCTAGTTACTAAAATCATCCCTTGTGTTGTTTTCAACAAGGTAATCCACATCATCCATACTAGTCCAAGTATGCTACTCCTTCGAACTCCATCAAACCATCATATGGGAATTACCTCAGGCTGGTATAGAGAGTTTCAATGATCTCTGAATCAAAGGTAATTCTTTTTCCACTTAAGGGGTTATTTCCATGAGTCACCTCCTCTAAGGTGTCTCGTTATGGTATCATGGCAACTTATCTTCTCGCCACTTTGATCCATACTCAACATCTATATAAGCGTGGAAGTGTTGCCTACCAATTTGAACCTTCGGCATCTGTCTCTTTCCATCCCACTTATTGTATGTTTTGTGTCCCAACTCGAGAGATGTTATTACGTCTCACTCCATGAGTTGGTCATGAGTCGCTCGATCTTCATGGAGATCGATTCCTGTAGAGTTTCTTCTGTCGTCATCGTGTTGGATAAAGATCTCGAAAGCAAAGACGTCAAGATCAATTAGAAGCATTGAATCAACATCTTCGATAAGAGCAATTGGATCATGAAGATTGTGTTAGTTTGTGTCCCCTTTGTCTTCTTACCTCACGTCTTGAATCTCGGGATGAGATTCTTGTTTAGTGGGTGTCAGGACCCCGACTCAATGCCACATCGATCTAGCATGTAACACCTCATATCACTTTGCAGCCTCACGCACGGTATTCCCACGGGTGTCGCCTTACCTTTGCCCGGGACCGTTTGCGCCTTTTGGCACACGTATATGATAGTGTCGCTAGCATCCATATGATAAGGAGCCCGGGCTGACATGGCTAGTCGTAAACCCAAAGTGGCACAAACTTACAGGGACAAGCATCCATGACCCATCATCGAATGTGTCGGTCATCAGCGAGTGAATCCAGGCTGTAGCACTGGGCTAGCAGGACTCCGGTGAACCGGGCTGTAGCGGGCTAACAGGACTCCGGTATTCATCGCGTGACATTTTCCCGAAGGGACAGACACAGGAACGAAGGACACATGCCGTCTAGCCTAAGTGTCCCGGAGCAGTAGCAAGCTACCATGGCTCGGTGGAAACACTAGGAGACATTTCCCGGTAAGAGAGGCTACTAAGAATAAACAACTAGATAGTCAGATCCCACACATACCAAGCATTTCAATAACATACACACAATATGCTCGATATGTGCAAATACAACATGGCATCACAACATGACTCTACGACTCAAGTATTTATTCATTAGGCTCCGAGGAGCGAGATATTACAAACATAGGTCTCATGACCCAACATTCAGAGCATATAAATCAAAGCACAAGCGGAAGCTTAACATGTCTGAGTACAGACATCTACAAATGAAAAAGGCTTAGAAGCCTGACTATCTACTAGATCCTGCCGAGGGCACAAGATCGTAGCTGAGGTAACAAGCTAAACGTAGAAGTCCACGCGGAACTACTAACAAGACTGACGTCTCTCTGCAAAAACATAAAATAGGCAAACGTGAGTACAAATGTACCCAGCAAGACTTACATCAGAACTAACTACATATGCATCATTATCAACAAAGGGGGTGGTGGAGTTTAACAACAGCAAGCCAGCTTTGACTCGGTGGCTATCCTGAACTACGACTGCAAGTAACTCTTTTGAGGTGGCGCACACGAGTCCACATATTCACCACATCAATACACCACTATGGATCCGCTCCCGTCTCCCTACGAGAACGCCATCCATAGCACTCACGCTTATCTTGCGTATTTTAGAGTATCCACTTTCACTTGTCTATGAACTGTTATAGGCAACCCAGAAGTCCTTTACCGCGGACACGGCTATTCGAATAGATGATGTTAACCCTGCAGGGGTGTACTTCTTCATACATGTTTCCACCACTTAGCGTCTGCACACGACATGTGCTTGGCAGACTTCAAGCGAAAGCCGACGTGGGTGTAGACCACGACCTACCTAAACACTCAAGTCTCTAGTCTAGGTTTATCGCCTATTCGGGTTCCATCCATGAGGAGATCCGGCCGGAGTTTCGCTCACAGCCCCAAACGATGTGAACAGGGTTCCGTGACACCAAACGGGCGCCCGGTATACCCGGCCACGTGCCTACCGCATCACAGCCCACCCCTCCGGTCAGCGCTGTGCACGGCCTCCAGCATACTACAAACAACAGAAACTACTTGCAACTCCTGGACAGAGGACAAGGGTGAATAAGAAGTCGAGCGGGGTCATATTTCAGGGCCCAATGCATGGTAGTAGCTGAATCATGGATCACAAACACAGAACTCAGTTCCTGAGGACGGCTTCAATGAGACAACCCACCATGTACTCCTACATGGCCTCTCACCGATACCTTTACCAAATCGTGTTCACACACTTAGCTCACACACATTAGGACATGTTCACACACCTCTGATTCATCCCGGATGAATCAGACCTGACACAACTCTAAGCAATAGCAGGCATGACAAACAAGCATGAATGAGTAGGCACAACGGGGCTCAAACAACTCCTACTCATGCTAGTGGGTTTCATCTATTTACTGCGGCAATGACAGGTCATGCAGAGGATAAAGGGGTTCAGCTACCGCAGCAAGTAACAGATGAACCATTGTTGTCCTAATGCAGTAAAAGAGAGCAGGAGCGAGAGAGTGGGATTGTATCGGAATGAACAAGGGGGTTTTGCTTGCCTGGCACTTCTGAAGATAATATAGTTCTTCATCGGTGTCATCGAACTCATCGTCGAAACATCGTCTACCGAGAGGGGACAGATACCGGCAACAAAGAAGAAATACAATCAATGCAATGCACAATATGATGCATGCTCATGACATGGCAATATGAGTGTATTGGCCTAATGCAACTACAACCAGATGGATTTGGGTCATATTGAGCCAAAGGTTCAACCCCAAATTCAAATTATGAATTCAAATAGTGCCTTATCATGTTTTGCACTAAACAGCAAGGTTAAGTTGTTTAAACATGCATGAAACCAGTGCAGATGGATAGAATAGATTTTTCTGATCATTTTTCATATATAACTTGTTTGATTTGGAGCTACGGTTGAATTTATATGAATTTTTGAAGTTTGCAACATTTTCTGGAATTTCCTATATAAGAATAAATCCAGAAAAGGATTTACTGCGTCAGCACTACGTCACTGTGACGTCAGCAGTCAACTGGCGCGGTCTAGGTCAACCCTGACCAGGGGGACCCACTGGTCAGTTGTTAGTTAACTAACTAAATATAGTTAGCGTTAAACTATTGCTAATCCTGGTTTAATTAGTGGCCTGGGGCCCACACATCAGTGACCCAGGGGGTCAACCTGGGCCCACCGAGTCAACGGTCAGTGGTCAAACTTGCCGGCGTCTAGCCGCCGGCGAGTCCAGACCCGGCGGAGCGGCGCGGGATTCGCCTACAGGGCGCCGTTTGGCGCGCGGAGCACAGCTACGGGATGCGGACGCTCGTCCGCATCCAACCAAGGTGGTGGCGCGGCCGGGGAGTGGCCAGAGAAGCGCCGGCAATGAGCTCGGCGGCGGCTGAAGCTCGGTCGAGCTCGGGCTTTTTGCTGCAGTGGCCTAGGTGGGGCGGCGCTAGCACCTACGGCTCCTACGCGATGCGGGGAGTGCAATGGGCTCAAGCCCGGGACCATATGGTAACCTGAGCACCACCGGCGACGAGCGCGGGCGGCGGCGTGTGCGGGTGAACGCGGTGCAGTCGCTATGATGCGCGGGGAAAGAAAAGAAGAGGATGGGGGAGGTCAGTGGCTCACAGCGGTCACGTAGAGACGCTCGGTGGGCTCGGGGAAGGGTTGGTGACGGCGTGCGGTCACCGGCGATCTCGGCGCACCGAGGTTGAAGAAGACGGCGTTGGCAGCGTTCTAGGGCTTTCGGCGTCGTGTAGCTCAGCGAGGAGGTCGAGGACGACGCGGCGGAGCTTTTGGGTTCATCGGCAGGGCGAGGGGTGGTCGGTGGCCGCGGTGGCAGCGAGCGCGGCGGCGGTGGCGTTCGGTGGCTGCGTGCGAGAGAGACAGAGGAGGGGAGAGGAGGAGTGGACAGGCCAGAGGGGGTCGGGGGGGGTGCGTGGCATCTCCAGCCAGCCCCCAGCGTCGGCGGAAGCAGGAGGTGGCACGGGCGCGTGCCAGCGCGTGGCGGCCATGCGCCTCTCGTCCTTCTAGCGAGAGGTTGGTGGTGACTGGCAGCGGTGGTGGGCAGGGCCAGCTCCTGGGCCGGCCAGCTGCAGTGCTGGGCCGCACAGGTAAGCCAGGTGAGTTTGCTCTCACTCCCTTTTATTTCTGTTTTCTATTTTTCTGCAACTTTGTGACTTTATTAAAAATACTTAAACAGATCCATAAATCATGAAACTGATCATGGCTACTGTTTAGAATAAATCCAACAGTAAACATTTTAGTTTATGATTATTTGAGCATTTAAAATATTTTAGAGTATTTAAATGCCCAAATGCAAATAGAGTATGATTTAATTCAGAGCCCAATATGTCCTGCAAAAATATAAATCATTTTTGGTAGATGCTTTCACCTCAAACCAGAAATGTTGAACATTTTTAGAGGGCATTTTGAGTTCAATGAAAAATATTTTATTTTGACCCTAGTTGAATTCATTTGGTGCTAGGGTTTAGGCAATCCCCATTTCAAGTTTCAAATAAATTTAGACATGATGCATGGATGATAAAGCAAAGACAAGCAAGGCCTGAACTGGGGATGTGACACTGGGGGTGAGTTGTCACATCCCTAGTTCTGGTATGCTCTGAGCTAGCTAGTCATGTGTTGCATCATGTTTAATTTCTCTTAAACCTGAAATGGGGTTTGTTCAAACCCTAGCACCAGATCAAATCAAATAGGTCCAACCTAAAATAATCTTCAATGAACCCAAAATGCCTTTGGAAATGTTCATGATTTTTGATAAAGGTGAAAACCTCTGCCAAAAATGATGAGCATATTTCTTGGCCATTTATGGATTTTTGAATTAACTCATAAAGTATTTGAATTTGGGCATTTGAATGCTATAAATAATTTAAATGCTCAAATAATTCTGAAACTAAATGTGGGCTGTTGCATATATTTCAGAAGGTGCCCACAATTATTTTCAGGATTTTTAGAAGTGCTCTGGTATTTTTAATAAAGCCCAAACAACTATAGAAAAATAGAAAACAGAAAGAGATAAAAAGGAGAGAGAGAATGGAAACTACCTGGGCCACCTACCCGTAGCCGCACCGGCCCAGCTCTTGTTCTGGCCCAGCCCACCAGGGGTTCACCCTGTCGTCTTCCACCTCCTGCCAGTGGGCAGGAGGGCGTGTGCCCGACAGACGCCGGCACGTGCCGGCCATCACACGCCACCTCCTGCCTGCTTGCTCGCTGCTGGAGACGGGCCCAAGCGCCACGACACCCCCTGGACCCCCTCGACCTTTCGCCTCACTCCCTCGTTCTCTCTCCCTCTCTAGTTCTCTCCCCGCAGCCGCCCGAGAATGTCGTCGTCGCACTGACGAGCACCACCGCGGCCATCGTGCACCCCTCACCCTTTCGCCGAGTCCAGAAGCACCGCCGAAACCTCCCCGTCCTCCCAATCGAGCTACGAGATGCCAGGAGGCCCTGCTCCATCGCCATCGCGGTCATCTTCAACCTCGGGCACCCGAGCCCCTCGCCATCGATTCGCGCCATCAAGGACGTCCCCGAGCCCGCTGACCTACCGCGCCGCCTCCCTATGAGCTCCTGACTTATCTCCCCCTAGCCCCGCCGTATTTTTCTTCCTCTAACCGTGCCAACCGCCGGAGCCGTGAGCTCCTCGCCGCTGGCCTCGATGCCGTCGTGGCCACAGCCACCGCCGCTTGCGTCCAAGCACTGGAACGTGCTCAGGACTTCCCAAGAAACCCAACGCAGCCACTCAAGCCTTCCTCCGTGCACCCTAGCCTCGTCCCGCTCGAGCCCGAGCTCCGGCCGCCGCCCAACTCGCCGCCGCCGCAGCTACGGACCGCCCCGTGACCTTCTGCTGCCTCCGCTGGATGTGCGGGAGCATGAGCTTCCTCCTTGTAACCCCAGCGCACCTAGCCGCTGCCCTAGCGCCACTCCGGTGAGCCACCGCCGCCCTGGTTTGTCGCCATCGTCTAACCGCTGGCGCAGCCAACGTGGCACCATCATTAGCTCTAATGACGGGGCTAACCACCCTCCTCTGTCACTGACTATTAGGCCCCATGGCCTAATTAACCCTGCTTAAGCTCCTGATTAGACTAAACTAACCGCACAGGCCCCACAGGTCAGTTTCACCTGGCCAGGTCACCTATTGACCGGCCCCACACGTCAGTGCTGACTTGCTGACGTGGCTGTTGACCCGACCCCACCTGTCAGCGACACTAACCAGCCTTAGTCACTGACATGCAGGACCCACACGTCAGGTTTGACCTGGACCGGGTCTGTTGACCTGCTGAGGTCAGCATGACGCAATGCTGATGCAGTAAATGATTTTCTGTATTTAAAATAAATCAGGAAATCCAAAAAATGTCCTAAACTTCTAAAAATCATAGAAATTCAACAGTAACTCCAACAGAAATAATTTATATATGAAAAATGATCAGAAAAACCCAATCTATCTATCTGTACCATTTCCATGCATGTTAGAACAACTTATGTCTGCTGTTTAGGCCAGATAATATATTGGCATTTAAATGAGCACATATGGAGTTTGAATTTGAACCCTTGGTACAAACCAACTTCATTTATTCTGTTCTAAGTTGCATTAGGCAAAACACACTCATTTTGCCATGTCATATTCATGCATCATATTGTTGCATTGCATTGATTGTGTTTTCTCTATGTTACCGGTATTTGTTCCCTCTCGATAGACTTGGTTCCAACGATGAGTTCGATGGCACCGATGAAGAACTATATTATCTTCAGAAGTGCCAGGCAAGCAAAACCCCCTTGTTCATTCCGATACAATCCCACTCTCTCGCTCCTGCTCTCTTTTACTGCATTAGGACAACAACGATTCAACTGTTACATGTTGCGGTAGTTGAACCCTGCATGACCTGTCATTGCCACAGTAAATAGATGAAACCCACTAGCATGAGTAGGAGTTAGCCCTGTTGTGCCTACTCATTCATGCTTGTTTGTCATGCCTGCTACTGCTTAAAGTTGAGTCACGTCTGATTCATCGGGGATGCATCAGAGGTGTGTGAACATGTCCTACTGTGTGTGAGCTAAGTGTGAGAACACGATTTGGTAAAGGTAGCGGTGAGAGGCCATGTAGGAGTACATGGTGGGTTGTCTCATTGAACTCGTCCTCAGGAACTGAGTTCTGTGTTTGTGATCCATGAACAGCTACTACCACACATTGGGATCCTTAATTGACTCTCTCGACTTATTAACCGACTCGATATCTGTCCTGGAGTTGCAACTAGTTTCTGGTGTTTGTAGGTAGTGTTAGTAGTCTACCAAGTGGCACCCGGTACAGGTGGGCTTGGGACAGACTAGGCACAGTGGCCCGGTGTACCATGTGGCACCCGCATGGTGGGCTTGGGAACCCTGCACACATCGTTTGGGGCCATAAGCGACACCCCGGCCGGATCTCCCTGCGGATGGAACCCGAATAGGCGATAAACCTGGACTAGAGACTTGTGTGGTTAGTGAGGTCGTGGCCGACACCCTCGCCAGGCTTCCGCTTGAAGGTTGCGAAGATACATGACGTGTACATGGCGGTAAGTGGCGAGAGCGTGTGTGAAGAAGTACACCCCTGCAGGGTTAACATCATCTATTCGAATAGCCGTGTCCATGGTAAAGGACTTCTGGGTTGCCTATACAGTTCATAGACAAGTGAAAGTGGATACTCTAAAATACGCAAGATAAGCGTGAGTGCTATGGATGGCGTTCTCGTAGGGAGACGGCAGCGCATCCATAGTGGTGTATTGATATGGTGAATATGTGGAGTCGTGTGCGCCACCTCAAAAGAGTTACATTGCAGTCGTAGTTCAGGATAGCCACCGAATCAAAGCTGGCTTGCTGCAGTCAAACTCCACCATCCCCTTTGTTGATAATGATGCATATGTAGATAGTTCTGATGTAAGTCTTGCTGGGTACATTTGTACTCACGTTAGCCTATTTTATGTTTTTGCAGAGAGACTTCCGTCTCACTAGTAGTTCCGCGTGAACTTCGACGTTTAGCTTGTTACCTCAGCTACGATCTTGTGCCCTTGGTAGGATCTGGTAGTTAGTCAGGCTTCTCAGCCTTTTTCATTTGTAGTTGTCTGTACTCAGACATGTTAAGCTTCCGCATGTGCTTTGACTTGTATGCTCTGAATGTTGGGTCGTGAGACCCATGTTTTTAATATCTCGCTCCTCGGAGCCTATTGAATAAAATACTTGAGTTGTAGAGTCATGTTGTGATGCCATGTTGTATTTGCACATATCGAGCATATTGTGTGTATGTTATTGAAATGCTTGGTATGTGTGGGATCTGACTATCTAGTTATTTATCCTTAGTAGCCTCTCTTACCGGGAAATGTCCCCTAGTGCTTCCACTCAGCCATGGTAGCTTGCTACTGCTCCGGAACACTTAGGCTGTCCGGCATGTGTCCTTATTCGTTCCTGTGTCTGTCCCGTCGGGGAAATGTCACACGATGAATACCGGAGTCCTATTAGCCCGCTACAGCTCGGTTCACCGAGTCCTGCTAGCCCAGTGCTACAGCCTGGATTTACTCGCTGATGACCGACACGTTCGATGTTGGGTCATGGATGCCTGTCCCTGTAAGTTTGTGCCACTTTGGGTTCACGACTAGCCATGTCAGCCCGGGCTCCTTGTCGTATGGATCCTAGCGACACTATCATATCACTACTAGGGAAAAGCCTAGCGGCAGTGCGGGATTTGGGCCTATTAGTAGCGCAGGGGCCGGCGCTTCTAATAAGGCGCTACAGCTAACGTATAGAAGTAGCGCGGGTGCGACCCGCGCTACTACTACGTCCTTTAGCAGTAGCGCGGGTGCCAACCCGCGCTACTAATAAGGCGCTACAGCTAATGTATAGCAGTAGCGCGGGTGCGACCCGCGCTACTACTACGTCCTTTAGCAGTAGCGCGGGTGCCAACCCGCGCTACTACTAATCTCTAATCTCTGATTATTTTTTTTGAATTTTTTGAAAAAAAAATTCAATTTTTTTCCTAATTTTCAAATTTCTGAATTATTTTATGTGTATGTTATTGTGTGTATGTTATTGAAATGCTTGGTATGTGTGGGATCTGACTATCTAGTTATTTATCCTTAGTAGCCTCTCTTACCGGGAAATGTCTCCTAGTGCTTCCACTCAGCCATGGTAGCTTGCTACTGCTCCGGAACACTTAGGCTGTCCGGCATGTGTCCTTATTCGTTCCTGTGTCTGTCCCGTCGGGGAAATGTCACACGATGAATACCGGAGTCCTATTAGCCCGCTACAGCCCGGTTCACCGAGTCCTGCTAGCCCAGTGCTACAGCCTGGATTTACTCGCTGATGACCGACACGTTCGATGTTGGGTCATGGATGCCTGTCCCTGTAAGTTTGTGCCACTTTGGGTTCACGACTAGCCATGTCAGCCCGGGCTCCTTGTCGTATGGATCCTAGCGACACTATCATATCACTACTAGGGAAAAGCCTAGCGGCAGTGCGGGATTTGGGCCTATTAGTAGCGCGGGGGCCGGCGCTTCTAATAAGGCGCTACAGCTAACGTATAGAAGTAGCGCGGGTGCGACCCGCGCTACTACTACGTCCTTTAGCAGTAGCGCGGGTGCCAACCCGCGCTACTAATAAGGCGCTACAGCTAATGTATAGCAGTAGCGCGGGTGCGACCCGCGCTACTACTACGTCCTTTAGCAGTAGCGCGGGTGCCAACCCGCGCTACTACTAATCTCTAATCTCTGATTATTATTTTTGAATTTTTTCGAAAAAAAATTCAATTTTTTTCCTAATTTTCAAATTTCTGAATTATTTTAACCTCAAATCTCTAATCACCCCTCATCGCTGCTCAGTTTAATCTCTAATCACCCCTCATCATTCCAAATCATCTAACTTCCCGGATGGTCACCCATCCTCTCACTACTCCAGCCTGAGCACGCTTAACTTCCGGGTTCTATTCTCCCTCGTTTCCAAGTCTGCACTTGTTGTTTTCCTGACAATAGTAACATGTCAATCCTATTCACCTCAGGAATTTAGCTTGAGCATGAAGTCACACATTTCACTGTTTGAGTTTGAAACTATTATTCTGAAAAATTTGTAACACTAATATTTCTTGAATAATTAGTTTTACCATAGTTTTACCAGATTTGACCATAGTTTGACCAGATTTGACCAAAATTCAAAAAAACTAAAATAATTATTTAGTAACACTAATATTGTTGAATAATTAGTTTGACCATAGTTTGACCAGATTTAACAAAAGATAAAAAAACCGAATTTTTTTTTGAATTTTTTTGCCTCCAGATCTTAAAAGCCCCGTAACTTTTTTTTCTGTTAGGTTTTTGAGGATTTTAAAAAGGGACAAATGCACTTTTGCCCCTAGTTGGAACCTACCCACGGGTTTTTCCCTTACTTTTTGACTCTGCTCAGTTTTTCCCTTAGATTTTCCTCCGAAGTCGCACGAATACCCTTTGACCGTTTGACCAATACTTGGAAAATTCACAACAAATTGATATGAACTCAGAAAAATGCAAATAAGATATCAAAATGTTGAGATAAGCATTACCTTTATGTGTATGTCATTTGCATCCAGGAAAAAAATACCATTTAAACTACCTAAGTTTGTTAATGTTTTTAACATTATGAAAAATAAAAATGTATAAATAATACTTTTTTCAGGAATAAAAATTACATGGAAATGTACGTGACGTGTTCTAAACATCCTGATATCTTATTTGCATTTTCCGAGTTCATATCAACTTGTTATGAAGTTTCAAAATAATGGTCAAAGTTGTTTGAACATTCATAAAAAGTTGACATGAACTCGGAAAAATGCAAACAAGATATCAGGATGTTTAGAAAACATGACCTACATTTGCATGTAATTTTTATTCTTGAAAAAAATATTTTTATACCCTTTTTATTTTTAATAATGCTAATAACATTAATAACCTTTGGTAGTTTAAACGATTATTTTGTCCTTAATGCAAATGATATGCACATAAAGGTAATGTTTGTCTGAACATTTTGATATCTTATTTGCATTTTTCTGAGTTGATATGAATTTGTTATGAATTTTCAAAGTATTGGTCAAACTGTCAAAGGGCATTCGGGTGACCTCGCGGGAAAATCTAAGGGCAAAACTGAGCAGAGTCAAAAATTAAGGGGAAAACCCGTGGGTAGGTTCCAACTAGGGGAAAAAATGCAATTGTCCCTTTTAAAAATGTTTAACGGGGTTCCCCCAGTTAAATTTGGATGTAACTTTTCGAGTAGATGATTTTTCATATAAAAAACTTTTTCATCCGAGTTAGTATGCAAAAGTTATGCCCATTTTTACAATTTCTCGAGAGATTTTGCAAATAAAGTCGAAAATCATATTTGCAAATTTTCCCAACAACTAGACCACATATCACATGGGAAACTTATTTTCTTTTATTTTTTGACATTTTCATCATTTTCTTTTATTTTTTAAAAAACTGAAAAGGCGATCCACTTGGGGGGTAGAGTTTGAAAATGGGACCTTTAGTAGTAGCGCGGGTTTTTAACCCTCGCTGCTGCTATGGCACCACTTAGTAGTAGCGAGGGCTAAAAACAATCGCTACTGTTATCTCCCTTAGTAGTAGCAGGGGTTAAAAACCCACGCTGCTACTATGGCATGTCCCGGGGGGCACGGTAGAGACCGCTTAGTAGTAGCGAGAGTTAAAAACCCGCGCTACTGCTATCTACTTAGTAGTAGCGAGGTTTAAAAACCTGCGCTACTAGTAAGTAGCAGTAGCGAGGGTTTTTAACCCTCGCTACTAGTAAGATTCTGTGTATAGGCTTTTCCCTAGTAGTGTATACGTGTGCCAAAAGGCGCAAACGGTCCCGGGCCTGGTAAGGCGACACCCGTGGGAATACCGTGCGTGAGGCCGCAAAGTGATATGAGGTGTTACATGCTAGATCGGTGTGGCATTGAGTCGGGGTCCTGACAATTGACATGTTCATATTTCAAGCGTCCTCTGTTCCCTCCATATGGTGATACTCCCTCTGTTCCCAAATAGTACAGAGTAAAAGCCTCCCTCTGTTCCCAAATATGGAGTATTTGTCTTTCTACAGATTTCAACAAGTGACTAGGTACGGAGCAAAATGAGTGAAGTGAGCGTAGAGGCATAGGGATACTGCAGAAAGGAAGTCCTCGCGATCCATTATTCCCCATCTCAGTCAGAGAGAACTCTTCAACTAGCCTTCGCAGTGAAGTGACAATACACGCTGCAGCAGATGGGACACATAATTAATAAGCTGAACCAGCGTGTTGGTGTTACTAAATCAGCCTTACCCAGTACTGCCATCATGTTTGCCAGTAGAGCACGCTTCTGCAGATACGCCTACGCACCTTTGTCCTCCATTAACTGACATATGGGCCCTGTTGTGGTAGACCCACATGTCATCGGTGTAACTATTTACACTCTGAAGGACGGTATATCCTGGTAGTAGTACTAGTAAAATTGAGATTGAATGCACTTTCTTCCCCGTCTTCCACTCTTTTTCCTCCTCTCTTCTTCTTCCTCATCTCTTACCCATCGTCGGCTGCACACCATTTACCCCCGCTCACTGCTCCCCCGCCCGTGCCATCTTCCTTGGTAGCTGCTCGGCCACACGAGGAGAAGCTTCTTCGCTCGCCCGCCCGAATCCACTTCCCCGCTGGCTCGCAGGCACCGAAAACTCCAATGGCAGGACCGATTTACACGCAGAGCCGCGATTGGAATTCCCTCCCCGATGTTCTCTTGGAGCAGATCTGTAGTCGTATGGACCTACTCAGCACCATCCGTCTGGCCGCATGCTCGGTGTCTTTGTACCTTCTACTCGTCTGCAACCGGCCGGCTCTTTTCAAGACACCCTTCTTGCTGATGCCCGATCCTCGTAGGTGGCCCAGACACCGACTTGACGATCCTACGGAGGTTGCCGTGGTGCCCCTCGACATGCTACCACTACCCGTCCACCTGTCCTTCATGCCCAGCCACTACTGGGCGGGCATGAAGGACAACTGGATCGTCCTCATCCACCACACTGGTAGTCCGTGGCGTCTCATTCATATCTACACCCAGCGAGAGATCACCCTTCCATTGTTGGATACCACCGCCGTCGAGCCTCGCGGCCCGCCGGACACTCCTGCCTACTACGCACGAGACGCGTCAAGCTTTTGGCTCGACCTCTGTTTGCAGAAAGTTGTAATCTGCGAAGTGCCCACACCATAAAAACACTACATGGATTACAAGCTCATTGCCTTGTTCAACATGGGATTAGTCTATCTGGAAGCCGGTCACCATACATGGTTATGGCTCATCATCAATCCTGTTGAGGCAACATTTTTGTCTGATGTTATAGTGCACGATGGCATCGTTTACGCGGTCGACGCACAGATTGGCTACCTATACTGGTGGAATCTATCGCCGTGTAATTGTTCTATCTCATCTCATCTTTACCTTATGAATACAACTGCCTGTTCATTTGTTACAAATTTAGAATGCATAGCATGTCTATAACCACATCATTGCTATATGTTCCTCTCATTTCCTAGATTTTTATGACCACGCATGTTATTGTTAGAGTTGATATGGGAACAATTGGCATCTAATGATTGTTAGAATACATATTATGAGCATAACATCATGATTGCTATATGTTAC
Source organism: Triticum dicoccoides (assembly GCF_002162155.2). Lineage (NCBI taxonomy): Eukaryota > Viridiplantae > Streptophyta > Magnoliopsida > Poales > Poaceae > Triticum > Triticum dicoccoides. Next base: position 69,100,363 of record NC_041389.1, read on the forward strand.
TCTCGTTTACAAGATTTTTATAACAACACATGTTATTGCTTAGAGTTGATATGAGAACAGTAGTAGTAAGTGCTATGGTAGAATATGAGTAGGCGCTGTCATAGCTGTTTTCCTCTCATTGTTACATGATGTTTGAACCATGACATATTGCTAGAATATGAAAGCCATTGGCTAATTTTTTTAACTTGGGGTATGATTATGACCATGGCATTGCAATTTTCTGTCTATGATATGTGTCACTGCTATAACAATCTTAATTCCACACATACTCTGAACATGATTGTTTACTTTTTTTCCTTTTGGTCTCCAATTTGAATTGTTGCAGCAGACGCAAATGCGATGGCCTTCATGATTTCAGGACCTGGAATCATACCAGTCGATGGGTGGTGGTTTATTGCTCGTTCAGCTGACGGCGGTCATTTGATGCTCATTCGCACGTACCAAATTGACCAAACCATTACATCAAACCACATGCAGTACAATGCGTGGGGCGTTCGTGACATTGATGGCTATGGCTGCTTCGTGTTCAAGAAAGATCCCAGCTCCATTGGGCCCGGCGTATTCAACTGGAGGCGGGTTTACAGCCTCGGCAACCACTCCTTGTTCCTCGGGCTCAATTATCCAATCATCCAACAAATCATCGATCATATCACCGGCGATGATTAATGTGCTATGCAACTTCCATTCGCGAGGGGGGGCTGTGTTTACACATCATACCATGGGTTTCATGAATCACCATATCTAGAGATTCGTCGACACAGCTTGTTGCCAGACAATCTTCAGTGTGTGAAAGGCATCAAGCTTCCATGCGATGGATGGCTTTTGCAAACCTGACATGCGGCGATGTGGTTCATGCCAACAGCAAATATGCACAACTTGATTCGTGCTGATATTTAGACTGAGCCATGTATTATGTTGCTGTAGCATGACCCTCTTTTGTTGGATATTACGTACTTGTTAGTTAAACCTATGTATAAATTGTGACATTAAATACGACTAGTAAGTAGTACAGTAGCAGTAGTAGTATACGTCGGTCAAATTATTCATCATGTCCACACATTGAATTGACGTGACAACACGCTGCGCGTGAGGTGACACAAGAATCCCGGCGGTGTGTTCGGGTATTCTGGACTTCAGATTTGGAGTACCACTTATCTGTCGAAATCTTTCATCATTCACTTAAAACAGTCGATTGATCATACATTGAGTACCATATAACTGGAATTACCGATGCAAGTCAAAGAAGGATTGGCCGGTGCTGCCGGCTGGCGTCAAGTTTGAGCCCACGGATCAGGAGCTGATCGAGCACCTTGAGGCAAAGTGAGTGCTGACAGCACGAGATTTCAGTCTCTCATCGATTTGTTCATACCAACCTTCGACAGCAAGCACGGCATATGCTACACCCACCTGAGAAACTTCCAGGTAAGACACCGATCGGCCATCTACTTGCACAAACCTATTCCTTTGTTTATAGCTCTATTTTCCTTTTTAGACGCAGACCTGGTGAAGCAATTACAATTTGACAGTTAATAAAAAGTGAAACAAGTGACTGCAACATGCCAAAGATGTTACGAAAATGCCAACTAGGTACACTAAAATCTGTATTCCACAATACTGCAGGTATCACACTGAGTGGCCTAAGGAAGCATTTCTTCCAGCGCAATTCCAGGGCGTTCAAAAGGGGCACGTGGACGCGTCTCAAGATACAGTCGGAGTGCGGCATGCACGCGATGTGGCACAAGACCGGCAATACCTTGCCGGTGATGGTCAACGGCCGGCATACGGGCAGCAAAAAAGGTTCTGGTGCTGCACACCAACAAGAACTTCGACCAGCAGAGGACCAACTGGGTGATGCACCAGTACCACCTCGGGGACCTGGAGCAACAGAAGGACCGGGAGCTGGACCACACGAACACTAGGGCCAGGAGTAAAAAGATTATAAGTTATTTTGGTATTGGTAGTTGTACTACCTTGTCGTCCACAAGTTTGTATTGTTGTTAACGATCTTTTGGTATGAACTTGCATTTTCTTCCAACCATCATGCCGTGGGTCGACGTGGATATAAAGCTGAATCATTTGTTTCGAAACGAATTTTCAGGCACCTGATTTTTATTTGATGGGTAGCATAAGCACCCGCCGTTCGAATTCCCAGTTCTCCAATTTTTTCGAAACAAGTGCATGCACTTATTATCACGATAAAAAACAATATCCATGCTGCATCCCAGTTATCAGTCTGTACTTGCAGAATTCTCTCGTTTATTGAGCACGTATATTGTTTTTTCAAGTTGAGCAAGTTTCAACTAGGCTGTAGACTGCCCAGGGTTGGTTTTGTTTTTAATAGGCCCAGCCCATGATGACTACGGGGCACAAAGATCCAGCAGGTATCTACTGGCCTCTGGCCCACCAGCGTTAGTTATATTTTGTCTTACAACATCGGTAGGCAGTTTTTTTACTAAATCAAACACACAGCCCAGTTCTATTTTCCTCTTGAAACGCATGTCCTACATCCGTTTTTTAATCTCTACCTATAGTTTTACTAGTTCATATACACGTATCATTATATTGAAAACACATAAAATTCCCTATTCATATTTACATCCTTATTTTTGTTGTTTTTCCCACCCAGCGCTGATTTTTACCCTGGTTTTCCCTTAAACTAACTCAATTGTCCCACGTCTTATTTGCTTACAAAAACAAAATGATTTTTCGGCAAATCAATAAGTTCGTAAAAAATGTTTATCATTTCGGGATTACAACAATTCGGACTCCATCGAAATATGCAAAATAAGGTTGAACTTTTTGGCCGTGGTCCTGGGCAGAAAATGGGTTGTAATAAATTACTTAGGAATTAGCAAATGGGCTGCAAATTATAAAAAATAGCAAATGGGCTTTATGTTGTCTGCCACAGATTTGGAGGCTGACTTGTGGGCCTACTAAGTTCATGCATACACAAGGTTTCTCAAAAAAGAAACTTAGTCAACAATCGACTCTACCAGCGTCAGACCGTTAGATGTCAATCTAACGGCAATCGTGCTTCTTCAGTCTCTGATCTTCCTGCCCCAGCCACCCAAACCAGCGCCGTCGGAACCGCCTGCTCCCGCCTCCCATGGTCGGCAGTGCTGCCAGGCAGGCCTCACGGCCCCATCATAATCGCATCCCTGGCCTGTCTATCCCTCTACTCACCCACACATCCTGTTATTTTCCGGTGATGGCAGCCGAATCAGTCAACCCTAGTAGTCTCCACCGCATGGGCAGCCACTACCGTGTCTTCCCCGGCTCCGTGTCGTTCCCTTTGCAGGCCTCGCCATCGTCCACCGCCCTGGTACTCTCGGCGCGGCGTGGTCAACGATGTCCATCCAACCGCCGTAGTGCTTCTTCAACCTCTGGTCTTCTTGCCCCAGCTGCCCAAAGCAGCGTCGGTCGTGCCGCATGCTCCTGCCTCCCATGGCCGGCTGTGCTGCCGTGGAGGCCTCACCGTCCCCGTACTACTCCCACCGCTGGCCAGGCCATCCCTCCAATCACCCACTCCCCCTATTATTCTGCAGCGACGGTGGCCTCACACCGCAGCCGAATCAGTGAACCCTAGTACTCCTCTCTGCGTGGGCATCCACTGTCGCGTCTTCCCCGGCTCCGCGTCGTCCCCTTCCTAGGCCTCGTCGTCGTCCACCACCGTGGTGCTCTCGGCGCGGCGTGGTCAATGTGGTCAACGACCGACTTCCATCGGAAGAGTACTGTACGTGGAGAGGCTGACAGCTAGGTCCACGGCAGCCGCAAGGAAGTGCCTCCTTATTACGGGCAAAATAATTATTCCTCCACCTGACAGCAGGGACCCACCGGACGAACCACCAGTATTTCACGGAAAAAATGTTTCCCCCCTGACTGCTGGGACCCATCGGACGGGCCATCGTATTTCACAAAAAAAACATTCCCCCCGCTGTCAGCTCGAACCCACCGGAAGTGCCTCCATATTACGCACACAAAAAATGAATACTCCCCCGGCTAGATGGGACCCACCTAGGTGTGAGGCTAACTTGTGGGCCTACTAAGTTGACGGGGACAAAGGGCTTTGCGAACTTATTCAATATGAACGATTCTAGCTCCAGTGACCGTGCGATGTCCATCCAACGGCCGTAGTGCTTCTTCAACATCTCGTCTTCTTGCTCCAGCCGCCCAAAGCAGCGCTAGTCGTGCCGCATGCTCCAACCTCCCGTGGCCGGTTGTGCTGCTGTGGAGGCCTCACCTACCCCTACTATTCCCACCGCTGGCCAGGCCCTGCGGCGATAGCAGCCTCACACCGCAGTCGAACCAGTGAACCCTCGTACTCCTCTCCACGCGGGCTTCCACTGCCGCGTCTTCCCCGGCTCCACGTCGTCCCCTTCCTAGGCCTCGCCGTCGTCCACCTCCGTGGTGCTCTCCGTGCGGCATGGTCAACGTGGTCAAGGAACGACTTCCATCGGAAGAGTACTGTACGTGGAGAGGCTGATAGCTGGGTGCACGGCCACAGCCCAGTTTTTTTGTGATTTGCCAAGTAAGTCATTTTGTCAGACCTGTTGGGCTGCAAATCTTTCAAGACGAGGGGAGCATTCATTCGGCTGGCCGAGAAAATGGCCCATCAGTAATGAGAAATGGGTTGTACATTTTTAAAACACATCAAACCGGCAATTAGTTTCAAATATCTTTTTTTTCCATTTCAAGATTTTAAATTACATTAATTTTTATATGTGGAGAATTTGTTGGATTTTATATTGATATACATTTATTTTTAGAATCAGTTTGAATGTGAGTCGAAATTTCGGGATTAAAAACAGTTCGGACCGCACCGAAATATGCAAAATTTCGTATAATTTTTTAACCGTGGCCACAATATGGGCTGTAATGCTACCAAAAAGAATATGGGCTCCAAGAAAACCTTAAGAATTAGCAAAGGGGCTGTAAATTATTAGAAATAATGGCAGATGGGCTATATGCTGTTTTCCACATATTTGAGGTTTTCCTAAAAAAAGGTTGACGCACAAGCACTGACTGTTGGATGTCCATCCAACGGCCGTCGTGCTTCTTCAATCTCTGCTCTTCCTGCTACAGCCGCTCAAACAAGCGCCGGGGGGACTGCCTGCTCCCTCCTCCCCACGGCCGGTTGTGCTGCCGCGCAGGCCTCTGCTACGTCTTGAGCTTGCGTTGGTTTTCCTCGAAGAGGAGAGGGTGATGTCGCAAAGCGTAGCGTAAGTATTTCCCTCAGTTTTGAGAACCAAGGTATCAATCCAGTAGGAGGCTCCTCAAAAGTCCCACGCACCTACACAAACAAACTGAGAAGTCGCAACCAACGCAATAAAGGGGTTGTCAATCCCTTCACGGCCACTTGCGAAAGTGAGATCTAATAAAGATAGTATGATAAGATAAATATATTTTTGGTATTTTGTAATATAGATGGAAAAAGTAAAGATGCAAATAAAGGTAGATTGAAAGCAAATATGATAAGAGATAGACCCGGGGGCCATAGGTTTCACTAGAGGCTTGTCTCAAGATAGCATAAGTATTACGGTGGGTGAACAAATTATTGTCGAGGAATTGATAGAAAAGCTCATAGTTATGAGATTATCTAGGCATGATAATGTATATAGGCATCACGTCCACAACAAGTAGACCGACTCCTGCCTGCATCTACTACTATTACTCCACACATCGACCGACTCCTGCCTGCATCAATAGTATTAAGTTCATAAGAACAGAGTAACGCATTAAGCAAGATGACATGATGTATCGAGATAAACACATGCAATATGATATAAACCCCATCTTGTTATCCTCGATGGCAACAATACAATACGTGTCTTGCAACCCTTTCTGTCACTGGGTAAGAACACCGCAAGATTGAACCCAAAGCTAAGCACTTCTCCCATGGCAAGAAAGACCAATCTAGTAGGCCAAACCAAACTGATAATTCGAAGAGACTTGCAAAGATAACTCAATCATACATAAAAGAATTCAGAGAATATTCAAATATTATTCATAGATAAACTTGATCCTAAACCCACAATTCATCGGATCTTGACAAACACACTGCAAAAAGAGATTACATCGAATAGATCTCCACAAGAGAGGGGTAGAACATTGTATTGAGATCCAAAAAGAGAGAAGAAGCCATCTAGCTAATAACTATGGACCTGTAGGTCTGTGGTAAACTACTCACAACTCATCGGAGGGGCAAGGATGTTGATGTAGAGGCCCTCCATGGTTGCTTCCCCCTCCGGCAGAGTGCCGGCAAGGGCTCCAAGATGGGATCTCGCCGATACAGAAGGATACGGCGGTGGAAACTGTGTTTCGTGGTGCTCCTGGATGTTTTCGGGGTACGTATGTATATATAGGAGGAAGAAGTACGTCGGTGGCCGCCCGAGGGGCTCACGAGACAGGGGGCGCGCCCTACAAGGGGGACGCCCTCATATCTCGTGGGGCCCTCGGAGGCTTCTTGACTTGCACTCCATGCTCTCCGGATCAGATTTGTTCCAAAAATAACGCTCCCGAAGGTTTCATTCCGTTTGGACTCCGTTTGATATTCCTTTTCTTCGAAATACTGAAATAGGCAAAAAAACAGCAATATGGGCTGGGCCTCCGGTTAGTAGGTTAGTCCCAAAAATCATATAAATGTGTAAAATAAAGCTCATAAACATTTAAAAGAGGTAATATAATAGCATGGAACAATCAAAAATTATAGATACGTTGGAGACCTATCAAGCATCCCCAAGCTTAATTCCTGCTCGTCCTCGAGTAGGTAAATGATAAAAAGAGATTTTTTTATGTGGAATGCTACCTAGCATAATTCATAATGTAATTTTCTTTATTGTGGCATGAATGTTCAGATCCAAATGAATACAAAATAAAAGTTCATATTGACATAAGAAATAGTAATACTTCAAGCATACTAATCAAAGTAATCATGTCTTCTCAAAATAACATGGCTAAAAAAGTTATCCCTACAAAATCATATAGTCTGGCTATGCTCTATCTTCATCACACAAAGTATTTAATCATGCACAACCCTGATGACAAGCCAAGCAATTGTTTCATACTTTAATAATCTCAAACTTTTTCAACTTTCATGCAATACATGAGCGTGAGCCATGGACATAGCACTATATGTGGAATAGAAGGGTGGTTGTGGAGAAGACAAAAAGGAGAAGATAGTCTCACATCAACTAGGCGTATCAACGGGCTATGGAGATGCCCATTAATAGATATCAATGTGAGTGAGTAGGGATTGGCATGCAACGGATGCACTAGAGCTATAAATATATGAAAGCTCAACAAAACAAACTAAGTGGGGTGAATCCAACTTGCTTGCTCACGAAGACCTAGGGCACTTTTGAGGAAGCCCATCATTGGAATATACAAGCCAAGTTCTATAATGAAAAATTCCCACTAGTATATGAAAGTGACAACATATGAGACTCTCTATCATGAAGATCATAGTGCTATTTTGAAGCACAAGTGTGGAAAAAGAGATATTAGCATTGTCCCTTATCTCTTTTTCTCTCATTTTTCTTTTTTTCTTTTTTTTTCTTTTTCTTTTCTTTTCTTTGGCCTTCTCTTTTTTTTCTTTTTGGCCTTTCTCTTTTTTCCCCTTTTTTCATTTTTTTTCTATTTGTAAAGTCAGAAGTCTCATCCCGACTTGTGGGGGAATCATAGTCTTCATCATCCTTTCCTCACTAGGACAATGCTCTAATAATGAAGATCATCACACTTCTATGGATTTACAACTCGAAGCTAGAACAAGATATGACTCTATATGAATGCCTCCGGCGGTGTACCGGGATATGAAATGAATCAAGAGTGACATGTATGAAAATTATGAAAGTGGCCTTGCCACAAATACAATGTTAACTACATGATCATGCAAAAAGCAATATGACAAAAGTAATGCGTGTCATATGAACGGAACGGTGGAAAGTTGCATGGCAATATATCTCGGAATGGCTATGGAAATGCCATAATAGGTAGGTATGGTGGCTGTTTTGAGGAAGGAGTATGGTGGGTGTATGGTACCGGTGAAAATTGCACGGTACAAGAGAGGCTAGCAATGGTGGAAGGGTTAAAGAGTGTGTATAGTCCATGGACTCAACATTAATCAAAGGAACTCATATACTTGTTGCAAAAATTTAGAAGTCATCAAAACCAAAGTACTACGCGCATGCTCCTAGGGGGATAGATTGGTAGGAAAAGACCATGCTCGTCCCCGACCGCTACTCATAAGGAAGACAATCAATAAATAAAATTATGCTCCAACTTCATCACAAAGAGGTTCACCATACGTGCATGCTACGGGAATTACAAGCTTCAACACAAGAATTCTTTAAATTCAAAATCACCCAACTAGCATGACTTTAATATTACTACCTCCATATCTCAAAACAATTATCAAGCATCAAATTGATCATAACATCCAATTCACTTTCTATGATAGTTTTTATTATACCCAACTTGGATGCTCATCATTCTAGGACCAACTTTATGATCATAGCAAATACCATGCTGTTCTAAAAGACTCTCAAAATAATATAAGTGAAGCATGAGAGACTAGCAATTTCTTCAAAATTAAAACACCACCGTGCTCTAAAAGATATAAGTGAAGCACTAGAGCAAAAACTATCAAGCTCAAAAGATATAAGTGAAGCTCATAGAGTATTCTAGCAAATTCTAATCGAATAGGCTTCTCCAAAAAGGTGTGTACAGCAAGGATGATTGTGGTAAACTAAAAATCAAAGACTAATATAATACATGACGCTCCAAGCAAAAAACATATCATGTAGCGAATAAAAATATAGCTCCAAGTAATGTTACCAATGAACTAAGATGAAAGAGGGGATGCCTTCCCGGGGCATACCCAAGCTTAGGATTTTGGCTATTCTTGAATATCCTGGGGTTTCATAAGCATCCCCAAGCTTAGGATGTTGCCACTCCTTATTCCATAGTCCATAAAAGCTTTACCCAAAACTTGAAAACTTCACAACACAAAACTCAACAGGAAATCTCATAAGCTCCGTTATTGAAAGAAAACAAACCCACCACATAAGGTACTGCCATTAACTCATTATTTATTTAATTTGGTTTTAAGCCTACTGTATTCCAACTTCTTTATGGTTCATAGACTGATTTACTAGCCATAGATGCATTGAAATAAGCAAACAACACACGAAAAACAGAACCTGTCAAAAACAGAACAGTCTGTAGCAATCTGTAACTAACGAAAACTTCTGGAACTCTAAAAATCCTAAAAAAATGGGAAGTCCTGGAAAATTTGTCTATTGAACATAAGAAAAAAGAATCAACGCAAAATCACGTTCCTGTGATTTATCAAAATTATATTCATGCGTGCAAAGATTCTGATTTTCAGCAGAATCAAATCAACTATCATCGTAGGTTATCCCATAGGTTCTACTTGGCACAAACACTAATTAAAAGATAAAAACACATCTAACCAGAAGGTAGATGCAAGATTTATTACTAAAAAGGAGCAAAAACAAAAAACATAAAGAAAATTGGGTTGCCTCCCAACTAGCGCTATTGTTTAACGCCCCTAGGTAGGCATAAAAACAAAGATAGATCTAACGAGTGCCATCTTTGGCACTAAATTCAACAATAGAGCGCTTGTGATCTATAGGGATTTCTTCCCTTTTAGCATTGGCTAAACCTTTAGGCAAAAATTCAAGAAATTCATTGGTATCAAAAGGTTCCTTAACGATAGAGAGGCAATTGCGAAGAACACTTATGGATTTGAGATCCGCATCTCCCTTACTAGAAGATTCACCCTTATTTTTAGGAACATAAATAAACTTGGTAATTTTAGTAGGGGGTTTTGTAGTGTTTTTCATGGGGGAAAATGCGGAACCCAAGTTTGTAATGATATCCTCAAGTTTACTGATTCTAGAAGAGTCTAGATCTATTTTTTCATTGACTATAGGTTCTTTTTTCCTTAAGATTTTTCAAAGTAACTCCAACCCTAGATCCAAACTGGGTAATGTGATTATGAATCTTTTTATCCAAATTTTCAATCAATTCAACAGTGGCAAATTTATTTTCAATAACATCAAGCCGTTGCATCACATGTTCTAGAGTTAAAACCGTTCCATTGACCAAAAGAGGTGGTGGGCCAAACAAATCTAACATAGCATTATAAGTATCAAAAGTAAGGCTACTCATGAATCACCTCTGGTAGCAATATCAAGAACACATCTATTCCAAGGAGTAATGCGTACATAAAAATTGCGGAGAAGAATGGAAGTAGCAAGCTTCATAGTAGCTTTATATTGGGCATTGCAAATTCTATGCCAAGCATCTTTTAAAATTTCTCTTTCCCTTTGCTTAAAATTGTGAATTTCTTGTTCAAGAGTGAGAATAAAGATAGGAGGACTAGCCATGACGACAAGGTAAACAAACTAACACACGAGCAAACAGAAAAACGGCAAGCGAAAAGAGAGGGAGGAGATTGGGAAAGAGAGGGCGAAAAAACGGCAAGGGTGAAGTGGGGGAGAGGAAAACGAGAGGCAAATGGCAAATAATGTAAATGCGAGGGAGATGGCTTTGTGATGGGTACTTGGTATGTCTTGACTTAAGCGAAGACCTCCCCGGCAACGGCGCCAGAAATCCTTCTTGCTACATCTTGAGCTTGCGTTCGTTTTCCTCAAAGAGGAGAGGGTGATGCAGCAAAGTGTAGCGTAAGTATTTCCCTCAGTTTTGAGAACCAAGGTATCAATCCAGTAGGAGGCTCCTCAAAAGTCCCATGCACCTACACAAACAAACTGAGAACTCGCAACCAACGCAATAAATGGGTTGTCAATCCCTTCACGGCCACTTGCGGAAGTGAGATCTAATAAAGATAGTATGATAGGATAAATATATTTTTGGTATTTTGTAATATAGATGCAAAAAGTAAAGATGCAAATAAAGGTAGATTGAAAGCAAATATGATAAGAGATAGACCCGAGGGCCATAGGTTTCACTAGAGGCTTCTCTCAAGATAGCATAAGTATTACGGTGGGTGAACAAATTATTGTCGAGAAATTGATAGAAAAGAGCATAGTTATGAGATTATCAAGGCATGATCATGTATATATGCATCACGTCCATAACAAGTAGACCGACTCCTGCCTGCATCTACTACTATTACTCCACACATCGACCGACTCCTGCCTGCATCTAGAGTATTAAGTTCATAAGAAAATAGTAACACATTAAGCAAGATGACATGATGTAGAGGGATAAACACATGCAATATGATATAAACCCCATCTTGTTATCCTCGATGGCAACAATACAATACGTCTCTTGCAACCCTTTCTATCACTGGGTAAGAACACCGCAAGATTGAACCCAAAGCTAAGCACTTCTCCCATGGCAAGAAAGACCAATCTAGTAGGCCAAACCAAACGGATAATTCGAAGAGATTTGCAAAGATAACTCAATCATACATAAAAGAATTCAGAGAAGATTCCAATATTATTCATACATAAACTTGATCATAAACCCACAACTCATCGGATCTCGACAAACACACCGCCAAAAGAGATTACATCGAATAGATCTCCACAAGAGAGGGTGAGAACATTGTAGTGAGATCCAAAAAGAGAGAAGAAGCCATCTAGCTAATAACTGTGGACCCGTAGGTCTGTGGTAAACTACTCACAACTCATCAAGGGGCAAGGATGTTGATGTAGAGGCCCTCTGTGGTTGCTTCCCCCTCCGGTAGAGTGTCGGCAAGGGCTCCAAGATGGGATCTCGTGGATACAGAAGGTTACGGCGGTGGAAATTGTGTTTCGTGGTGCTCCTGGATGTTTTCGGGGTACGTAGGTATATATTGGAGGAAGAAGTACGTTGGTGGCCGCCCGAGGGGCCCACGAGACAGGGGGCGCTCCCTACAGGGGGCGCCCTCCTATCTCGTGGGGCCCTCGGAGGCTTCCTGACTTGCACTCCAAGCTCTCCGGATCAGATTTGTTCCAAAAATAACGCCCCCGAAGGTTTCATTCCATTTGGACTCCGTTTGATATTCCTTTTCTTCAAAATACTGAAATAGGAAAAAAAACAACAATATGGGTTGGGCCTCCGGTTAGTAGGTTAGTCCCAAAAATGATATAAATGTGTAAAATAAAGCCCATAAACATTCAAAAGAGGTAATATAATAGCATGGAACAAACAAAAATTATAGATACGTTGGAGATGTATCAGCCTCACCGCGCCACCATACTCCCATCATTGGCCTAGCCATCCCTCTACTCACCCACACCTGCTGTTATTCTCCGGCGACGGCAGACAAACCAGTAAACCATCGTACAGTCGTACTCCCCTCTGCGTGGGAAACAACTGCCGAGTCTTCCCTTCCTCCGTGTCGTCCCCTTCCTAGGCCTCACCTCGTCCACCGCCGTGGTGGTCTCGGCGCGGCGTGGTCAATGTGGTCAACGACCGACTTCCATCGGAAGAGTACTATGCATGGAGACGCTGATAGCCGGGTCCACGGCCGCAGCAAGGAAGTGCCTCCTTATTACGCGCAAAATAATTATTCCTCCACCTGACAGCGAAGACCCACCGGACGGGCCACCGTATTTCGTGAAAAAAAATGTTTCCCCCCTGACTGCTGGGACCCAGCAGCTACACCTTCGCACCCAAGGAAGTGCGTCCGGGCAAAAAAAACAAAACGATTCGCCCCCTGATGCTGGGACCCACCAGCTACATCTTTGCAGGCAAGGAGTTGCCTGACAGTCAAGACCCACCTGGTCGAAGCGTACGTAGCGTTGTCATTCTGGTCGCGAACGTGTACGTACATACTGGTCGATGTAGAGGCACGCATGTGTCGTAGTAGAGGCGTGCATGTGTCGTAGTAGAGGCGCGCACGTAGCATGTACACGTACGTACAGCGGCCAAGGTGCAAGAAAGAAAATACAGCCACGTATGTGTACATACGGGCGGGGTCTCAAACGCCTACTCGCGCATATGTACGGCGAGGGCTCGTTGACATGGCTGGGTCGGAACGGAGAAACAGTGTTGTCGTCTTGTTCATGGGGAGGCAACGGAATGCGCCATGTTCATGGGGAGGCAACAGAATGCATCATGTTTATCTGGAGGCAACCGAACGCGTGGGAGCCAACCGGCTGGGTCGGAACAGAATGAGTGGTCGTGTTCATCGGGAGGGCTTGGACAGAATAGACGATGGAAACGAGGCCTGGCGTACCGCGGAACGGAGGAAACGACCTTGTGTTCGACCGGCCACGTTCGAAATGGGATCCTGTTCATCGGGAGGGGTCTGGCGTACCGCAAAACGGACGAAACGAACCTCCTACGGTCAAAACGGGGGTCCTGTTGATCGAGAGGGGTGCGGTGTACCGCAAAATGGACGAAACGGACCTCCTACAGTCGAAACAGGGGTCCTGTTGATCGGGAGGGGTGTGGCGTACCGCAAAATGGACGAAACGGACCTCCTACGGTCGAAATGGGGGTCCTGTTCATCGGGAGGGGTGTGGCGTACCGCAAAACGGGACTCCACGGGATACTGTTCATCTCCACCGTCGACCTCCTCCAGCCTCCACAAGCTACCGTCGACCTCCTCCAGCCTCCACGGGCTCCTGTTCATCCACCCCTCCACCGCGCGCTACTCCATCGGCTACTGTTCAACCACCTCTCCACGGGCACCTCTCCACCGTCTACTGTTCATCCAGCCCTCCACACCACAAGGTCCAATTCAACCACCCCTCCACGGGTACCCCTCCA
>NC_041389.1:69114440-69160921 GCF_002162155.2 Triticum dicoccoides
CAACGCTCACTGTTCATCCCAGAGGCAGCATCGATCGGCTTCAGTTAGCAGCAGTAGCAAAGGAATCGCTCGATCGGGTTCAGTTAACAGCCATCGATCGATTGCTCGGGTTCAGTAACGCGTAGCCTGGAGTGCAATCGCTCGGGTTCAGTTAGAGCCCAACGCCTCACTCGGATTCAATTAGAGCCAACGCCTCACACACACGCGCATACGTGTACGTGTACGAGAGAAATGCGCGTCGCTCGGCCCCCGACCTCCCACCGTAACCGGGAACTCCCCGAAATTTCCTCGCCCTCGCTTCTACCACGGTTTTTTCCGTCATGGACGGCCCAAAGAATGTCATGCAGCTGCGTCTCCGGCCCGCCCAGGACAAAAGCCCATTTTCTGTCATGATTTTTTGTCATAGAAGTAGGAGCCCACCACATCTATGATGATACCGGGTTTTGTCACAATTATCATCATAGAAGTGTCATATGTATGACAGAAAATAAATTCGTTCGGCCCAAAATGTCATGGATGTGTCTTTTTTTGTAGTGATGGATCTGGTGGTAACCCAACCTCAAGTCGAGTTTAGAGAACATTGATGAACCAGCCAGTTGATCACATAGATCATTGACCCGAGCAAGGGGATATTTGTTCTGAATTGTAGCTTGGTTGATAGGAAGATAGTCTTGGACCAAACGGTTCGTTCCGTCCTTCTTCTTGACGAAGAGAGAAGGTGCTCCCCAAGCAGAGGAACTTGGACGAATAAAACCCTTGCGAACATATTTGTCAATTTCCTCCTTAAGTTCAAGGAGCTCATGAGGTGTCATCTTGTAGGGTCGTTTGGCAATAGGAACGGTGCCTGGTTTCAAGTCGATGACGAACTCGACAGCACGGGTAGGGGGTATTCCTGGAAGTTCTTCTGGAAAGACATCTAGGAAGTCGCGACCAACTGGAATCTTTTCAATTCCCTCAAGAGGTGCTACGTTCAACGCATTCAGGAGATAGAGTCGGGCTTCGGCATTCTGAACCAGACAAGCATTTTAGCTTACTATCTCATCGGAAGGATGTAGGAGATGAACGACTTTGGTGGCGCAAATGATAGAAGCAGTATGTGCTTTCAACCATTCCATTCCCAGTATGAGGTCAATATTGGAAGACTCCAGAATAATGGGAGAAACAAGGAATTCCAACCCTTCAATCTCAATGGGAACGTCGTGACCAATCATGGTAGTTTGATATCGGCCCGCAGGGGTGCGTACCACTATTGGGGAGTTCACGGGCTCGCATCGAATGTCGTGTGCATATGCAAAAATTTCTGACATGAATGAATGCGATGCTCCTGAATCGAATAAAAATGAAGCTGGAACTGAATTAACAAGGAGAGTACCCATCACAGTAGCAGGCTGGTCCTGAGCTTCATTCAGATCAATGTTGTTAGCCTGCCCACGACCATAAGGTCGGGTGTCGGTGTCAAAACCGCCGGATCTCAGGTAGGGGGTCCCGAACTGTGCGTCTAGGCGGATGGTAACAGGAGACAAGGGACACGATGTTTTTACCCAGGTTCGGGCCCTTTTGATGGAGGTAAAACCCTACTCCTGCTTGATTAATATTGATGATATGGGTAGTACAAGAGTAGATCTACCACGAGATCAGAGAGGCTAAACCCTAGAAGCTAGCCTATGGTATGATTGTTGTTCGTCCTACGGACTAAAACCCTCCAGTTTATATAGGCACCGAAGAGGGTTAGGGTTACACAGAGTCGGTTACAATGGTAGGAGATCTACATATCCGTATCGCCAAGCTTTCCTTCCCCGCCAAGGAAAGTCCCATCCGGACACGGGCCGAAGTCTTCAATCTTGTATCTTCATAGTCCAGGAGTCCGGCCAAAGGCTATAGTCCGGCCATCCGGACACCCCCTAATCCAAGACTCCCTCAGTAGTCCCTGAAGCAGGCTTCAATGATGACGAGTCCAGCGTGCATATTGTCTTCGGCATTGCAAGGCGGGTTCCTCCTCCGAATACTTCATAGAAGATTTTGAACACAAGGATAGTGTCCGGCTCTGCAAAATAAGTTCCACATACCACCGTAGAGAGAATAATAGTTACACAAATTCAATCTGCTGACGTATTCCGTGGCGTGACATAACACCACGGCCAAGCCTTTATTCGAATCGTTTTTACTGTCCCTCCTCAGCGCGGTTAGCGAGGCAGTTTCCTTGGCACGTCTTGTCAAAGCAGAGATCGCGTCCCCTTATTCCGGGATTCTCATCAATACGGGCGTGGGTAACCCAACCGCGCCATTGATTATAGCGCTTGGGAGATAAGCGAGTTTTACCAGGCTGGTGGGGACGCATAGCTTCGTCCGTCCATATAAGGGGATATGGATCCACCTTTTCACACACGCCTTCTTCCTTCTTCGCTCATCCATTTCCGCGCACTTGAGCTCCAGCGCCCAAGTCCACACATCTCGCCTCAACCTTCCCTAGCCATGTCCGGAGGGGGAGGCAAGTGGATGGTCTCCTCCGTCACGGAGGGCCACATCAAAAAGCTGCGGAAGGCCGGATACTTGTCCAGCGACATCGCGCATCGGCTCCCCGACAAGGGGCAGCTTATCCCCACCCCCATGCCCTATGAGAGGGTGGTGTTCCTCACCCACTTCCTCCGCGGACTAGGTTTTCCACTTCACCCATTTGTCCGGGGGCTCATGTTCTACTACGGCCTGGATTTCCATGATCTGGCCCCGAATTTCATCCTCAACATCTCGGCGTTCATCGTCGTGTGCGAGGCCTTCCTCTGCATCCAGCCCCACTTCGGCGTATGGCTGAAGACCTTCAATGTCAAGCCGAAGGTAGTGGGTGGCCGCCAGGCGGAGAGCGGAGGTGCCATGGTGGGCAGGATGCCCAACGTCTTATGGCTCGAGGGCTCCTTCGTGGAGACCATAAAGGGGTGGCAATCGGGGTGGTTCTACATCACTGAGCCGCGTGACCCTAAATGGGTAGCGGCCCCCAAATTTCGATCTGGCTTCCCTACAGGGCTCACCTCTTAGAAAGAGACGGGCCTAACATGGGGTAATTCGGAAGAGCTGACCGGACTCCAATCCTGCGTCAAAACCTTGGTGAACAAGAAGCTCAAGCTCCTCAACGTAGTCCAGGTCATGCTCATCCGCCGGATCCTTCCGTGCCAACAACGGGCCTTCAGCTTGTGGGAGTTTGATCCGGCATAGCACCAAACCTTGAGCAGGCTCTTCGACACTACGTACGAAGATGCCTGGAAGGTGCTATTCAAGGGCACCGAGGCTCCCGCATCCGCTACCGAAGATCGCGGATTCAGCTCGCAGCGTTAAGCTGGCGAGGTAAGCTATTTTACCCTTTACAGGACACTTGTTTTCCATAGTTTGACTCTATGCGGGATCTAAACTCCCCTACCTTTGACAGGCCTGGCAAAAGACGTCCGCTCAGGTTGACTGTCCGGCTCCCTTGCCAGAAGACCCAGCGGACGCCCAATTGACGGGGCTGCTGGTTCCGGCACCTCACGTGGTGCCGGAGAAAAAGGCCAAGAAGAATGCCACGGGAACCCGAAAGAGTTCCTGGCGGCAGGTGTTATCGGACTCATCGTCCGATGACTCCAAGGTGGACTCCTCCGCGAAGACGAGGAGGAGGAAAAGGAGGCCTCTCCCCCAGCGGGGGAAGAGAAGAAAAGGAAGGCCGCCCCAACTGGGGAGGCCGGAGGGTCCAAGAAGGGAAGAACCCTTCCTCTGGACTACTCCACCAACGCCGACGACGGCGAAGAGGAGTGGCCACCAAGGGCTAAGCCCCTGGCGAAATAGTAAGTGTCCGAATACCAGAATAACTCATGGCGTTTCATTAGTCGCACAGAATCTCCTAACACCGAATATAACCCTGCAGCACGCCCAAGGACGGGCTCGACACTTCAACGAGCGGCTCCCTGGCTTCATCGGACGTGAATAGCACTTCATTTCTGGCCGTCTCCTCTCCTCGCGCTGCGGATGACGATGAGGTGGGGTCCCAAAAGGGGCCCAGCCAGGAGGAGGGGGTCCTGGAGGCGCCGCAAGGCAACCTCCCAGACTCTGGGCACAAGGGGGATCAAACCCCAAAGGGCTCTAAGTCCGGCCCTGGGCCAGACTCCGCACCGGAACCTTCAGTGGTTCCGGAGTCCGGTAGGCAGCCTCTTCGTAAGAAGGGCGAGACTGCGACACCGGTGACCTCCGTCCAACCGGAGGCACCGGATAATTTGCTGGAGGCGCTTAACAGCGCCTCCATCGATGAGGAGCACCGCACTATTATGAGTGTGGTGATCCAGAAAGTTCAGTCCGCCAAGAGCGGGCTGACTGAAGCCTGTGCCAGCCTTCTAACAGGCTTTGAGGTATGTATTTAAGATATGTAAAAATATTACCGCATAGACAGTAGCCCCTGATGCTCAGTTTGGTGTTCGGAAAGAAAAGCTGAACTGAGGATCTAAAAAGATGTACGCACGAGTCTAACATAAGTATGTCAATATGGGGAATGCAGGCTGCGCTGCTGACCCCTGCCGCACTGACTGCGGAGGTCAATGCATTGAAGCAGAGCCTCGAGCGGTCCGAGAACGAGCTCGGCCTTGCCAAAAAGCAACTCGAGGACAAGGAAGGTAAGTAATACCTTACGGAAATATATAAAAGATGTGGTTGCAAAAAATGACAGGAATAACATGAGAATTGCAGGGGCCACCAATGAGATGGCAACCCTAAAGGAGGCGGTGTCCAAGGCCGAAAGCAACGCGGCCGTGGAGCGCACTGAGCGAGAGAAGCAGGAGGCGCGGGTGGTGGAGGTGCGGCAAGAGCTCCAGGCTCTCATGAAAAACACGAGAGTTTGGAGTGTGACTCAAAGACTTGAGAGTCCGAGCTCGCCTCGGCTCTTGAGAGCGCCAAAGCCGCTAAGGCCGAAGCCCAGAAAGCCCTCCAGGAAATTGAGGCAATGAAGAAGATAGCGGCGGGTAAGGCATTCTTCATGCAAAGCAAGCACGTGAAAGTGAATTACTTGTTACTTACCTGAATCCGGAGCTCTCCAGGAGCATTCGCAGATCTGCCCCGCAGTGTGTCCGACGCTGCCGCATTCTACCGGGCCGAGGAGGGGAGCTCGACGGAGAAGGTGTTCTGGTCTCAGTATGCTTAGGCCGGACACCCGATGCCCTTGAGCGACCAGCTGAAGCAGCCGGTCGAGCTCCATAAGGTGGTCGAACAGGCCATGAAGGGCCTCATAGTTCAGCTGTGGCCTTAGGAAGCCATGCCTGGGAGCTATTTCGGGCTGGTGAGGCGGCTGGTGGACGCCTGTCCATGGATTGAAGTCGTCAAGCGCTCCGTCTGTATCAAGGTGCCCGTAGGGCCCTTGCTCGTGCTAAAGTGCACTAGGGCAAGATGGACGCTGAGAAGCTTGTGACAGATGCTCCACCGCCGGGCACGGAGTATCGCAAGCCTGAAATGTATTATGCGGGCGTCCTGAAGGGTGCCCGCCTTATAGCGGGTGAATGCTCCAAAGATGTAATTTTTGAGTAAACTCGCATTTGTTATCTTGTACGCTTGAAAACTTGTTCATATGCGCTAAGCAACGCTTGTGAATTTAAAATATTACCTTTTATGCGATCGTTTATTAAATTTGAGAGATGGCGAGTCGTCGGCTTCTGCCCCCATGCCATGAGTGCTGGGGTATTCGGGATAAACTTGAGCGCTCTTTTTCCCATTATTGGGTCCTTCGAGGGAGGCGCTCAACGCAACGAATGAGGCAACCAGACTATAATGCTTGAACACTCTCTCTTAGCCATAGAATTCTATAATTTTAAATTTCGGCGAAGCCCCTAGTATTCAGAAGACCGAGTTCAGGGCGCTATCCACGCCTAGGCCGGACAAAGCCGACTCCTCGCTCTAAGCGGCATAAGTCTTTAGGGACTCGAAAACCTCTCGAACAGCGACCGACTCTCGCCCTATCATGACGGTCAGTTTTAGCTTTCTCCACTGAGGTGCTTAACCCAGCTCAAACCGGGGCACAATCGCAGTGGTTCTCCCAGCGCTACCTTAGCCGATATAACGAAATGTAAGGTACCAAAACATGGGAGCCGGGCAAACCCAACTATTGACCCAAGACATGATTTGGAGCCGATGCATATAATGCTATAAGTTTGGGGTGCCGCACTTGCGGAAGTGTTTGGACTTATCACACCATATTTTGGGTTACTTAAGCCCCTGGTGTATTCGGCCGTACCAAAGCGTACAAATGCAACATGTCATAAGTGAACATATATAGATAAGAAAAAGGAATGCAATAATAGGCAAAAGCTATGCATTATTTATTAAAAAAGCTGCGGTAAAAGCAGAACGATACAAATAGTGCGATAAGCAAGGGACGGGACTATTTGACATGTCCCCCTCCAGGAGCGAGCTGCGGGATGATATGTAAAACAAGTATACTGCTCGTTATAGAGACCACCTGGACACTCGACGTAGTTTTCTGCTTCCCTGGCTGTTGCATCGTATGTTCGGCGATTCTACTGCCGGACAGGGCTTCTTGATAAAGGAGTCCTGAAAATAAGAAAAAAGAATTGCAAAATCGGTAGCTCCTGGTGCGGTTGAGTCGCATTCTGGGCCTGCCGTGGTCGTGCCCCTCCCCCTATGCCCATGGTATTTCCATAGCGTAATTATGTACGCGTGGTACAGGTTTCGCAATTTCGCGAGGGCTGGGGTTGGTGCCGCATTGCTACGCGTGCTCGCGACGTGCCAAGCGGTCTTGTTGTAGGTTACTCCAGGCACGCTTGACGGTGTATGGATGTTTAATAGCCAGACTCGAGAATTGCCTTGAGAGGATACTTTGTACTTCCGCCACGAGAGCCGCCGTATGCTCCTCCATTCGGAAAGAGCGTTCGGTGTTTTCGTTGACCGTAATGGCTCCTCGAGGGCCTGGCATCTTGAGCTTGAGATATGCGTAGTGTGGCACCGCATTGAACTTTGCAAATGCAGTTCGTCCGAGCAGTGCGTGATAGCCGCTGCGGAACGGGACTATGTCGAAGATTAACTCCTTGCTTCGGAAGTTATCCAGGGAACCAAGGACCACTTCAAGTGTAACTCAGCCTGTACAGTTGGCCTCTACACCTGGTATGATGCCTTTAAAGGTCGTCTTTGTGGGTTTAGGCTATTCCCATTTTAAGGTCATCTATGCCCATTTTGCGCACTGTATCCTGATAAAGCAGGTTTAGGCTGCTGCCGCCGTCCATCAGGACTCTAGTGAGGTGAAATCTGTCAACGATTGGGTCTAGAACCAATGCGGCGAATCCGCCATGGCAGATGCTAGTGGGGTGGTCCCTTCGAACAAAAGTGATCGGGCAGGAGGACCACGGATTGAACTTTGGGGTGACTGGCTCCATCGCATATACGTCCCTTAGTGCACGCTTCCGCTCCCTTTTGGTATGTGGGTTGCATATATCATGTTCACCGTCCGCACTTGTAGGGGGAAGCCCTTCTGTCCTCTATTGTTCGGCGGTTGGGGCTCCTCCTCGTCGTCGCTATGCAGCCCCTTGTCATTGTTTTCGGCATTTAACTTGCCTGCCTACTTGAACACCCAACAATCCCTGTTGGTGTGGTTGGCTGGTTTTTCGGGGGTGGCGTGTATCTGGCACGAGCGATCGAGTATTCGGTCCAAATTGGACGGGCCCGGAGTATTTCTTTTGAATGGCTTTTTCCGCTGACTGGGTTTGGAGCCTCTGAATCCGGCATTGACTGCCGTGTCCTCAGCATTGTCGCCGTTGATGCGGCGCTTGTGCTTGTTGCGATGCGACCTGCCGTTGCTGTCCCTGGTATACGAATTACCAGGGCTCTTGGTCATGTTGTTACTTCGAGCTAGCTAGCTATCCTCTCCCGTGCAAAAGCGGGTCATGAGTGTTGTGAGGGCTGCCATGGATTTCGGTGTTTCCTGTCCTAGGTGCCGGGCAAGCCACTCGTCGCGGATGTTATGTTTGAAGGCTGCAAGGGCCTCTGCATCCGGATAGTTGACGATTTGATTTTTCTTGGTTAGGAACCGTGTCCAGAATTGTCTGGCCGATTCCTTTGGCTGCTAAATTATGTGGCTTAGGTCATTGGCGTCTGGTGGTCGCACATAGGTGCCCTGGAAGTTGTCGAGGAATGCGGCTTCCAAGTCTTCCCAACAACCAATTGACTCCGCTGGCAGCCTGTTAAGCCAATGCCGAGCTGGTCCTTTAAGCTTGAGTGGGAGGTATTTGATGGCGTGTAGATCATCATCGCGGGCCATGTGGATATGAAGGAGATAGTCCTCGATCCAGACCACAGGATATGTTGTGCCATCGTATGATTCAATGTTTACGGGTTCGAAACCCTCAGGGATTTGAGGATCCATCACTTCGTCTGTGAAGCATAGTGGGTGTGCGGCGCCTCTGTATTGGGCTATATCACGACGCAGCTCAAATGAGCTTTGTCTACTGTGTTCGGCCCGGCCGGAGTTGCCATATCTGGCGTGACGGTTATCATCACGTATCGTGGGGCGCCCACACGATCCGTAGATCGATCTTGTTTGCCTTGCCTTGTCCTCCAATATATCCCGCAGGTCTGGCGCATTTTCCCGTGCCTTGGTACTTTTTGAGAGACGCCTTGGTGCGGCTTGAGTGGAGGGCCGAGAGGCCTCTCTATCGCGGCCGCGAGGTGGCCGGTCGACCGCATCATGCGCTGGTGATGTAGGTTTGGGTGCTTCCTCTTCTATTCGGGGTAGCAGCCTGCATTTTGGATAGCTCTTGGAGGGGCGTTCGAGTTCATACTCTTCGGACGCAAGGACTTCGATCCATCTGTCAGCTCGCAAGTCTTGGTCAGCTCTAAGCTGTTGCTGCTTTTTCTTTAGGCTGCTTGCCGTGGCCATAAGCCTACGATTGAAACGCTCCTGTTCGATGGGATCCTCAGGCACGAAAAATTCGTCGTCGTTGAGGCTTGCCTCGTCTTTGGAGGGAGGCATGTAATTATCGTCCTCTACCTCTCTGTCTGCCGCTCTGTCCTGAGGGCTGGCTTCTCCATCCTCCTGCGCTGAATCCTGCTAGAGGCGGTTTTCTTCGGCACTGTCTGGGGTGTTATTGTCTCCGGTGCCGGAATCACCATTTTTACTGTGGCGAGATTTAGAGCGGCGCTGCTGACGCCGGCGCTTAGGATGTTTCTTGGAGGGGTCATCCTCCGTTGTTCCATCGCCATTCCCATATTTTGGGATGTCCACCATGTATATGTCGTATGACGAGGTGGCCTTCCAGTGCCCTGTAGGCGCTGGTTCTTGGTCGTCTCCTGCATCGTCATCCATACCGTCGATGTCTTCGGAGTCGAAGTCGAGCATGTCGGTTAAATAATCGATAGTGGCTACGAAGTGGGTGGTGGGTGGGTGAGGGAGTCCTGGACTAAGGGGTGTCCGGACAGCCGGACTATCATCGTCAGCCGGACTCCAAGACTATGAAGATACAAGATTGAAGACTTCGTCCCGTGTCTGGATGGGACTTTCCTTGGCGTGGAAGGCAAGCTTGGCGATACGGATATGTAGATCTCCTACCATTGTAACCGACTCTGTGTAACCCTAGCCCTCCCCGGTGTCAATATAAACCGGAGGGTTTTAGTCCGTAGGACGAACAACCATTACGACAATCATACCATAGGCTAGCTTCCAGGGTTTAGCCTCCTTGATCTCGTGGTAGATCCACTCTTGTACTACCCATATCATAAATATCAATCAAGCAGGAGTAGGGTTTTACCTCCATCGAGAGGGCCCAAACCTGGGTAAAAACATCGTGTCCCTTGTCTCCTGTTACCATTCGCCTAGACGCACAGTTCGGGACCCCCTACCCGAGATCCGCCGGTTTTGACACCGACATTGGTGCTTTCATTGAGAGTTCCTCTGTGTCGTCACCGATAGGCTTGATGGCTTCTTCAAACAACAGCGCCATCCAGGGTGAGACTTTTCTCCCCGGACAGATCTTCGTATTTGGCGGCTTCGCACTGCGGGCCAATTCACTTGGCCATCTGGAGCAGATCAAAAGCTACGCCCCTGGCCATCAGGTCAGGTTTGGAAGCCTAAACTTCACGGCAGATATCTGCGGAGATTTGATCTTCGATGGATCCAAGCCACAGCCGGGCGTGCCGCACTGTCACGATGGGCATGACCTAACTCTGCCGTCGGACAGTATCCTGGAGGCCGCACACGAATCCGCTCCGACCCATAGTCCGGAGCTGATTGCGCAGATCGAGGACGGGTGGCTGGACACCGCCTCGGGAGCCGCAACTTCGACGGCGATGGAGCCGAACACTGACCTCGTCCCTTATAAAACTCGTGACTCCGAGGTGCCGGACTCCCTGCCGGACTCCTAACCTCCTGCGCCCCTGCCAATCGAATCTGATTGGGCGCCGATCATGGAGTTCACCACTGCGGACATCTTTCAGCACTCACCCTTTGGCGACATCCTAAATTCGCTAAAGCATCTCTCGCTATCCGGAGAGCCCTGGCCGGACTGCGGCCAGGATGGTTGGGATGCGAACAACGAAGAAATTCAAAGCCCACCCACCACCCACTTTGTAGCCACTGTCGACGATCTAACCGACATGCTAGACTACGACTCCGATGACATCGACGGTATGGACAACAATGCCGGAGACGATCAAGAACCAGTGCTCACCGAACACTAGAAGGCCACCCCAACCCACGACGTATATATGGTGGACACCCCAAAAGGAAGCGATAACGAGGAACAATGGGGCGCGACAAAGGATAATCCCGCCGACAAGCAGCCAAAACGGCGACGTAGACGCCGCCCTAAGTCCCGCCTCGACAAAAACAGCACTCCTAATGACCCAGCAATAGAGCAGGGCAAACCAGTGGACGACGAACATGCAACCAAGCAACCGTCCGAACAGGATGAATCGGATAATCAATCCATGCCCGGCGAAACCAACAGTCCAGACGACCTCACACCGGACACACCACCGGAGCATAAGAACCTTCACAAAAGACTCGTCGCCACTGCAAGAAGTCTAAAGAAGGAAAAACGGAAGATCAAAACAGCGGAAGACATACTCAGAATGAGGTGGAGCAAGGTACTCAAGACCGCAGACAAATATGGCAATGGCCACCAAACAAAGAGCTACCCGAAGCACAAGCTGCTGGCAGAATTTGACGAGGAAGCCATAGAGCCCCCACAGTCAAAAGACAAAGAGGCCGCCTGGCCGGATAGACGGCCAGATGACAGGCCAAAAGCGACAATCGGCGCCGCATACAAGCCGACTCATGATCCTGGGAAAACAGATGGCCCAGCCAGGTCCATTTACGGTCCAAAAAAGAGGGCCCCAGGAAGCAACACAACACGCCAAGTGTTCGAAGACAGTGGCACACCCAAATACAGGGGCGCCGCACACCCACTATGTTTCACCGTTGAGGTGCTGGATCATGAATTTCCAGCAGGGTTCAAACCCATAAACATAGAGGCATATGACGGAACAACAGACCCTGGAGTCTGGATAGAGGATTACATACTACACATACACATGGCTAGAGGAGATGATCTCCACGCCATAAAATATCTACCCCTCAAGCTCAAAGGGCCAGCTCGGCATTGGCTCAAAAGCCTCCATGAAGACACTATTGCAAGTTGGGAAGAGCTTGAAGACACGTTTAGAGCAAATTTTCAAGGGACTTATGTCCGCCCTCCGGATGCAGACGACCTAAGTCATATAACTCAACAGCTCGGAGAGTCAGCGCGCAAATTTTGGAACAGGTTCCTTACCAAAAAGAACCAAATAGTCGATTGTCCGGACGCTGAAGCCTTGGCAGCTTTTAAACACAACGTCCGAGACGAATGGCTCGCCAGACACCTCGTCCAAGAGAAGCCGAGGACAATGGCCGTGCTAACAAGCCTCATGACCCGCTTTTGCGCGGGGGAAGACAGCTGGCTAGCAAGATGCAGCACCAGCGACCCGAGTACATCCGAGATCAGAGATGGAAACGGAAAATCATGGCGCAGAAAGGATCAGCGCCGGAATAAAGAAAAAAGCCCAAAGAACACGGCGGTCAACGCCGGATTCAAAAGCTCGGATATGTCAAACTTAAATAAAACACTACCTCTTAAATAAAACACTACCTCTCAAACAATAAAACACTACCTCTTAAGGACAACAGTGATGAGCTATCTAACTTAAATAAAATTTTGGATCGGATATGTCAAATCCACAGTACCTCCGGAAGGCCTGCAAACCACACCCACAGAGATTGTTGGGTTTTTAAACAGTCCGGCAGACTCAACGCCGAACACAAGGGACTCGACGCGCCAAGCAAGGACGATGACGAACCCCACCAGCAGAGCACCGGAAAACAAAAGACTTTCCCACAAGAAGTCAAAGCAGTAAACTCACTTCATGTGATAGTACGGAGAAACAAGGCGGCACCCGCTAAGATAGGTGTCGCATGGTCCAGCCCAGCGGAACCTCGAGGTTGGATGTCAAAACCAATCATTTTTGACCACCTGGATAACTTCAGAAGTATTCGAAACGCAGGATGGACTGCTTTGATATTGGATCCCATAATCGACGGACTGCAATTTGCACAAGTCCTGATGGACGGCGGCAGCGATTTAAACCTGCTATATCCGAACACAATCCGCAAGTTGGGGATAGACCTTACTAAAATTCGACATAGCCGCACTTCCTTTAAAGGAGTGACGCCAGGCCCTTACGCCAAGTGCACAGGCTCCTTATTACTAGAAGTTGTGTTCGGGTCACCTGACAACTTCCGACGCGAAAAGCTAATCTTTCATGTCGCCCCATTCAAAAGTAGCTATCAAACACTATTGGGACGTGAAGCTTTTGTCCGCTTTAACGCAATACCACATTACGCGTCTCTTACACTTAAAATTCCCGGTCCACGTGGCATCATTTCATTAAAAGGGTCATTCAAAGACCCCGGGCACGGCTAGACGAGTCCGGCATAAATAAGCTAGGGGCTCCCTAGCCGCACACCCCTTCACAAGGGGCTGTGCATATAAGCAATAATGGGCTAATATAGGCTCAGCTTTATTAATTTATTAATATTTCAATTTTTTATGCACTTTTCGCACGGTTTCTTTTCAAACTAAGTTCCTCTCTTTTTACAGATGAACAACGTGCACACCCGTCCAGGACATGGCACAACAGAGACACAGGCGCAGACGTGCAGTAGGGACCCGTTGCAAGGATTCTTTTCAGATTAAGACCCTGCGTAAACCTTTTTTACTATCTCTTGTTGCTATAATCCCCTGGTTTTCCATGATAACCAGAGAGGAGACTGACGTTTTGGCATCGGCCGCGTCAGAGGACCTCGCCCGTACCTGGACACTAGGGGCTTAGGGCATTGTTCTGCCCGTTATTATAAAGACCGAAGACCTTAGGGAGTGTTCGGCGTCTCGAGTTAGGCCTTATATGCATCAGCTCCGAATCATGTCTTTGGTCAAATGTTGGGTTTGCCCGGCTCCTGTGTTTTGCTGCCTTATGTTCCGTATCATCGGCTAACGCGGCACCAGGAGAACTACTGCGATTGTGCCCCAGTTCGGCTGGGCGAGCACCTCAGTAGAGAAAGCCGAATACTGACTGTCATGATACAGCGAGAGACTGGTCAACCACTCGATCGACCACAGGAATGTTTAGAATTCCTCTGCTTTGACGAAGGACCGTTTCCCGGTCAGGCACATATGCGCCCCGAATTCGGATAGCGCGGTGCCCCCAGGGGCTATATCGTAGCCCCACCCTCGAACTCCCATGGCTAAGTGAAAGTGATAAAGCATTATAGTCCGGTTGCCTCGTTTGCTACGCTACCACCTCCTTCACAGGACCGAGACGTCGGATTAAGTGTGAAAATGCGCTATTTTTGCGAACACCCCCGCACCTTGTACGTGGGGGCTGAAGCCGACGACTGCCATCTTTCAGGTTATACACACATATACATAAACGGCCGCATAGGAGATATTTCAATACTTGAACGCACAAGTATAAAAAGCGCCTACACCATAAACATTGTTTTACAAAATAAAACGTTCATTTGAACGTGACATTTTTTGAGCACTGCGACTCTATTACACGAGCACCATGCATAACTTCCCCAAAATAGTGCTCGGCGGGTAACCGGCTATCGTCCGAACCCTGGGTCCTAACAGCGGTGGCATCCATCTCCGTCCAATGTGTCTTCACACGGGCGAGGGCCATCCATGCACCCTCAATGTAGGCCGACCGCTTCATCACCTTGATATGCGGCACCGCCCCAAGAAACTGTTGCAATAAGCCAAAATAGCTCTTCGGCTTAGGCCTATCTGGCCAAAGATGAGTCACGATATCCGTCATGGAAAGCCCGGACAACCTATTCAGCTCAGCCCACTCGGCCAATCGGTCGGTCAACGGAAGTGAACGCTCCGGACTATGGAATTGAGACCAAAACAGCTCTTCCGTCTTGTGATCCTTCTGACTTCGGAAGTGCACAACGGCATCCGCCGCACTTGCCGATAAGTCCATATAAGGATCCTCCGGACCCCATAGCTGGCCAAGTTGAGCATACTTTGGATCTGTAAACCTTCGGCGAAGCAGAAAGGGCTTGCCAGCTACAATGTCTCCGGCTTGGCGC
This sequence comes from Triticum dicoccoides, assembly GCF_002162155.2. NCBI lineage: Eukaryota > Viridiplantae > Streptophyta > Magnoliopsida > Poales > Poaceae > Triticum > Triticum dicoccoides. Next base: position 69,129,079 of record NC_041389.1, read on the forward strand.
AGCTCCTCCTTTATAGCCCGCATTGCAGAGCGGGCATCTTTGGCTTCGGCGGTGGCCTTCCCAGGTCTTCTCGCTCCGCTAGGCGCTCCTTCTCAAGAACCTCATTGCGGTCAGTAGCATCTTTTAATTTCACAGCCATTTCGGCCATCTCTTCCCTACTTCGGCAGTGTGCAGCCCTTTTGGCTTCTAACTCCTCGGCCGCCCTCGAGGCCGCCGCATTACTCCTTCTGGCTTGCTCCTTGGCTTGAGCAAGTTCGGCCTGAAGGCTCTCCACAGCAGCGGCACCATCTGCAGTTCACACAAATGATGTAAGGAGTGGGCTTCAGCTCCCTTACTAAGTGACCGCAAAGAAACACTTACCTTGCGACTCATCAAGTCGCCTGTTGACTAGCGCGATGTTCGCATCCGCAACGTCGAGTTGTCGCTTTAGTTCAGCAACTCCATCAGTCCGGCTGGCCCCCGGACGATCCGCCACCTGCATAGGAACGGCGAAAATTGAAACCTGCGATTTTGATCCTCGGTACGCTGTCGCTTTCGACACCCTACCGAGTCTCAGGGGCTACTATCTATACAGGGCACACTTTATGTGTAAAACTGTGAAAAGGTGTGTCATTTCTACATACCTCAAACCCCGCTAGCAAACTCCTGACGGCATTATGCAATCCGCTTTCGACGGATGAAATCCTTCCAATCACCATACTCATCAATGCATGGTGATCTTCTGAGATGGACGCCCTCTCAAGCAGATCCTTCAGCTCCCCCGGCCGAACACCAGTCGGCGCCGAACTCTTCGGCTCTGCCGGGCTCGGGGATACCCTCCGTGATGACACTTCAGGCTCGTCCGCCCTATCCGACGGCGCAGCAGACGGAGGCGTCTCACTCTCCACCATCTTCGGACGAAGGTCCCCCAAAGACGAGCTCATCTGAGAAGGTCGGAGATCCGAACTACAAGGTAAAAACTTCGGTTATCCTCAGAAGCACAAATAGGGATGTATCTTATTACCGAACTCCCTTTTTTCTACTCACGACTCGCTGGAGGGCTGATTCTTTAGGGGAGACTGTGCGGCCGGGACCTCCCCGGACGCAGGACCCTCTGGTGAAGATTTCTTCCCCCGCTTAGGGGCTTTGGCCTCCGGGTCTTCGGAGGCGGTCCTCTTCTCCCCCTGGAGGGAGGGATTCTCGGTCCCCCCTTCTTCAAGAGCCTCCTGGGGCGAGGCGGTAGCTCCCCTATTTTCCCCTTCGCCTTCTTCTGAAGGCGCAACCTCTAGCATCCTGACCAGCACGGGATCCGGCGCGGTCTCTAGGAGGGGGCCCGGACACCGTATCAGCTTTGCTTACGCTATCCACTCCTGTTAAAGGGAAACGGATTAAAAGGTGAATCACAGAAAGGCAAACAAACGGTATGTACGGATTCGGAGCTACTTACTTGTGTATCCGGGTGATTGCAGCTTAGGCCGGCGTCCTCGGTCAATTCCGGACACACCTCTCGTGATCCGAAGAATAATTTGTACATCTCCACGGGTGTCACACCCATGAAGTGTTGAAGAATCCGTGGTCCCTCCGGATTAAACTCCCACAGCCGGAGAGGGCGGCGTTTGCAGGGCAGGAGACGCCTAATCAGCATGACCTGCATTACCACAACCAGATCGATCTCCCTCGCTTGGAGGTCTCAAATCCGGCCCTGCGGTAGGGGCACGTACTTTGACGGCCCCCAATTGAGCCCTTGGTTGACCCACGACATCAACCGTCGTGGAGGTCCCGAGCGGAATAAGGGCGGCGGTTTCTGCCTGCTACCCTTCGGAGCGGTGATATAGAACCACTCCTGCTGCCACAAACCGGGCTCCTCTTGGAAGGAGCCCTCGGGCCACGGGGCATCGGCCCTCCTGCTTACGGCCGCCCCGCCGCAGTCTGCTTGACGCCTCCCGATCATCTTCGGCTCCACATTGAAGGTCTTCAGCCACAGGCCGAAGTGGGGGGTGACGCGGAGGAAGGCTTCACAGACGACAATAAATGCGGAAATATGGAGGATGGACTCCGGAGCCAAGTCGTGGAATTCCAACCCATAGTAGAACATGAGCCCTCACACAAAAGGATCCATCAGGAAGCCTAAACCCCGACGGAGGTGGGATACAAAGACGACATACTCGCCGGGCTCGGGGGTGGGGATGGCCTGCCCTTCGGCGGGCAACCTGTCGAAATCTCATAAGACAGGTACTTGGCCTCTCGCAGCTTTATCACGTCCTCCTCCGTGACGGAGGAGGGCATCCACCGGCCCTGAAGGTCGGAGCCGGACATTGTTGAAGGTCCGAAGCGCTCGAATCTGGGGCTCTGGGTGTTGGAACTTGGAGCAAGGAGAAGATTCGATGGAGGATTGAAGAAAAGAAACGATCCTTGGTCCCATTATAAAGAGGGAGAATACCGAGAGCCGTCTCCGTGACCGTTCGGGACTCGCCTTCGATAGAGGGGGCGTGGAGACGGGCGCGGTTGGGTTACCCACGTCCGTATTGATGAGAATCCCGGAATAGGGGGAACACGATCTCTGCTTCGACAGGACGTGCCAAGGAAACTGCTTCGTTAAACGCGCTGAGGTGATTAATTAAAAATGATTCAAGTAAAGGCTTGGTAGTGGCGTGACGTCATGCTACAAGATACGTCAGCAGATTGAACTTGTGTACATAATATTCTCTCTACGAGGAAATGTGGAAATTATTTTGCAGAGCCGGACACTATCCTGGTGTTCACGATCTTCTATGAATGATTCGGAGGAGGAACCCACCTTGCAATGCCGAACAATATGCATGCCGGACTCATCGTCATTGAAGCCTGGTTTAGGGGCTACTGAGGGAGTCCTGGACTAGGGGGTGTCCGAACAGCCGGACTATCATCGTCAGCCGGACTCCAAGACTATGAAGATACAAGATTGAAGACTTCGTCCCGTGTCCGGATGGGACTTTCCTTGGCGTGGAAGGCAAGCTTGGCGATACGGATATGTAGATCTCCTACCATTGTAACCGACTCTGTGTAACCCTAGCCCTCCCCGGTGTCTATATAAACCGGAGGGTTTTAGTCCGTAGGACCAACAACCATTACGACAATCATACCGTAGGCTAGCTTCCAGGGTTCAGCCTCCTTGATCTCGTGGTAGATCCACTCTTGTACTACCCATATCATAAATATCAATCAAGCAGGAGTAGGGTTTTACCTCCATCAAGAGGGCCGAACCTGGGTAAGAACATCGTGTCCCTTGTCTCCTGTTACCATCCGCCTAGATGCACAGTTCGGGACCCCCTACCCGAGATCCGCCGGTTTTGACACCGACAGTGGGCTTTGCATTTCTTCGTCGTCCGCATCCCAACCTTCCTGACCATAGTCCGGCCAGGGCTCTCCTGATAAAGAGAGAGACTTTGGTGAATTCAGGATGTTGCCAAAGGGCGAGTGCTGAAAGATGTCTGCGGTGGTGAATTCCATGACCGGCGCCCAATCGGATTCGATTGGCAGGGGCGCGGAAGGTTTGGAGTCCGGAGAGGAGTCCGGCACCTTGGAGTTATGAGCCTTGCAAAGGACAGGGATGGTGTTCGGCTCAATCGTCGTAGAGATCACAGCCCCCGAGGCGGTGTCCAGCCACCTGTCCTCGATCGGCGCAGTCGGCTCCGAGCTAAGGGTCAGAGCGGACACTGGTGCGGCCACCAGGGAACTGTTCGGCGGCAGAGCTAGATCATGCCCATTGTGACAGTGTGGCGCGCTTGGCTATGGCTGGAACCCGTTGAAGATCAAGTCTCCGCGGACGTCAGCCATGTAGTTCAAACATCCAAATCTGACCTGATGGCCAGGGGCGTAGCTTTCAATCTTCTCCAGATGGCCAAGCGAATTGGCCCGCAGTGCAAAGCCGCCGAATACGAAGATCTGTCTGGGGAGAAAAGTCTCACCCTGGACCGCATCATTGTTGATGATCGGAGGAGCCATCAGGCCTAAAGATGACGACACAGAGGAACTCTCAATGAAAGCACCAATGTCGGTGTCAAAACCGGCAGATCTCGGGTAGGGGGTCCCGAACTATGCGTCTAGGCGGATGGTAACAGGAGACAAGGGACACGATGTTTTTACCCGGGTTCGGGCCCTCTCGATGAAGGTAAAACCCTACTCCTGCTTGATTAATATTGATAATATGGGTAGTACAAGAGTAGATCTACCACGAGATCAGAGAGGCTAAACCCTAGAAGCTAGCCTATGGTATGATTGTTGTTCGTCCTACGGACTAAAACCCTCCGGTTTATATAGGCACCGAAGAGGGTTAGGGTTACACAGAGTCGGTTACAATGGTAGGAGATCTACATATCCGTATCACCAGGCTTGCCTTCCACGCCAAGGAAAGTCCCATCCGAACACAGGACGAAGTCTTCAATCTTGTATCTTCATAGTCCAGGAGTCCGGCCAAAGGCTATAGTCCGGCCATCCGGACACCCCCTAATCTAGGACTCCCTCATCGGGCATTGTTGTTGCGGGGTTGATTGTTACCACGACCCGCAGCAGGAAGAGCCAGTTGGTTCTGATTCTGAGGACAGTTCCCGGAACGGTGACCTGGAAGGCCACACTTAAAGAATAGACCATCATTGGGATTGGGAGCAGGAGCTTGGGGTGGTGCAGCACGAAGAGGTTGCCTCTGCGGTGGAGGAGGCAGACGAGGTGCAACATAGGACTGTCTTGGTGCAGGTGTAGTTGGACGATACATGCTGTGGGGAATCCATATCCGATGATGAGCCAGCGTCATGGTTGCGCCTGAGGGATCCCTGATGTTCCTGCAGACCAGTTTCGACATGAATGGCCTTGTTCACCAAGGTGGCGAAGTCGGAAAAGTCATGTACTAGGAGCGCAAGCTTGATATCCAGTTGAAGTTTGTCACGAAACTTCTCTTGCTTACGAGCATCAGTAGCAATGTCTTCTTCAGCATAGCGGGACAAGTCCAAGAATTCCCGCTGATAAGCATCTACAGACTTGTTGCCTTAGGTGAGGTTGCGGAACTCTCGCTTCTTCCTGTCCATGATTCCCTGAGGAATGAAGCAGGCACGAAAGGCAGTTTGGAAATCCGGCCAAGTGATGACCGTTCCAGCAGGTAGGGTACGCCTGTGGCTATCCCACCATTGAGCAGCGGGGCCCTTGAAGAATTAGGATGCGAAGGTGACATAGCTGGCAGGGGCAACACTAGCAGACTCCATTTCATATGTGACATCGCGGATCCAGTCATCAGCATCAAGGGGCTGAGTTGAGCTGCGGTAGATGGTCAAGTTGAGGCGTATGAAGTCCTGCATAGTAACTGGGGCTGGCTGCTGATTCATATTCGGACGAGGAAACTGAGCCATCATTCCTTCCATGAACTGGTGATTCAGCTCAAACTGTTGCATCATTCCGGCAAAGAATTCTGGCGGTGCTGGATCGTTGGCACCACGGCCACGACCAGCTGGTGTAACCATCCTGCTAACATGTAACAGGGGTAGTTCAACATCGAGCATTTGTAAAGAAAAAGGATCATTCATGATGAAACATGCATAATGAAAGAGGTATGATGGATACCACATAGTAGTCAACACGACGGTGTGTGTACTATTCAAAATACTATTCTAAGGAATAGCTATGGCTTATCCAACTTTGGGCTGAATGTGGTCACGGGATCCTAATGTTAGAGTTAGTAAAATGATTTAACCCAAGTAGAATAGAGATAAGAGTCCCAGAGTAAAGGTCGAGGAGTAAAAGATCCTAATACCACCCAATGATAGTAAAAGTTTTTCAGTGACTAGACTCAACTTCGTCCAAGGAGTTGGAAAGGGGGCTACCTACAGGCAGTTGGCTCTGATACCAACTTGTTCCACCCTCGGCACTCGATGGTAGCTCTGCAGAGTCGAGCAACAAAATGGGCGTTATGTGATGTGAGGTGTTGGGGCCTGGTCTTCAATCCCGTTGATCGGGTCTTCTGATAATCCAGCGGGGCAGTCGGGACACAGTGGGGGGTCTATGATGGGTCTCTAACCAACCTATACTAAGCAGTTTAGGATAAGCAGGTAGGTAACAACAGCAGGTTACAATAAACAGGCTATGCAGCAAAATAGGAGCTAACAATAACAGTAGCAAAATCTAATGCAAGCATGAGAGAATGGAATGGGCGACATCAGGATGATCAAAGGGGGGGGCTTGCCTGGTTGCTCTGGCAAGGGGGGGTCGTCGCCGACGAAGTCGATCACATGGGTAGCATCGGTCCCGGGGTCTACCAGAGAGAAGAGGGGGAATAAACAATAAATACAAATTAAGCATAGCATCACAAAGCATAATATGGCAATATGATGTGCCGGGCGTGACCTAACATATGGCTATATGATATAAGTCAAGGGGAAATTCAACCGGGAATGTTTTCCGGTTCCGGACCTGTGTCAGACAAATGACCGGAGGCTAAATGTTCCATGCTTAGATAGTTAGGAGCATCTGACAGGTAAACGGACCGCGTAAACGGATTCTTTGGATTTTTCTAAGCAACTTTCATGTAGAAAACATTTTCATCCGAGTTACGGATTAATTTCAATGAATTTTAAAAGATTAAAGCATTTCCTGGAATTATTAAATTAATAGAATTAACAGAAAAGGAATATGACATCAGCATGACATATGTGTGATGTCAGCAGTCAACAGACTCACTGACCAGGGTCAAACCTGCCATGTGGGGCCAGTGGGACCCACATGTCATAGTCACAGGACTAAAACAAAGTTTAACTAAGACTAAACAGGGTTAATTAGCACCTCGACCCCATCTGTCAGTGACTTAATTAACTATCTAGTTAACTTGAAGTAAAAAACCGGTTTAGTTAAACTAATTAAATGGTGGGGCCCGCACATCAGCGTCACAGAGAAGCCCAGTCAGCACGTTGACTGGGTCAACCCAGTCAACGGGGCCCGCGGGGCCCGCTGGCAGTGACCCAGCGGTCGCTCCAGGTTTGCCACGTTGGCGGTGGCCAGCGGATCAACGCTGGCGACACCCAAACGCGACAGCGTGGTTCGGATCTCACCGGAAAACACGTACGGGGCTCGGGGAGGAGCGGGGCTAGGCTCATTCGAACGAGCTCTCAGCACCACGTCCAGTGGTGGCCGTAGCATAGCCGGACTTGGCCGGAATCAGCGCTGGCGAGCGGCGGAGGCGGCGGAGTGCACGGGTGCTCGATGATAACGGAGCTACGGCACGCTAGCGAGCAAACAAAGAGGCTGGGGAGTATCTACGCGGTGTGGGGAGTGCAACGGGCACTAGCCCGTGACCATTTGGTCACCGGAGGCACGCCGACGACAAGCCGTGGCGGCGGTGGTGTTCGGGCGTGGACGTAAATGGCGTTAGCGGGCTCGGGGAAATGCATGCGCGTGCGCGTTGGGCTCCTGGGAAACTCACGAGCTCGACTACGAGCTCAGACGCGATCTGCGGCAACGGTGGCCACTGCGACGAGTGATACGTCTCCAACGTATCTATAATTTTTGATTGTTCCATGCTATTATATTATCTGTTTTGGATGTTTAATGGGCTTATTTATACACTTTTATATTATTTTTGGGACTAACCTATTAACCAGAGGCCAGGCCCAAATTACTATTTTTTTTCCTATTTCAGTGTTTCGCAGAAAAGGAATATCAAATGGAGTCCAAACGGAATGAAATCTTCGGGAGCGTGATTTTTGGAACAAACGTGATCCAGGGGACTTGGAGTGGACGTCAAGGAACAAGCGAGGAGGCCACGAGGCAAGGAGGCGCGCCCTACGCCCCTGGGCACGCCCCCCACCCTCGTGGGATCCTCGTGGCTCCCCTGACCAACTTCTTTCGCCTATATATGTCCATATACCCTAAAAACATCAGAGAGCAAGCCGCAAGCCTCGTAGCCATAAAAAACCAATCGGGACCCTGTTCCGGCACCCTGCCGGAGGGGGGATCCCTCACCGGTGTCCATCTTCATCATCCTGGCGCTCTCCATGACGAGGAGGGAGTAGTTCACCCTAGGGGCTGAGGGTATGTACCAGTAGCTATGTGTTTGATCTCTCTCTCTCTCTCTCTCTCTCTCTCGTGTTCTTGATTTGGCACGATCTTGATGTATCGCGAGCTTTGCTATTATAGTTGGATCTTATGATGTTTCTCCCCCTCTACTCTCTTGTAATGGATTGAGTTTTCCCTTTGAAGTTTTCTTATCGGATTGAGTCTTTAAGGATTTGAGAACACTTGATGTATGTCTTGCGTGGGATACCCGTGGTGACAATGGGGTATTCTATTGATTCACTTGATGTATGTTTTGGTGATCAACTTGCGGGTTTCGTGACCTTGTGAACTTATGCATAGGGGTTGGCACACGTTTTCGTCTTGACTCTCCGGTAGAAACTTTGGGGCACTCTTTGAAGTTCTTTGTCTTGGTTGAATAGATGAATCTGAGATTGTGTGATGCATATCGTATAATCATACCCACGGATACTTGACGTGACATTGGAGTATCTAGGTGAAATTAGGGTTTTGGTTGATTTGTATCTTAAGGTGTTATTCTAGTACGAACTCTATGATAGATCGAACGGAAAGAATAGCTTCGTGTTATTTTACTATGGACTCTTGAATAGATCGATCAAAAAGGATAATTTTGAGGTGGTTTCGTACCCTATAATAATCTCTTCGTTTGTTCTCCACTATTAGTGACTTTGGAGTGAATCTTTGTTGCATGTTGAGGGATAGTTATATGATCCAATTATGTTATTATTGTTGAGAGAACTTGCGCTAGTGAAAGTATGAACCTTAGGCCTTGTTTCCTAGCATTGAAATACCGTTTGTGCTCACTTTTATCATTAGTTACCTTGTTGTTTTTATATTTTAAGATTATAAAAACATATATCTACCAACCATATTGCACTTGTATCACCATCCACTACTAGGGAAAAGCCTAGCAGCAGCACGGGTTTTGGGCCTATCAGTAGCGCGGGCAGGAGCACTACTGATAAGGCGCTACAGCTAAAGCTTAGCAATAGCGCGCCTAGACCCACCCTACTGCTAAATTGACTTAGTAGTAGCGCTTCTCCAGAACAGCGCTACTGGTAATTAGTAGTAGCGCTTCTCCTTTCCCGCGCTACTACTATTATTTAGTATTTTATTTCTTTTTTATTTCATGTTGTATTCATACACCTTTACACAAGTTTTCATACAACAGGAATTTAGAGATTGTTTCTACATCATAATGAGTTATTACATCACGGGGTGAAAGAACCGTGGACTAGTTTCAAGTGGATGTCCATCCACTTGAAACTAATCTGAGGTTCTTTCACCCAATGATATAATAATATCATCATCGTCATCATATCATTAACAACTTATTATCATAATACATCATTGTCATATAACACCTCCTCAAGTTCATCGTTTTCATCAATGACATCACATAGCAAATTGGTCACTAGTCGTAATCACAAGTACTCCTCATTATCAACTCTAACACATTACCACATAATAAACATATTGTACCTCATAGGACCTACTACATTCGATTAAGACCTACTACATTTTCTAAGGTAAAATAGCAAAAAACAAGATAGCCCCTGACTCTCCATTATGGAGAATGGACATTAGCCTGTCTCCAATTCTTGCCTTTCGCTGAATGTTACTTCCAAGAACCTCCTTGCGAATGTCCATACATTTCTTCCATTCTTTGATGAACATGTGTTCACCGGTTTTAGAAATCCGATATGCACAGGTGAGCTCCCTAGATTTACCTGGCAGTATGTTCAGAACTGTAAGGCGACCATTCAGATACATCAAATGAGGCACACAATCCATCGGGAGTTTCTGTTGAAAAACATAGTAATAACTTCGTAGTTAGCAATGATGTACTAGTTTTAGAAGTATGCAAAAGATGCACGGATGTCGTAATAGTAAAAAATCTTACCAGGGTATCTCCAGAGAAGTTACCGTGGTTCAACACGTGCACTAGTGACACGTATTCACCATAATTTGGAGGAGTTCGATAATAGTTATTGTAATTCTCAAGAAGAGTACAAAATGCGATCAGATGATTTTTCTCCTTATAAGTTAATTTGGAGCCATCGGTGTAGTGGGTTTTGTCTACCATCTTCTGCATAGTCTTTGAAGAATCAAAATAAGCTGTCAATGGAAATAAGTTGTCAACTATTTTGAAATAAACAATATAAATTAGTTAATAACTATGTTTGATAAACTCACATAGCGGTACAATCAGAAGCGTAGCAACAAGGACCCAAATGTCCATATTGTCTTGCTCGATGTCAGGATCACCAAGATCCATGGTGACAATCATACCCTCATAAAAACCATACATTTTGCAAAGTGCTTCCCAATTTTGGCAACCAAAATGGGTTACGCTCTGAGCATTGCACAGATTTACTTCAAAATCCATATCATGATGGGTCCTTAGGTGTATTTTCTTTGTTTAAAAATTTTCATGGTCTTCAAAACCCATCCTCTCCAAGACATAGCGTCTTGTATGGCATGGGATAAGCTAGTCGAATTGTAAAAGATGAAAATTAGACGTTGAAATAGTTCAAGTCATGCTTAATTACGAAAAAAACACTTGTCGTTGTTGCGTACCGTTTCAACATCAAAGGTCTCCTCGAGCTTAATGTTAAAGCGCCGATCTTCATCCAGCTCAATGAACCTGTCGCACATACCTCGGTCGTCGTGGCACCAGCTGCACTCCCCGGGAGACTGTCGTCGTCCGAGTACGACATTTCCTACATATTCTAGCACATTATTTTTCGAGAAAATCCAGGCCACTCGATATTTCCTACATATTCTAGCACAAGTCATGCCAGAATTCATGGAAAAATCCGGCATGACCTTTGCTAAAAAAGGACATACCGAGTGCCTGAAGTTTGCCAGAACGGAAATTAATCAACACTCCGGCAAAACATAGGCCACTCGGAGGTGTAAACTGAACATGAATGGCCACTTGGGCAACCACATATCCTATTTGAGCAACACAAGATATACATGGATATTTGGCTGGTCTCACCTCGATGTCGGAGGGGGTCGGTGACGGGGACGACGGTGGGGATGATGGAGGGACTCCTTGATTTCTGTAAAAGCAAAAACCGTATAAGTTATCACTAATACATCCCGAATAATTGCTTAAACTAAAAAATAACAACAAATATGACATGTTCAACTAGTTTATTAATTCAACTAGTTCTTACTAAATATAAACTTACTATAAATAGAAAAAAAACTAGTTCTTTCTAAAAATAAAGTAGTTCAACTAGTTATATTAATTATCTTACTAAAAATACATTAGTTCTATTAATTCAACTAGTTCAACTAGTTTATTAATTTACTTACTAAACTAGTTCAACTACAACTAAAGTAGTTCAACTACAACTACTATTAATCATACAGCCCTAGTTAACTAGTACCATCACTACTAGTAATTAACATCTACTACTACTAAAATCATTATCTATGAACCCTAAATTAACATCTACTACTACTAATCAATATCTAGTACTAACTAAGCAGAGAGAAAGGGGGTGGGGGCGACAGAGAGGTAGGGGCGGAAAGGGCGAGATCGGGATCGGGAGGTGGCGGTGCTGGGTGGGCTCGGGTGGCGGCGGTGAGGTCGAGGGCGGTGGGAAGAGGGCTGCCGGTGGAGGAGGGAGGAGGGGCGGCCGCAGGCGGAGGGAGGAGGGTGGCAGCGGAGGAGGGAGGGGCGGTCACAGGTGGAGGGAGGATGTGCGAGGAGGAGGAGGGAGGAGGGACGGAAGGAGGGGAGTACCTCGGCGGCGGACGGACGAAGGTGGCGGCGACGACGACGCACGACGATGGTTATCGGTGCGCGGGCGAGAGTGGGAGTGTGAGTAAGAGAGAGGGTCGGTCGCGCGCGTGGGGATAAGGTAGGGATAGTTGTAGCGCTTTTGCCAAAATGCGCTACCGCTAATCTGAATAGCAGTAGCGCTCTGCACTATTACGCGCTACTGCTAAGTTGGACTACCAGTAGCGCTTTGCATATAAAGCGCTACTGCTAAGTGTAAGTATACAAAAATACGTCAATGCAAAAATACATTGGCCATCAATGATCTTTTTGTGTACAATCTGAATTGTCAATATGAGTCCTATCCGGTAGGAACCGGAGAGGACTCATATTGCGGCCACAAATTCTACACATAGAGTTCAGTGAAGACCAACTGGTTGTGATAGTTTTAGAAGTAACATATTTAAGGTGATAAACACCCTGTTCACGGAGCGAGGTGGGACTAAACTTGTGGGCTGATCATAGCAGTAGCGATTTTCTTAGAAGCGCGATGCTGCTAACTTCTACAGCAGTAGCGCGGTTCAGTATAGGGCGCTACTGCTATAACTAGCTGGGTGGCGAGGTCATGGCAATTAGAGCAGTAGCGCGGTTTGGTGTGGACGTGCTACTGCTATTTTCCTTTCAGCAGCGCATTTTGCTATCACGCGCTACTGCTAAATAGTAGTAGCATCGTATTTTGAGGAGCGCTGCTAGTAAGATTCTGTGTATAGGCTTTTCCCTAGTAGTGATCTCCTCGCCGAACTAGTGCACCTATACAATTTACCATTGTATTGGGTGTGTTGGGTGTTGGGGAATGTAGTAATTTCAAAATAATTCCTACGCACACGCAAGTTCATGGTGATGCATATCAACGAGAGGGGAGAGTGTGTCCACGTACCCTCGTAGAACGACAACGGAAGCATTGACACAACGTAGAGGAAGTAGTCGTACTTCCTCACGATCCGACCGATCCAAGTACCGAATGTACGACACCTCCGAGTTCAGCACACATTCAGCTCGATGACGTCCCGCGAACTCCGATCCAGCAGAGCTTCACGAGAGAGTTCCGTCAGCACGACGGCCTGGTGACGGTGATGATGTTGCTACCGATGCAGGGCTTCGCCTAAGCACCGCTACGATATGACCGAGGTGGAATATGGTGTAGGAGGGCACCACACACGGCTGGAATAGATCAACTGATCAACTTGTGTGTTCTAGGGTGCCCCCCTGCCCCCGTATATAAAGGAGAAGGGGGAGGGGGCCGGCCGGCCCTAGGGGGCGCGCCAGGAGGAGGAGTCCTCCTCCTAGTAGGAGTAGGACTCCCCTCTTTCCTACTCCTACTAGGAGGGGGAAAGGAAGGGGGAGAGGGAGAAGGAAAGGGGGGCGCCGCCCCCCTCTCCTAGTCCAATTCGGACCAAGGGGGCGAGGGGCGCGCGGCCTGCCCTGGCCAGCCCTCTCTCTCTCTCTCTCTCTCCACTAAGGCCCATAAGGCCCATTACTTCTCCCGGGGGGGTGTTCCGGTAACCTTCCGGCACTCTGGTTTTCTCCGAAACCACCCGGAACACTTCTAGTGTCCGAATATAGTTGTCCAATATATCGATCTTTATGTCTCGACCATTTCGAGACTCCTCGTCATGTCCTTGATCACATTCAGGACTTCGAACTACCTTCGGTACATCAAAACGCAAAACTCATAATACCGATCGTTGTCAAACTTTAAGCGTGCGGACCCTACGGGTTCGAGAACTATGTAGACATGACCGAGACACGTCTCCGGTCAATAACCAATAGAGGAATCTGGATGCTCATATTGGCTCCCACATTTTCTATGAAGATCTTTATTGGTCAAACCGCATAACAACATACATTGTTCCCTTTGTCATCGGTATGTTAGTTACCCAAGATTCGATCGTCGGTATCTCAATACCTAGTTCAATCTCGTTACCGGCAAGTCTCTTTACTCGTTCCGTAATGCATCATCCCGCAACTAACTCATTAGTCGCATTGCCTACAAGGCTTTATAGTGATGTGCATTACCGAGTGGGCCCAGCGATACCTCTCCTACAATCAGAGTGACAAATCCTAATCTTGAAATACGCCAACCCAACAAGTACCTTCGGAGACACCTGTAGAGCACCTTTATAATCACCCAGTTACGTTGTGACGTTTGGTAGCACACAAAGTGTTCCTCCGGTACAAGGGAGTTGCATAATCTCATAGTGATAGGAACATGTATAAGTCATGAAGAAAGCAATAGCAGAATACTAAACGATCAAGTGCTAAGCTAACGGAATGGGTCAAGTCAATCACATCATTCTCCTAATGATGTGATCCCGTTAATCAAATGACAACTCATGTCTATGGCTAGGAAACATAACCATCTTTGATCAACGAGCTAGTCAAGTAGAGGAATACTAGTGACACTCTGTTTGTCTATGTATTCACACAAGTATTATGTTTCCGGTTAATACAATTCTAGCATGAATAATAAACATTTATCATGATATAAGGAAATAGATAATAACTTTATTATTGCCTCTAGGGCATATTTTCTTCAGTCTCCCACTTGCACTGGAGTCAATAATATAGATAACACAGTAATGATTTTAACACCCATGGAGCCTTGGTGTTGATCATGTTTTGCTCATGGAAGAGGCGTAGTCAACGGTATGCAATATTCAGATCCGTATGTATCTTGCAAATCTCTATGTCTCCCACCTAGACTTGATCCCTGATGAAGTTGAAGCGTCTCTTGATGTGCTTGGTTCTCATGTGAAATCTGGATTCCTTTGCCAAGGCAATTGCACCAGTATTGTCACAAAAGATTTTCATTGGACACGATGCACTAGGTATGACACCTAGATCGGATATGAACTCCTTCATCCAGACTCCTTCATTTACTGCTTCCGAAGAAGCTATGTAGTCCGCTTCACATGTAGATCCCGCCACAACGCTTCGTTTAGAACTTTTCCAACTGACAGCTCCACTGTTCAATATAAACACGTATCCTGTTTGCGATTTAGAATCGTCCGGATCAGTGTCAAAGCTTGCATCAATGTAACCGTTTACGACAAGCTCTTTGTCACCCCCATAAACGAGAAACATATCCTTAGTCCTTTTCAGGTATTTCAGGATTTTCTTGACCGCTATCCAGTGATCCACTCCTGGATTACTTTGGTACCTCCCTGCTAAACTTATGGCAAGGCACACATCAGGTCTGGTACACAACATTGGATACATGATAGAGCCTATGGCTGAAGCATAGGGAACATCTTTCATTTTCTCTCTATCTTCTGCAGTGGTCGGGCATTGAGTCTTACTCAACTTCACACCTTGTAACACAGGCAAGAACCCTTTCTTTGTTTGATCCATTTTGAACTTCTTCAAAACTTTGTCACGGTATGTGCTTTTTGAAAGTCCAATTAAGCGTCTTGATCTATCTCTATAGATCTTGATGCCCAATATATAAGCAGCTTCACTGAGGTCCTTCATTGAAAAACTCTTGTTCAAATATCCCTTTATGATATCCAGAAATTCTATATCATTTCCAATCAACAATATGTCATCCACATATAATATTAGAAATGCTACAGAGCTCCCATTCACTTTCTTGTAAATACAGACTTCTCCAAAAGTCTTTATAAAACCATATGCTTTGATCACACTATCAAAATGTTTATTCCAACTCCGAGAGGCTTGCACCAGTCCATAAATGGATCGCTGGAGCTTGCACACTTTGTTAGCTCCCTTTGGATCGACAAAAGCTTCCGGTTGCATCATATACAACTCTTCTTCCAGAAATCCATTCAGGAATGCAGTTTTGACATCCATTTGCCAAATTTCATAACCATAAAATGCGGCAATTGCTAACATGATTTGGATAGACTTAAGCATCGCTACGGGTGATAAAGTCTCATCGTAGTCAATCCCTTGAACTTGTCGAAAACCTTTTGCAACAAGTCGAGCTTTGTAGACAGTAACATTACTGTCAGCGTCAGTCTTCTTCTTGAAGATCCATTTATTCTCAATTGCTTGCCGATCATCGGGCAAGTCAACCAAAGTCTACACTTTGTTCTCATAAATGGATCCCATCTCAGATTTCATGGCCTCAAGCCATTTTGCGGAATCTGCGCTCACCATCGCTTCTTCATAGTTCGTAGGTTCGTCATGGTCTAGTAACATAACTTCCAGAACATGATTACCGTACCACTCTGGTGTGGATCTTACTCTGGTTGATCTACGAGGTTCAGTAACAACTTGATCTGAAGTTTCATGATCATCATCATTAACTTCCTCACTAATTGGTGTAGGCGTCACAGGAATCGGTTTCTGTGATGAACTACTTTCCAATAAGGGAGCAGGTACAGTTACCTCATCAAGTTCTACTTTCCTCCCACTCACTTCTTTCTAGAGAAACTCCTTCTCTAGAAAGGATCCATTCTTAGAAACGAATGTCTTGCCTACGGATCTGTGATTGAAGGTGTACCCAACAGTCTCCTTTGGGTATCCTATGAAGACACATTTCTCCGATTTGGGTTCGAGCTTATCAGGTTGAAGCTTTTTCGCATAAGCATCGCAGCCCCAAACTTTAAGAAACGACAACTTTGGTTTCTTGCCAAACCATAGTTCATAAGGTGTCGTCTCAACGGATTTTGATGGTGCCCTATTTAACGTGAATGCAGCCGTCTCAAAATCATAACCCCAAAACAATAGCGGTAAATCAGTAAGAGACATCATAGATCGCACCATATCTAGTAAAGTACGATTACAATGTTCGGACACACCATTACGCTGTGGTGATCCGGGTGGCGTGAGTTGCGAAACTATTCCGCATTGTTTCAAATGTAGACCAAACTCGTAACCCAAATATTCCCTTCCACGATCAGATCATAGAAACTTTATTTTCTTGTTACGATGATTTTCCACTTCACTCTGAAATTCTTTGAACTTTTCAAATGTTTCAGACAAATGTTTCATTAAGTAGATATACCCATATCTGCTTAAATCATCTGTGAAGGTGAGAAAATAACGATACCTGCCGCGAGCCTCAATATTCATTGGACCACATACATCAGTATGTATAATTTCCAACAAATCAGTTGCTCGCTCCATAGTTCCGGAGAACAGCGGTTTAGTCATCTTGCCCATGAGGCATGGTTCGCAAGTACCAAGTGATTCATAATCAAGTGATTCCAAAAGTCCATCAGTATGGAGTTTCTTCATGCGCTTTACACCAATATGACCCAAACGGCAGTGCCACAAATAAGTTGCACTATCATAATCAACTCTGCATCTTTTGGCTTCAACATTATGAATATGTGTATCACTACTATCGAGATTCAATAAAAATAGACCACTCTTCAAGGGTGCATGACCATAAAAGATATTACTCATATAAATAGAACAACCATTATTCTCAGATTTAAATGAATAACCGTCTCGCATCAAACAAGATCCAGATATAATGTTCATGCTTAACGATGGCACCAAATAACAATTATTCAGGTCTAAAACTAATCCCGAAGGTAGATGTAGAGGTAGCATGCCAACGGAGATCACATAGACTTTGGGAACATTTCCCACGTGCATCGTCACCTCGTCCTTAGCCAGTCTTTACTTAATCCGTAGTCCCTATTTCGAGTTGCAAATATTAGCAACAGAACCAGTATCAAATACACAGGTGCTGCTGCGAGCTCTAGTAAGGTACACATCAATAACATGTATATCACATATACCTTTGTTCACTTTGACATCCTTCTTATCCGCCAATTACTTGGGGCAGTTCCGCTTCCAGTGACCAGTCTGCTTGCAGTAGAAGCACTTAGTTTCAGGCTTAGGTCTAGACTTGGGTTTCTTCTCTTGAGCAGCAACTTGTTTGCCGTTCTTCTTGAAGTTACCCTTCTTCTTCCCTTTGCCCTTTTTCTTGAAACTAGTGGTCTTGTTAACCATCAACACTTGATGCTCCTTTTTGATTTCTACCTCCGCAGCCTTTAGCATCGCGAAGAGCTCGGGAATAGTATTTTCCATCCCTTGCATATTATAGTTCATCACTAAGCTCTTATAGCTTGGTGGCAGTGATTGGAGAATTCTGTCAATGACGCTATCATCCGAAAGATTAACTCCCAGTTGAATCAAGTGATTATTATACCCAGACATTATGAGTATATGCTCACTGACAGAACTATTCTCCTCCATCTTGCAGCTATAGAACTTATTGGAGACTTCATATCTCTCAATCCGGGCATTTGCTTGAAATATTAACTTCAACTCCTGGAACATCCCATATGCTCCATGACGTTCAGAATGTCATTGAAGACCCGGTTCTAAGCCGTAAAGCATGGCACACTGAACTATCGAGTAGTCATCAGCTTTGCTCTGCCAGACGTTCATAACATCTGGTGTTGCTCTAGCAGCAGGCCTGGCACCCAGCGGTGCTTCCAGGACATAATTCTTCTGTGCAGCAATGAGGATAATCCTCAAGTTATGGACCCAGTCCGTGTAATTGCTACCATCATCTTTCAACTTTGCTTTCTCAAGGAACGCATTAAAATTCAACGGAACAACGGCACAGGCCATCTATCTACAACAACATAGACAAGCAAGATACTATCAGGTACTAAGTTCATGATAAATTTAAGTTCAATTAATCATATTACTTAAGAACTCCCACTTAGATAGACATCTCTCTAATCATCTAAGTGATTACGTGATCCAAATCAACTAAACCATAACCGATCATCACGTGAAATGGAGTAGTGTTCAATGATGAACATCACTATCTTGATCATATCTACTATATGACTCACACTCGACCTTTCGGTCTTAGTGTTCCGAGGCCATATCTGCATATGCTAGGCTCGTCAAGTTTAACTCGAGTATTCTGCGCGTGCAAAAACTGGCTTGCACCCGCTGTAGATGGACGTAGAGCTTATCACACCCGATCATCACGTGGTGTCTCGGCACGACGAACTTTGGCAATGGTGCATACTCAGGGAGAAAACTTTTATCTTGAAATTTAGTGAGAGATCATCTTATAATGCTATCGTCAATCAAAGCAAAATAAGATGCATAAAAGATAAACATCACATGCAATCAATATAAGTGATATGATATGGCCATCATCATCTTGTGCTTGTGATCTCCATCTCCGAAGCACTGTCATGATCACCATCGTCCCCGGCACGACACCTTGATCTCAATCGTAGCATCATTGTCGTCTCGCCAACTTATGCTTCTACAACTATCGCTACCACTTAGTGATAAAGTAAAGCTTTACAGGGCGATTGCATTGCATATAATAAAGCGACAACCGTATGGCTCCTGCCAGTTGCCGATAACTGCGTTACAAAACATGATCATCTCATACAATAAAATATAGCATCATGTCTTCACCATATCACATCACAACATGCCCTACAAAAACAAGTTAGACGTCCTCTACTTTGTTGTTGCAAGTTTTACGTGGCTGCTAGGGCTGATCAAGAACCGTTCTTATCTACGCATCAAAACCACAACGATAGTTTGTCAAGTTGGTGCTGTTTTAACCTTCGCAAGGACCGGGCGTAGCCACACTCGGTTCAACTAAAGTTGGAGAAACTGACAACCGCCAGCCACCTGTGTGCAAAGCACGTCAATGGAACCAGTCTCGCGTAAGCGTATGCGTAATGTCGGTCTAGGCCGCTTCATCCAACAATACCGCCGAACCAAAGTATGACATGCTGGTAAGCAGTATGACTTGTACCACCCACAACTCACTTGTGTTCTACTCGTGCAAATAACATCAATGCATAAAACCTGGCTCGGATGCCACTGTTAGGGAACGTACTAATTTCAAAAAAATTCCTACGCACACGCAAGATCATGGTGATGCATAGCAACGAGAGGGGAGAGTGTGTCCACATACCCTCGTAGACTGACAACGGAAGCATTGACACAACATAGAGGAAGTAGTCGTACTTCTTTACGATGACCGATCCAAGTATCGAACGTACGGCACCTCCGAGTTCAGCACACGTTCAGCTCGATGACGTCCCGCGAGCTCCGATCCAGTAGAGCTTCACGAGAGAATTCCGTCAGCACGACGGCATGGTGACGGTGATGATGTTGCTACCGACGCAGGGCTTCGCCTAAGAACCGCTACGATATGAACGAGGTGGAATATGGTGGAGGGGGGCACCGCACACGGCTGGAATAGATCAACTGATCAACTTGTGTGTTCTAGGGTGCCCCCTGCCCCCGTATAAAAGGAGTAGGGGAGGAGGTCGGCCGGCCCTAGGGGGCGCGCCAGGAGGAGGAGGAGTCCTCCTAGTAGGACTACGACTCCCCTCTTTCCTACTCCTACTAGGAGGGGGAAAGGAAGGGGGAGAGGGAGAAGGAAAGGGGGGCGCCGGCCCCTCTCCTAGTCCAATTCGGACCAAGGGGGGAGGGGCGCGCGGCCTGCCCTGGCCAGCCCTCTCTCTCCACTATGGCCCATAAGGCCCATTACTTCTCCGGGGGGGTTCCGGTAACCCTCCGGCACTCCAGTTTTCTCCGAAACCACCCGGAACACTTCCGGTGTCCGAATATAGTCGTCCAATATATCGATCTTAATGTCTCGAAAATTTTGAGACTCCTCGTCATGTCCGTGATCACATCCGGGACTCCGAAATACCTTCGTATCATCAAAACGCAAAACTCATAATACCGATTGTCATCAAACTTTAAGCGTGCGGACCCTACGGGTTCGAGAACTATGTAGACATGACCGAGACACGTCTCCGGTCAATAACCAATAGCGGAACCTGGATGCTCATATTGGCTCCCACATATTCTACGAAGATCTTTATCGGTCAAACCGCATAACAACATATGTTGTTCCCTTTGTCATCGGTATGTTACTTTCCTGAGATTCGATCGTCGGTATCTCAATACCTAGTTCAATCTCGTTACCGCAACTAACTCATTAGTCACATTGCTTGCAAGGCTTTATAGTGATGTGCCTTATCGAGTGGGCCTAGAGATACCTCTCCGACAATCGGAGTGACAAATCCTAATCTCGAAATACGCCAACCCAACAAGTACCTTCGGAGACACCTGTAGAGCACCTTTATAATCACCCAGTTACGTTGTGACGTTTGGTAGCACACAAAGTGTTCCTCCGGTACAAGGGAGTTGCATAATCTCATAGTCATAGGAACATGTATTAGTCATGAAGAAAGCAATAGCAGAATACTAAATGATCAAGTGCTAAGCTAACGGAATGCGTCAAGTCAATCACATCATTCTCCTAATGATGTGATCCCGTTAATCAAATGACAACTTGTCACACCCTAGCTAGTTCATGCATTAGAGTGTTGCATCATATTTACTCTTTCATCAGAAACCTGAAATGGGGATGACAGAACCCCCAGCCCCCTCTGAAACCAATTAGGGTTTACTAAAAACTTTTTCAATGAACCTGAAATGCCCTTCTAAAATGCCCATCATTTTTGTCTTGGTTCAGAACCTCTGCCAGAAGTGATGCACATTTTCCTAGGCCATCTTGGGGTTTTTGAATTAAATCATAAATATTTGAATTTGGGCATTTAAAATTATATAAAATATTTAAATGCTCAAATATCTCCAAACTAAAATGTTTCATGTTGGAAATATTCCAACTATGGACCAGGAGTAGTTTGGTGATTTTAGGAGTTGCCTAAGTATTTTTATTAATTCAACAAAGTTGCAGAAGTATTAAAAATACAGAAAACAGAGAAAAATGGAAAAACTTACCTGGCGCCAGCACCCGGCCCACCTGCCGGCCCAGCCCAGCGCCGCTCCAGCGAGCTGCTTGCCGGTCAGGCAGGCAGGCAGGTGCCCGACGGCGACCGCAGCGCGCACCACGCACCTGCTAGCCGCCTCGCCGCTCCCCTCGCCCGGTGACGTCGTGGATCGCTCCCTCTCTCTCCCCCGAACCCCCCAGACACCCCCTCTCCTCTCCAGCTCCTCCCCCTCGCGCTCCCCCGCCATGACCGACGCCACCACCGCCGTGCATACGTCGTAGCCGTGCTCCCCGCCGCCCGTGCGTCCTCTCGTCGTGTCCAGGAGCTCCGCCGCTGTCCACTTCATCGAGCAAGCCGAGCCCCGAGCGCTCGCAACGCCCGAGTCCACCGCAACGACCTTGCCCGAACCGCCGTCGCCGGAGATCCCCTTCAACGTCGTCGTCGCTCCGGTCCGTCCCCAGCCGCACCAAGGGCTTCGTCGAACTCCCCGTGAGCTTAGCCATCTTCCCCTCTCTTCTTTTCTTGCTCCCGACCCGTGTAGCGACCTCCCGGAGCTCAACCGCACCCACCACCGCGGAGCTCGTCGCCGACGTGCTCCCGGTCACCCTCCGGCCACAAACTGGTGTCCATCATGTTCACCATGTCACGTAGCACCTAACTAGCTACTCCCGGCGCCTCACTGACCCCTCTAGCGTCAAGTTCGTCTTCGGCCGAACCACGGTGGCTGCCAAAGTCGTCGCCGGCGCCAACTCCGGCCACCCCGACCCCAACAGACTCCACCAAGAGCTGCGGCTCGTCCTCAGCTCCACTCCGGTGGTCTCCGCGACCCATTTGGTGGCCGAAACAGCCAAAACCACTTCCGCCGCCGCGTCGGGCTCGCCGGCGGCTAAACGCCGGTGCAGCCGACCCGGGTTTGACCACGGGTGGGCCCTGGTTGACTCTCCTGAGTCAATGACAGGTGGGGCCCAGCCCTGTTAATTAAACAGGTTTAGTTTTAATTAAAATTTAACTAATCTAATCACACTGACACGCGGGACCCACTGTCAGGTTTGACCCGGACGTGTCCCGTTGACCTGCTGACGTCACACTGACGTCAGACTGACGCAGTAATTGATTTTCTAGATTTAATCTAATATAGGAAATTCCAGAATATAGTTTAAACTTCAAAAATTCATAACTTTTATTCTGTAACTCCAAATCAGACAAATTATATATGAAAAATGATCAGAAAAATCCAATCTATCCATCTGTACTATTTTCATGCATGACTAAACAAGTTAACTTGATTTTTAATGCAGAACAAGGAAAAACACTTTAAAGGACCATGTTTGAGTTTGAAATTTGAATCTTTGATTCAAATTGGATCAAACCCTTCTGGTTTTAGTTGCATTAGCCCAACTCACTCATATTGCCATGTTTCATGCATGCATCATATTGTTGCACATTGTTTGGTGATGGTTGTGTATCGGTGTTCTTTACGGCAGGTTCTGTCTCCGAGGAGTACCGTGATTACCCTAACGAAGAACCGTATCAGTGCATCGAATCATCAGGCAAGCAACCAACCATTTGATCATATCGATACAATCCCATGTTCTCGCTCCTTCTCTCTTTTACTGCATTAAGACAACGCGTTTCAAACTGCTGTGTGCCACGGTAGTTGAACCCACTTCCTCTGCATGACCTGTCATTGCCACAGTAACTAGATGAAACCCACTAGCATGTGTAGGAATTGATTGAGCCATATGTATGTGTTGTTCCTACCTTGCTATGCCTGCTATGCTTAGAGTCGTGTCAGGTCTGATTCATCTGGGTGATGGGCTAGAGTGAAATGATTATGTCGATAATGAGAGTGGTGTGGTGAACACGATTTGGTAAAGGTATCGATGAGAGGCCATGTAGGAGTACATGGTGGGTTGTTTCATTGAAGCTGACCTTAAGCACTGAGATCTGTATGTGTGATTTAAGAATCAGCTACTACCATGCATTGGGCCCGAAACCAATGGACCCTCTCGGCTTCTTATTCACCCTAGTTCTCCGTCCAGGAGTTGCAAGTAGTTTCTGGTGTTTGTAGCCTACTGGAGGCCGTGGACAGCGCTGACCGTAGGGGTGGGCTGTGATGCGGTAGTTACGTGGCCGGGGATACCGGGCACCCGTTAGGTGTCACGGACCCCTGTACACATCGTTCTGGGCCGTATGGGAAACCTCGGCCGGACTCCCTGCGGATGGAACCTGGATAGGCGATAAACCTGGATTGGAGACTTAGGTGATTAGGTAGGTCGTGGCCGACACCCACGTTGGGCTTCCGCTTGAAGGTTGCCGAGTACATGTCGTGTAAACGACGGTAAGTGGTGAGAGCGTGTATGAAGAAGTACACCCCTGCAGGGTTATCATGATCTATTCGAATAGCCGCGTCCGCGGTAAAGGACTACTTGGTTGCCTATACAGTTCATAGACAAGTAAATGGAAACTACTAAAAGCCTCAAGATAAGTGTGAGTGCCGAGGCTGGCTCTTCCGCAGAGGAAGATGGAGGTGAATCCTCGGTAGTGTATTGAAGTGGTGAGTAGTGGACTCGTGTACGCAAAACCATTTCAAGTTTGAGTCTCGTAGAATAGCCTAGCCAAGAGTCAAAGCTGGCTTGCTGCAACAACTCCACCAACCCTTCTTGATAATGTGCATGTATGTAGGATCTGATGTAAGTCTTGCTGAGTACCTTTGTACTCATGTTGCTATAATTTACATTTTTTACAGAAGACGCTGCAACCCCTTCTGATGGGTTCTTCGTAGACGTTGACATCAATGAGTAGGCTAAGGCCCAGGTGGTGATCCTGAGCTTGTGAAGGACCACGTAGTATAGCTAGGCTTTCCAAGCCTCCTTTATTTTACTAGTTGTCTGTACTCAGACAAGTTACTTCCGCTGCTGGTTTGTATGACTGTATGACTTGAATGCTGGGTCGTGTGACCCGTACCTTTGTGTATGTTATGTATGGCTCTCTGAGCCTTAAATAAAGTATTTGTGTCATAGAGTCATGTTGTGATGCCTTGTTGTATCTGCACATATCGAGCATATTGTGTGTATGATTGAAATGCTTGGTATGTGTGGGATCTGACTATCTAGTTGTTTATCCTTAGTAGCCTCTCTTACCGGGAAATGTCTCCTAGTGTTACCACTGAGCCATGGTAGCTTGCTACTGCTCTGGAACACTTAGGCTGGTCGGCATGTGTCCTTCTTCGTTCCTGTGTCTGTCCCTTCGGGGAAATGTCACGCATTGAGTACCGGAGTCCTGTTAGCCCGCTACAGCCCAGTTTACCGGAGTCCTGCTAGACCAGTGCTACATCCTGGACCCACTTGCTGATGACCGACACGTTCGTTGCTGGGTCATGAATGCCTGTCCCTGTAAGTCTGTGCCACTTTCGGTTTATGACTAGCCATGTCAGCCCGGGCTCCTTATCATATGGGTGCTAGCGACACTATCATATACGTGTGCCAAAAGGCGCAAACGGTCCCGGGCAAAGGTAAGGCGACACCCGTGGGAATACCGTGCGTGAGGCCGCAAAGTAATATGAGGTGTTACTTGCTAGACCTATGTGGCATCGAGTCGGGGTCCTGACAGCGTTGGTATCAGAGCCGGACTGCCTGTAGGTTCTCCAAGCCAAACTGGTCGATGTTGAGTCTAGAAATTCTTTAGTTATATGTAGGGGAATTGTTTGTGGGTTGGAACGTAAGGCTCTTTTTACTCCTTTATCTTATGACATTCTGATCTGAGTCAGTCTATTCTTCCACCGGGGGTTAAGGAATTAGGATCTATTCTCTCTATCAGGATCACGTGTTACTAATCAGTAGTACCTTATAGGTTTGATGGATACAAGCCTAGCACAGTTCTACTACCACATCATGTTGTTAGGATGGACTTAGAACTTTGATATGATGATGTTGAGTGTGCATGAAATCCTTTGTCAAATGTCTCAAAATCCTTCTTGAGCATTTACAGCTGTTATGCTGCCAAAATTTTGCTAGGAATTCTAATGCCTTTGCATTATGATTGTGCTTTCAGATGGCCACTCGCGACCTCAATCAAGTGGTTCGCCTGACTCGATGCCTAGATGTACCTGGCCATACTGCCATGTTGGTCAGGGTAGTGACTGAGGCTAGATACCGTTGGTATCCTGAGTACACGGTCGAAGAGCAATTTCGAGACTTTAATCAAAGCCAGTATCTCTGCACTGTCAGGATATTTCCATCTTATCCTGGATCCACCGAGCCCCTTCACTGCTCCTATGGACTCGGGGTTACTATTGAGATGGCTGTGCAGGACGCCGCCTACTCTATGATGACCATCATGCGAGTCAGGACTGGCCTATTTCGGGATTCTGATTTCTGGTATATGCCAGGATCACTTCCGGGAGCACAAGGGTATCTCCAGGCTATCTATGCTGACCCCACTCAGGAGGATTCACGGACTCGCACCACTGCTGAGATGCTCGAGGATAAGGACCGTGAAAACCGGGCCTTGAGGCTAGAGCTTTTCAATACCCGTGCTGACCATTGGGCCACGTTGACTCGGTTTGCACCGGCGGTGCAAGCTGGATATTCGGATATGCGCGATCTCTATCCTGTGAGATCTGCTCTGCCAGGCGTGATGAGTTGGCGTGATGTAGGAGGCATCACCCCACCTCGCGGTCCCCGCAGGCCACCGTCTGTTGGTCCAAGACCTCATCCTAGCCCCTATGGTCCACAAGCTCCGCGAGATTGTCTGTTTCCGGATGATCATGTTGAGCTTCCAGGCTATGGAGGTGACTTCTACGAGGACTACTACGGATCGGTCTGAGTTAGTGGTAGTATCACTAGTTCGTACTAGATGTGTCGTCTATCGTCCTGCGTGGCTCATGGGATATGACCTAGTTTGTACCACTTCCGGAGGTGTAGAAAAATAATGTATAGGAGCTTGGGATGCCTCCAATGAGATGTAATCCTTTTATCACCGTAATAGTACTTTGTTTGGTCTTGTACTAAACCCTGTATGGTGTGTATGACGATGGAATAAAGAAGCAGTTTCTGTATCTACCATGTCATACGGATGATCATCTTGCATTCCGAGTTATTCCTTACATTCTGTATCCTATGTCGGAATTTTATCATTCTGACTAAATCATTGTCTTGTTTACCTAGGATGGTCAACACGCGCACTAACCCTGCTCCTCAAGAGCAGGCCGAAGGCAGTGAAGTCAGGAATGCAAATCTGCCTCATCCTCCTTCCCTAGCCGAAGTTATGATGGAAGCTGAGAGAAACAAGCGGGAGACCAACCGTTTGTTGGAGCGTATTGAACAGAACACAACACACCATCAGAGGACTAACGTGGTATCACTCAGTGATTTCATCAAGTTACATCCACCCACGTTCCACCACTCCGTCGAGCCTCTCGACGCTGATGACTGGCTTCGCAGTATCTCTCACAAACTGCGCTCTACGCTAGTAGCTGAGGCTGACAAGGTCACCTTTGCTGCATATCATCTTGAAGGCCCCGCGAGTCTATGGTGGGAGAATTATGGAGCTATGCGCCCAGCGGGCCATGTCACTACTTGGGCTGAATTCAGCGAGGCTTTCCGTGAACATCACATTCCGGAGGGTCTCATGGACCGTAAACGTGAGGAATTTTGCAGTTTCACCCAAGGCCGACTCTCTGTGGATGCTTACAGCAGGGAGTTTGGTAACCTCGCACGATATGCAACTGAGGAAGTTTCTACTGATGCCAAGAAGCAAGCAAGGTTCCGTAAGGGACTTAGTCCTGAGCTTCGCTGCGACCTCCGTCTACATGAGTGCACATCTTTTCAGAAGCTTGTTAACAAGGCCATCAGTGCTGAGACTGGTCAGACTGATTATGACGCAACACGCAAGCATGGCCGTGACGTGGGTTCCTCATCCGGTGCTGGTCCTCAGAAGCGCCGCGTGTGTGTGCCCAACACTGCCCTGCCACCCAGGTTCACACTGAGGCCATCCTTCCAGGCGCCTCGCCCCGTTCAACAGTCTGCACCAGCCAAGCCCTATGGTGGTCCAACTAACAGTGCTCCTCCACGCACCAGTTCCGTGACTTGTTTCAAGTGTGGGGAATCTGGCCACTATATGCGTGAGTGTCCCCAAACCAACCCCAACCAACCTGCTAAAGCTGTTGGCCGTGGCAAGCCGACAGGGAAAGTATTCAACGCCAAGCCGGCCACCGCTACACGTGGCCATGTCAACTGTATCTTTGCCGATGAAGCTCAAGAGGATCCCAACGTCGTTCTCGGTACGCTCCTTGTTAATTGCCACCCGGCATCTGTTCTTTTCGATACAGGAGCCTCTCATTCATTTATATCCAAGAACTATGCTCGTTTGCATAACACCACATTCTGTGACATGCCATCCACTGTGGAAATTTCTACTCCCGGTTCTAGATGGCAAACCTCCAGGGTAAGCTATGGAAATGAAATCCAAGTCGACAGACTTGTTTTCCTTGCATCTATGATAGCTCTCAAATTTTCAGATATTAATATCATTTTGGGTATGGACTGGATGTCAGCTCATCATGCCAAAATTGATTGCTTCTCTAGGACTGTTCAACTCACCCATCCTTCGGGGAAGATAGTCAATGTCTTGACCCGAATAGCCAAGCGACAGTTATATTCCCTTAACGCCAGCCCTTTGCCAGACCTTGAGGACGTTCCGGTAGTCCGTGACTTCCCGGATGTCTTCCCAGAGGAATTGCCAGGTGTTCCACCTGACAGGGATGTGGAGTTCGTAATAGACCTCATTCCAGGAACCGTCCCGATTGCTAGAAGACCCTATAAGATGGCACCACTAGAACTAGCCGAGCTTAAGAAACAACTCGATGAGTCCTTGAAAAAGGGTTTCATCCGACCTAGTTCATCTCCGTGAGCTGGCCCCGTCCTCTTCGTCAAGAAGAAGGATGGTACGGACCGGATGGTTGTAGATTATCGACCTGTCAATTTGGTCACAATCAAGAACAAATATCCGCTCCCCAGGATCAACGACTTGTATGATCAGCTCGCTGGATCCTCAGTCTTCTCCAAAATGGATTTGAGGTTGGGCTACCATCAAATCAAAATCAGGAACGGGGACATTCCTAAAACGGCCTTTGTTACTCGTTATGGCCAATACGAGTACACCGTCATGTCCTTCGGTTTAACCAACGCTCCAGGCACCTTTTCTCGGTTAATGAACTCAATCTTCATGGAGTATTTGGATAAATTCGTCGTTGTTTACCTCGATGATATACTCATCTACTCCAAGAACGAGGAAGAACATGCCGAACATCTAAGGCTAGTGTTGAAGAAACTTCGAGAGCATCGCCTTTATGCCAAGTTTCCTAAATGTGAATTTTGGTTGTCAGAAGTGACCTATCTGGGTCATGTAATATCTGGTAAAGGTATTGCTGTTAACCCTGAGCGAGTTCAAGCCGTCCTTAATTGGACTCCACCAGAATCGGTCAAGCAAGTTCGGAGTTTTCTGGGCTTAGCGAGCTATTGCCGTCGCTTTGTCGAAAATTTCTCCAAAGTTGCTAAACCTCTAACCGAACTCCTCAAGAAAGATAAGAAGTTCGAATGGACTCCACAATGTGAGCACAGCTTTCAGGAACTGAAAAGACGCCTGACTTCTGCTCCCGTACTGGTACCGCCAGACTTCTCCAAGGACTTTGTTATCTACTGCGACGCCTCGCGACAAGGACTAGGTTGCATTCTCATGCAAGATCAACACGTAATTGCTTACGCTTCACGGCAATTGCACCCACATGAGGAGAATTATCCTACTCATGATCTAGAGCTTGCAGCTGTAGTCTATGCACTTAAAACCTGGCGACATTACCTCCTCGGTAATCGCTGCAAAATATTCACTGATCACCAAAGTCTGAAGTACATCTTCACCCAACCGGATTTGAATCTCAGGCAAAGATGTTGGGTCGAGTTGATCACAGATTTCGACTTAGGAATAACTTACACCCCAGGGAAAGCCAACGTCATGGCTGATGCGCTAAGTCGTAAATCTTATTGTAACAACCTGATGTTACAACAAAGTCAACCGCTTCTCCATGAAGAATTTCGGAAGCTTAACCTTCACATTGTTCCTCAAGGTTTTCTCTCCACCTTGGTGGCGAAACCTACCCTTACGGATCAGATCATCAAAGCACAGAAGGTAGATCCGGGAATTTCCCGTATCAAGAGAAACATCAAGAAAGGAGTTGCAAATTGTTTCTCCATTGATGATCAAGGGGTCGTATACTTCGGGAATCGACTAGTGGTTCCCAAGGTGCGAAACCTGAGGCGACTGATCCTTAAGGAAGCTCATGAATCTCCTCTCACTATTCATCCTGGTAGTACTAAGATGTATCAGGACCTACGCCAGAGGTTCTGGTGGACTAGGATGAAGAGAGAAATTGCTCAATATATTGCTAATTGCGACGTCTGCCGTCGTGTAAAAGCAGAGCATCAACGGCCTGCTGGCACCCTTCAACCCTTAGCTATTCCTGAATGGAAATGGGATAAAATTGGTATGGATTTCATTACCGGTTTTCCCAGGACCAAGAGAGGGCATAATGCTATTTTCGTCGTTGTCGACCGCCTTTCCAAGGTAGCTCATTTCTTACCTGTTCGTGAGAGTATAACCGCTAGTCAGTTGGCAGACTTATACATCTCCCGAATAGTGTCTCTCCATGGTGTCCCTTTGGAAATTAACTCGGATCGAGGAAGTCTTTTCACCTCTCGATTTTGGGAAAGTTTCCAAAATGCTATGGGAACCCGCCTTTCCTTTAGCACCGCTTTTCACCCTCAATCGAGTGGTTAGGTAGAACGCGTCAACCAGATTCTAGAAGACATGCTTCGAGCCTCTGTTATCTCATTCGGAATGGAGTTGGAGAAATGCCTTCAATTTGCCGAATTTGCTTACAACAACAGCTATCAATCTAGCTTGGGTAAAGCCCCTTTTGAAGTTCTCTATGGGCGACGGTGTCGAACACCCCTTAACTGGTCAGAAACCGGGGAAAGACAATTCTTTGGCCCGGATATGATTCAGGAAGCAGAAGAGCAAGTTCACATCGTTCGTGAAAAGTTGAAAACAGCCCAATCTCGTCAGAAGAGTCAATATGACCGAAAACATAAGGCTATGACTTTCGAGGTTGACGAGAAGGCTTACCTTCGGGTTACCCCTCTGAAGGGAACCCATCATTTCGGTATCAAAGGCAAATTGGCTCCTCGTTACATTGGACCTTTTCGCATTCTTGCTAAACGAGGAGAAGTTGCCTACCGGTTGGAACTACCTCCGCACCTCTCCAGAGTCCACGATGTCTTCCACGTTTCTCAACTCAGGCGTTGCTTCTCGGATCCTATCCATGGAGTG
Organism: Triticum dicoccoides; assembly: GCF_002162155.2. NCBI lineage: Eukaryota > Viridiplantae > Streptophyta > Magnoliopsida > Poales > Poaceae > Triticum > Triticum dicoccoides. The sequence goes on from NC_041389.1 coordinate 69,160,012, forward strand.
GACCATGAAACGCTTGATCTCCAAGATAATCTTATGTACCGAGAATACCCCATTCGTATCCTCGATCAGGCCGAGCGTACCACTCGACGTCATAATATCAAGTTTCTCAAAGTTCAATGGTCGCACCATTCTGAGGATGAAGCAACTTGGGAAAGGGAGGATCGTCTTCGACTCGAGTACCCCGCCTTCTTTCCGGAAGAACCCAAATCTCGGGACGAGATTCTTTTGAGTGGGGGTGAGTTGTCACACCCTAGCTAGTTCATGCATTAGAGTGTTGCATCATATTTACTCTTTCATCAGAAACCTGAAAAGGGGATGACAGAACCCCCAGCCCCCTCTGAAACCAATTAGGGTTTACTAAAAACTTTTTCAATGAACCTGAAATGCCCTTCTAAAATGCCCATCATTTTTGTCTTGGTTCAGAACCTCTGCCAGAAGTGATGCACATTTTCCTAGGCCATCTTGGGGTTTTTGAATTAAATCATAAATATTTGAATTTGGGCATTTAAAATTATATAAAATATTTAAATGCTCAAATATCTCCAAACTAAAATGTTTCATGTTGGAAATATTCCAACTATGGACCAGGAGTAGTTTGGTGATTTTAGGAGTTGCCTAAGTATTTTTATTAATTCAACAAAGTTGCAGAAGTATTAAAAATACAGAAAACAGAGAAAAATGGAAAAACTTACCTGGCGCCAGCACCCGGCCCACCTGCCGGCCCAGCCCAGCGCCGCTCCAGCGAGCTGCTTGCCGGCCAGGCAGGCAGGTGCCCGACGGCGACCGCAGCGCGCGCCACGCACCTGCTCGCCGCCTCGCCGCTCCCCTCGCCCGGTGACGTCGTGGATCGCTCCCCCTCTCTCCCCCGAACCCCCCACACACCCCCTCTCCTCTCCAGCTCCTCCCCCTC
>NC_041389.1:69161209-69166872 GCF_002162155.2 Triticum dicoccoides
CCTCCCCCTCGCGCTCCCCCGCCATGACCGACGCCACCACCGTCGTGCCTACGTCGTAGCCGTGCTCCCCGCCGCCCGTGTGTCCTCTCGTCGTGTCCAGGAGCTCCACCGCTGTCCACTTCATCGAGCAAGCCGAGCCCCAAGCGCTCGCAACGCCTGAGTCCACCGCAACGACCTCGCCCGAACCGCCGTCGCCGGAGATCCCCTTCAACGCCGTCGTCGCTCTGGTCCGTCCCCGGCCGCACCAAGGTCTTCGTCGAACTCCCCGTGAGCTTAGCCATCTTCCCCTCTCTTCTTTTCTTGCTCCCGACCCGTGTAGCGACCTCCCGGAGCTCAACCGCACCCACCATCGCGGAGCTCGTCGCCGACGTGCTCCCGGTCACCCTCCGGCCACAAACTGGTGTCCATCATGTTCACCATGTCACGTAGCACCTAACTAGCTACTCCCCGCGCCTCACCGACCCCTCTAGCGTCAAGTTCGTCTTCGGCCGAACCCCGGTGGCCGCCAAAGTCGTCGCCGGCACCAACTCCGGCCACCCCGACCCCAACGGACTCCACCAAGAGCTGCGGCTCGTCCTCAGCTCCACTCCGGTGGTCTCCGCGACCCATTTGGTGCCCCAAACGGCCAAAACCACTTCCGCCGCCGCGTCGGGCTCGCCGGCGGCTAAACGCCGGTGCAGCCGACCCGGGTTTGACCATGGGTGGGCCCTGGTTGACTCTCCTGAGTCAATGACAGGTGGGGCCCAGCCCTGTTAATTAAACAGGTTTAGTTTTAATTAAAATTTAACTAATCTAATCACACTGACACGCGGGACCCACTGTCAGGTTTGACCCGGACGTGTCCCGTTGACCTGCTGACGTCACACTGACGTCAGACTGACGCAGTAATTGATTTTCTGGATTTAATCTAATATAGGAAATTCCAGAATATAGTTTAAACTTCAAACATTCATAACTTTTATTCTGTAACTCCAAATCAGACAAATTATATATGAAAAATGATCAGAAAAATCCAATCTATCCATCTGTACTATTTTCATGCATGACTAAACAAGTTAACTTGATGTTTAATGCAGAACAAGGAAAAACACTTTAAAGGACCATGTTTGAGTTTGAAATTTGAATCTTTGATTCAAATTGGATCAAACCCTTCTGGTTTTAGTTGCATTAGCCCAACTCACTCATATTGCCATGTTTCATGCATGCATCATATTGTTGCACATTGTTTGGTGATGGTTGTGTATCGGTGTTCTTTACGGCAGGTTCTGTCTCCGAGGAGTACCGTGATTACCCTAACGAAGAACCGTATCAGTGCATCGAACCATCAGGCAAGCAACCAACCATTTGATCATATCGATACAATCCCATGTTCTCGCTCCTGCTCTCTTTTACTGCATTAAGACAACGCGTTTCAAATTGCTGTGTGCCACGGTAGTTGAACCCACTTCCTCTGCATGACCTGTCATTGCCACAGTAACTAGATGAAACCCACTAGCATGTGTAGGAATTGATTGAGCCATATGTATGTGTTGTTCCTACCTTGCTATGCCTGCTATGCTTAGAGTCGTGTCAGGTCTGGTTCATCTGGGTGATGGGCTAGAGTGAAATGATTATGTCGATAATGAGAGTGGTGTGGTGAACACGATTTGGTAAAGGTATCGATGAGAGGCCACGTAGGAGTACATGGTGGGTTGTTTCATTGAAGCCGACCTTAAGCACTGAGATCTGTATGTGTGATTTAAGAATCAGCTACTACCATGCATTGGGCCCGAAACCAATGGACCCTCTCGGCTTCTTATTCAACCTAGTTCTCCGTCCAGGAGTTGCAAGTAGTTTCTGGTGTTTGTAGCCTACTGGAGGCCGTGGACAGCGCTGACCGTAGGGGTGGGCTGTGATGCGGTAGGTACGTGGCCGGGGATACCGGGCACCCGTTAGGTGTCACGGACCCCTGTACACATCGTTCGGGGCCGTATGGGAAACCTTGGCCGGACTCCCTGCGGATGGAACCTGGATAGGCGATAAACCTGGATTGGAGACTTAGGTGATTAGGTAGGTCGTGGCCGACACCCACGTTGGGCTTCCGCTTGAAGGTTGCCGAGTACATGTCGTGTAAACGACGGTAAGTGGTGAGAGCGTGTATGAAGAAGTACACCCCTGCAGGGTTATCATGATCTATTTGAATAGCCGCGTCCGCGGAAAAGGACTACTTGGTTGCCTATACAGTTCATAGACAAGTAAATGGAAACTACTAAAAGCCTCAAGATAAGTGTGAGTGCCGAGGATGGCTCTTCCGCAGAGGAAGACGGAGGTGAATCCTCGGTAGTGTATTGAAGTGGTGAGTAGTGGACTCGTGTACGCAAAACCATTTCAAGTTTGAGTCTCGTAGAATAGCCTAGCCAAGAGTCAAAGCTGGCTTGCTGCAACAACTCCACCAACCCTTCTTGATAATGTGCATGTATGTAGGATCTGATGTAAGTCTTGCTGAGTACCTTTGTACTCATGTTGCTATAATTTACATTTTTTTACAGAAGACGCTGCAACCCCTTCTGATGGGTTCTTCGTAGACGTTGACATCAATGAGTAGGCTAAGGCCCAGGTGGTGATCCTGAGCTTGTGAAGGACCACGTAGTATAGCTAGGCTTTCCAAGCCTCCTTTATTTTACTAGTTGTCTGTACTCAGACAAGTTACTTCCGCTGCTGGTTTGTATGACTGTATGACTTGAATGCTGGGTCGTGTGACCCGTACCTTTGTGTATGTTATGTATGGCTCTCTGAGCCTTAAATAAAGTATTTGTGTCATAGAGTCATGTTGTGATGCCTTGTTGTATCTGCACATATCGAGCATATTGTGTGTATGATTGAAATGCTTGGTATGTGTGGGATCTGACTATCTAGTTGTTTACCCTTAGTAGCCTCTCTTACCGGGAAATGTCTCCTAGTGTTACCACTGAGCCATGGTAGCTTGCTACTGCTCTGGAACACTTAGGCTGGCTGGCATGTGTCCTTCTTCGTTCCTGTGTCTGTCCCTTCGGGGAAATGTCACGCATTGAGTACCGGAGTCCTGTTAGCCCGCTACAGCCCGGTTTACCGGAGTCCTGCTAGCCCAGTGCTACAGCCCGGACCCACTTGCTGATGACCGACACGTTCGTTGCTGGGTCATGAATGCCTGTCCCTGTAAGTCTGTGCCACTTTCGGTTTACGACTAGCCATGTCAGCCCGGGCTCCTTATCATATGGGTGCTAGCGACACTATCATATACGTGTGCCAAAAGGCGCAAACGGTCCCGGGCAAAGGTAAGGCGACACCCGTGGGAATACCGTGCGTGAGGCCGCAAAGTAATATGAGGTGTTACATGCTAGACCTATGTGGCATCGAGTCGGGGTCCTGACACAACTCATGTCTATGGCTAGGAAACATAACCATCTTTGATCAACGAGCTAGTCAAGTAGAGGCATAGTAGTGACACTGTGTTTGTCTATGTATTCACACAAGTATTATGTTTCCGGTTAATACAATTCTAGCATGAATAATAAACATTTATCATGATATAAGGAAATAAATAATAACTTTATTATTGCCTCTAGGGCATATTTCCTTCATTGGGGACACAAGAGACTCTTTGTTATTTGGTTGCAGGGTTGTTTGAGAGAGACCGTCTTCATCCTACGCCTCCCACGGATTGATAAACCTTAGGTCATCAACTTGAGGGAAATTTGCTACTGTCCTACTAACCTCTGCACTTGGAGGCCCAACAACGTCTACAAGTAGAAGGTTGCGTAGTAGACATCAAGCAGTTTCTGGCGCCGTTGCCGGGGAGATCTTCGCCAAGTCAAGTCAAGATCTACAACAAGCCAAATTTTGGTGCCATTGCGAGTCAAGACATACCAAGTACCCATCACAAACTCTTATCCCTCGCATTACATTATTTGCCATCTGCCTCTCGTTTTCCTCTCCCGCACTTCACCCTTGCCGTTTTATTCGCCCTCTTTTTCGTTCTCCTCTTTCTCTCGCTTGCTCTTTGCTTGCTTGTGTGTTAGATCATTTGCTTTGTCATTATGGCTAGTCCTTTATCTACCCCTTTGTCTCCCGAGAATAAATTTCTTACTTTTAAACAAAGGGAGGGAGAAAATCTAAAAGATGCTTGGTTTAGAATTTGCAATGCTCAAAATAAATCTACTAGGAAGCAATCTACTTCCGTTCTCCTTCGCAATTTTTATGTAGGCATCACTCCTTGGAATATATATATTCTTGATACCATTACCGGAGGGAATTTCTTGGGTTGCCATACTCTTGATTCTTATAATGCTATGATAGACTTGTTTGGCTCACCACCTCTTTTGATTAATGGAACTATGTTAACTTTGGAACATGTGGTGCAAAGGCTAGAAATTATCAAGAATAAAGTTGCCACTATAGAGTCAATTGAGAATTTGGATAAAAAGATCCATAACCAAATTACCCAATATGGATCCAAGGTGGGAATAACTCTGAAAAATATTAAAGAAAAGGAACCCTTAGTTAATGAAAAAATAAATCAAGATTCCACAAGAATTGATAAACTTGAGAATATTATTACCAACTTAGGGTCTGCCTTTTCATCTGTAAGAAATGCTCCAATTCCTCCTCCTACTAAAGTTTCCAAGCTACTGTATGTTCCTATAAATAAGGGTGAATCTTCTAATATGGAAAATGCGGACCTCAAATCTATAAGTGTTCACCCCAACCTCTTTGCTATCATTAAGGAACGTTTTGCTATGAATGAATTTCTTGATTTCTTGCCTAGAGATTTGATCATTACTAAGAAAAAATAAATCCCTAAGGGCTATAAATTTTCTATTGAAGAATTGCATGCCAAAAATGAGAATACTTAGATCTATCCTTGTTTTTATGCCTAGCTTGGGGCGTTAAACGATAGCGCTTGTTGGGAGGCCACCCAATTTTATTTTTGTTTCTTGCTTTTTGCTTCTGTTTAGTAATAAATAATTTGTTTAGTCTCTGGTTAGATGTGTTTTATGCTTTTAATTAGTGTTTGTGCCAAGTAGAACCGTTGGGAAGACATTTGTAAAGTTTATATGATCATGCTGTAAAAAACAGAAACTTTAGCACTCACGAGAATAGCTGCCATTTTCTATCAGAGAGTGCTTTTTAGTTGATTATTTTTTCACCTGATCACTAGACAAATTCCTCACGTCCAGAAATTTATTTCAGAATTTTTGGAGTTACAAAAGTTTGCGTTAGTTACAGATTACTACAGACTGTTCTGTTTTTGATAGATTCTATTTTTCGTGTGTTGTTTGCTTATTTTTATGAACCTATGAGTAGTATCGGGGGGTATGAATCATAGAAAAGTTGGAATACAGCAAGTTTAACACCAATATAAATAAATAATGAGTTCATTATAGTACCTTAAAGTGGTGGTTTGTTTTATTTCGCTAACGGAGCTCATGAGATTTTCTGTTTTGAGTTTTGTGTTGTGAAGTTCTCAAGTTTTTGGGTAAAGATTTGATGTGTAGAGAGATGATTTGCAATACAATAATCATTGTATTGACGGGGTGCTGGTGCACGTATATATAATACAAGGGAAGGCCTCTACCTCAACTATACAAGACTAGGAGGTGGGCCACAACTCCAATACACATGCAATACAAAACACATACTCAACA
>NC_041389.1:69167293-69169064 GCF_002162155.2 Triticum dicoccoides
AACTCCTCGAAGATGGGAGTAGGCAATCCCTTAGTCATCACATCAGCAAACTGTTGCGTCGTCGGCACGTGGAGAACTCGAACACGGCCAAGGGAAACCTGCTCGCGCACGAAGTGAATGTCGAGCTCAATATGCTTCGTCCGTCGATGGTGCACCGGGTTGGCGGAGAGGTAGACCGCGCTGACGTTATCGCAGTAGACAAGAGTGGCCTTGTGAACATCACAAAGCAACTCCTGGAACAGCTGACGTATCCAAGAGCACTCGGCCATGGCGTTGGCCATGGCGCGATACTCTGCCTCGGCGCTGGAGCGGGAAACCGTGGGTTGCCGCTTCGATGACCAAGAGATCAACGAGGGCCCAAGGTAGATGCAGTAGACTGACATAGAGCGTCGCGTGTCAGGGCAGCCAGCCCAGTCAGCATCTGAGTAGGACACGAGGTCGGTGGAGGCGGAGGCCGTCAGGGTGAGTCCCAAGGACATGGTGCCGCGTATGTAACGGAGAATACGCTTCACCAGAGTCCAGTGAGAGTCACGCGGGGCGTGCATATGGAGGCACACCTGCTGAACAGCGTACTGCAGGTCGAGGCGAGTCAGCATCAAGTACTGTAAAGCACCGACAATAGAGCGATAAAATACTCCATCGGACGCGAGAGACCCCTCCAGAGCAGAGACCTTCGCCTTTGTGTCGACGGGGGTGGGCGCCGGCTTGCAGTTAAGCATACTGGCACGCTCAAGGAGCTCATGGGCGTACTGCTGCTGATGCAGAAAGAAACCGTCAGCCCGGCGGATCACCTCGATGCCGAGAAAGTAGTGCAGGGGCCCCAAGTCCTTGAGGGCGAACTCATCACGAAGACGAGCAGTCAGCCGCTGAAGGAGATTGGAGGTGGACACCGTGAGGATGATGTCATTGATGTAGAGCAGCAGATATGCAGTGTCAGCTCCCTGATGATACACAAAAAGTGAGGCATCGGAGCGAGTGGACCGAAAGCCCAAAGACTACAGGAAGGCTGCGATACGCTGGTACCAAGCCTGAGGCGCCTGCTTCAACCCGTACAGAGAGCGGGAGAGCAAGCACACGAAGTCGGAGTGCTCGGTGTCGACGAAACCAGTAGGCTGCTCACAGAACACCTGCTCGGCGAGATGCCCGTGCAAGAAGGCGTTGGAAACGTCCAACTGATGCACAGGCTAGGCACGCGAGATGACCAGCTGAAGGACGGCACGGATCGTGCCCGGTTTCACAACCGGGGCGAAAGTGTTGGTGAAGTCCACGCCCGCGCGCTGCCGAAAATCACGAACCACCCATCGAGCCTTGTACCGCTCGAGAGAACCATCAGGGCGAGTCTTGTAGCGAAACATCCACTTGCCAGAGATGATGTTGGCACGAGGGGGTCGCGGAACAAGCTGCCACATGCAGTTGCGCTGTAAGGCATCGAACTCCTCCAGCATCGCAGCTAGCCAGTGGGGATCCCGAAGGGCAGCACGAGCGGAGGTGGGGATGGGTGATGGCGTCGATGTCGAGGCGGTGCACACATACTCATCGGCGGAGTAGCGCGTACTGGGCCGAAGCACTCCTGCTCTGGCACGGGTAGTCACGCCAAGTGACGGGGCACCAGGGCTGGCGGGTGCCGCGGCGGCAGGGGCCACGGCGGCGGTGGCACCCGGTGCGGCGGCTGGGGGGCCGCGGTGGTGGGGGCACCCGTTGGGGCGGCGGGGGCCGCGGCGGCGGCGGAGGCCGCAGCGCAGCGGCGGCGGGGGCCGTGGCGGCAGCAGCG
>NC_041389.1:69169750-69174061 GCF_002162155.2 Triticum dicoccoides
CGACGGCAGCGCCAGCCAAGCTAGCAGCGGAGGGGGCGACGGGCGAGGTCGAGGTCGAGCCCGTCGCAGGGGTGGCGGCGCCAGTCGGGGTGGCGGGCGGGGTGCCCACCGACTCGACCTCGTAAGAGGGAGTCGAGAACCTGGGAGGTGGCGGCAGAAGGCGCCGGGCCGGGGGGGCGCCGGGGGGTGCCGCCGCGCACCGCTCCAGGTAGGGGGCGCGGGGGCCGGCGCCGAAGAATCCGCAGCCGGAGGGACCTGAAAAAAAGGGAACACCGTCTCGACAAAGTACACGTGCCGCGAGAGGTGTACACACGATGAGTGGCAGGATCATAGCACCGGTAACCTTTGGTGTTGGGAGGGTAGCCAAGGAAGATGCATGGGACGGATCGGGGTGCGAGCTTGTGTGGCATGGTGGACGCGGTGCTGGGATAACAGAGACACCCAAAGATGCGGAGACCATCATAGGACGGTGGTGTACTCAAGAGAAGGTGGTGAGGAGCGTAGTTCCACCGAGGATGACACAAACGAATGTTAACTAAGAGGGTGGCGGTGCGAGGGCATCGGGCCAAAACTGAGCGGGCACGTTTGAGTGAAAGAGTAATGTGTGAATGCAGTCATTAAGAGTGCGGAGAATGCGCTCGGCGCGGCCATTCTGCTGTGAAGTGTAGGGGCAAGTCAGACGGAAGATGGTGTCGTGAGAGGCGAGAAGTGTGTGAAGACCAACGTTGTCAAACTCTTTCCTGTTATCAGTTTGGAGTGCAAGTATGGGGCGACCGAGCTGGGTGGTGACATAGGAATAAAAGGCGGTGAGTGTGGCTAAAGCATCGGATTTACGACGAAGAGGAAAAGTCCACACATAATGAGAATAATCATCTAAAATGTCAGGACCCCGACTCGATGCCACATAGATCTAGCATGTAACACTTCATATCACTTTGCGGCCTCACGCACGGTATTCCCACGGGTGTCGCCTTACCTTTACCCGGGACCGTTTGCGCCTTTTGGCACACGTATATGACAGTGTCGCTAGCATCCATATGATAAGGAGCCCGGGCTGACATGGCTAGTCGTAAACCCAAAGTGCCACAGACTTATAGGGACAGGCATCCATGACCCAGCATCGAACGTGTCGGTCATCAGCGAGTGAATCCAGGCTGTAGCACTGGGCTAGCAGGACTCCGGTGAACCGGGCTGTAGCGGGCTAACAGGACTCTGGTATTCATCGCGTGACATTTCCCCGAAGGGACAGACACAGGAACGAAGAAGGACACATGCCGGCCAGCCTAAGTGTTCCGGAGCAGTAGCAAGCTACCATGGCTCAGTGAAACACTAGGAGACATTTCCCCGTAAGAGAGGCTACTAAAGATAAACAACTAGATGGTCAGATCCCACACATACCAAGCATTTCAATAACATACACACAATATGCTCGATATGTGCAATACAACATGGTATCACAAAATGACTCTACGACTCAAGTAGTTTATTCATTAGGCTCCGAGGAGCGAGATATTACAAACAGGGGTCTCATGACCCAACAATCAGAGCATACAAATCAAAGCACAAGAGGAAGCTATCATGTCTGAGTACAGACATCTATAAATGAAAAAGGCTGAGAAGCCTGACTATCTACCAGATCCTGCCGAGGGCACAAGATCGTAGCTGAGGTATCAAGCTAAACGTCGAAGTCCAAGCGGAACTAATAGTGAGACTGAAGTCTCTCTGCAAAAACATAAAATAGGCAAACGTGAGTACAAATGTACCCAGCAAGACTTACATCAAAACTAACTACATATGCATCATTATCAACAAAGGGGATGGTGGGGTTTAACTGCAGCAAGCCAGCTTTGACTCGGTGGCTATCCTAAATTACGACTGCAAGCGACTCTTTTGAGGTGGCGCACACGAGTCCACATATTCACCATATCAATACACCACTATGGATCCGCTCCCGTCTCCCTACGAGAACGCTATCCATAGCACTCACGCTTATCTTGCGTATTTTAGAGTATCCACTTTCACTTGTCTATGAACTGATATAAGCAACCCAGAAGTCCTTTTCCGCGGACACGGCTATTCGAATAGATGATGTTAACCCTGCAGGGGTGTACTTCTTCACACACGCTCTCACCACTTACCGCCGTTTACACGACATGTACTCGGCAACCTTCAAGCGGAAGCCCAACGTGGGTGTCGGCCACGACCTACCTAATCACTCAAGTCTCTAGTCCAGGTTTATCGCCTATTCGGGTTCCATCCATGAGGAGATCCGGCCGGAGTTTCGCTCACAGCCCCAAACGATGTGAACAGGGTTCCGTGACACCAAACGGGCGCCCGGTTTACCCGGCCACGTGCCTACCGCATCACAGCCCACCCCTACGGTCAGCGCTGCGCACGGCCTCCAACATACTACAAACACCAGAAACTACTTGCAACTCCTGGACAAAGGACAAGGGTGATCAAGAAGCCGAGAGGGTCCGTTGGTTTCGGGCCCAATGCGTGGTAGTAGCTGAATCATGGATCACAAACACAGAACTCAGTTCCTGAGGACGGCTGCAATGAGACAACCCACCATGTACTCCTACATGGCCTCTCACCGCTACCTTTACCAAAACGTGTTCACACACTTAGCTCACACACAGTAGGACATGTTCACACGCCTCTGATTCATCCCCGATGAATCAGACCTGACTCAACTCTAAGCAGTAGCAGGCATGACAAACAAGCAAGAATGAGTAGGCACAACAGGGCTCAAACAACTCCTACTCATGCTAGTGGGTTTCATCTAATTACTGTGGAATGACAGGTCATGCAGAGGATAAAGGGGTTCAGCTACCGCAGCAAGTAACAGATGAATCGTTGTTGTCCTAATGCAGTAAACGAGAGCAGGAGCGAGAGAGTGGGATTTTATCGGAATGAACAAGGGGGTTTTGCTTGCCTGGCACTTCTGAAGATAGCATTGAGTCTTCATCAGTGTCAACGATCACATCATCGGTATCACGTCTATCGAGAGGGGACAAATACCGGCAACACAGAAGGGAATACAATCAATGCAATGCACAATATGATGCATGATCATGACATGGCAAAATGAATGTGTTTTGAGCTAATGCAACTAGCAACAGATTAAATGAAGTTGGTTTGAATACAAGATTCAAATTCAAACTCCATATGTGATTATTTAAATGCCCTTTATATGATTTGTGCTAAACAGCAGCTATAAGTTGTTCTAACATGCATGAAAATGGTACAGATGGATTCCTTGAATTTTTCTGATAATTTTTCATATATAATTTATTTAATTTGGAGTTACGGTTGATTTTCTATGAATTTTAGAAGTTTATACAATTTTCTGGATTTTCTGATTTATTTTAAATCCAGAAAATCATTTAATGCGTCAGCATGACATCACCTTGACGTCATCAGGTCAACGGGGCAGATTCAGGTCAAACCTGACCAGTGGGGTCCACTGGTCAGTGACCCAGTCAACTAACCAAGTTAGTTAGCCCTAACTAACTTAGTTAGCCGGGCGGGGCCCGCATGTCAGTGGCCTATCTAATTAGCTAACTTAATTAGTGTTAAACTAATACTAACTAAAATGTTAGGGGGGTGGCCCACACGTCAGTGACACACGGGGAAGGTCAAACCTGGGTCAACTCACCGGAGTTGACCCGCGACTCGTCGCCGGCGGAGCCAGAGACGGCGGAGGGGTGCGGGTTTCCTCCTCCGGCGACCAAATGGACGGCGGAGAGCGTCTACGTGACGCGGGCGCTCGTCCGCGTCGAGTAGTGGCAGCGGCTGGGCCTAAGATGGCCGGAGTCGTCACCGGCGTCGAGCGTGGCGGTCGCCGGAGCTCGGGCGAGCTCGGGGTTGACGCTACGGTGGCCGGGGAGGCTCGTGCGGGGCACCTACGTGTTCCAGGCAGCGCGGGGAGGAAGCTGAGCACGACAGCCGGGCCACTAGGTGGCCGGAGGCACGTCGGCGGCGATTACAGACGGCGGCGGATTTCGGTCATCAAGGGGGCGACGGCTACGGCAACCAAACGAGGAGGGAAAGAGGGGGAAACGGTGGTAGAGCTCACAGGGGTTGCGACGGTGGCCTCAGGGAGCTCGGGGAGGCGTCGGAGGCGGCGAATCGCCAGCGGTGAGCTTCGATGGCCGGCGACGGAACGGCGATGGTGGCGGCGTTGCAGGGCTTCCGGAGGGCCGTGGGTCGGTGGAGAGGGAAGAGGGGGTCGAGGCGGAGCCTCTGGGATAGTCGGGGGAGCGAGGGAGGCCCGGTGGCCGTGGTTATGGCGAGCGGCGGCGACGG
>NC_041389.1:69174423-69186665 GCF_002162155.2 Triticum dicoccoides
GGGGAGAGGATGAGGACGCGGGAGAGAGGGAGAAGGGAGAGGGGGTCGGGGACTGCGTGGCGTCGCGGGAGGGACCAGGGGAGTAAGGAGGCAGCCAGGCAGGGAGGAGGTGGCCGGGGCGCGTGGCCGCGCGCGCCGGGCGCGTGCCCGTCCTCCTGGCAGAGGAGGAAGGCGACAGGGGAGGGGGGCGGCGGTGGGCTGGGCCAGCGGGAGGAGCTGGGCCGGCTGGGCTGGACAGGTAGGTCCAGGTAAGTTTCTGTTCTTTTTATTTTATTCTGTTCTGTTTATTTTTATTTAATTTATTTTGCCACTGTTTTGAATTTAAAAATAATTCAAACAATGCCAAAAACTCCTCTGAATATTTTATATTGCTAGATGGACTTTTCCAAAAGCTTATAACATATATCAGGGGTATTTGAAATTATATTCTAATTATATGAATATAACTCAAATTCAAATAGCTAATGAATTAAATCCAAAGTCCCAAAAATAATTCCTTAAAAATGTTCAACATTTTGGTTGGGACCAGAACCCTTACCAAAAATTATCAAACATTTAAGAAGAGCATTTTGGAGCAATGAATGAGACTTCTAGGGTTTTTACCCCTCTTTTATTTAAGTTTTTGAGGCTTCCAAAAACTCCCTCAGTTCAAATTTTCAGAATTTAAACATGATGCACACATGAGCTAGCCTAGAGCATTACCAGAAGCTAGGGATGTGAAATAAAATCACCAAGTAGTAGAGATAGCCCGTGTTACTCGCAACGGGAGATGTCCAAACATCACTATGAAGTAATTGAAACGGAAAAGTGGAAACTGAGGAGGACACACTAAAAGGAAGATGAACGTGCTTGCCTAAGCGACATGCCTCACAAGAGTGCTCGTCGATCTTATTACATGAGAAAGAGAAACTCCTAAGAATTTGACGTAACACGGTGTGGTTGGGGTGACCCAAGCAAGCGTGCCAAAGGTCAACGCCGACGGCAAGGGCGACAGGTGTGGAGGTGGAGGCGCCGGCGTGCACGGGGTAGAGCTCATCGGGACTGTCACAACGGTGAAGGACCATCCGGGTACGGGCGTCTTTCACAGAAAAGCCAACGCCGTCAAATTCAACAGTAAGTGGGTTCTCACGAGTAAGATGACAAACGGAAACTAGGTTCGTGACTAAGTCTGGTGAAACAAGAACATTAGACATATTGATGGGTGTGGAAGTGGAGGGAAAACTAGTGCTACCGATATGAGTAATAGGTAAGGAGGAGCCGTTGCCAACGGTGATACGAGTGGGTGTGTGAACGGGAGTGGAGGAGGTTAGGTTACCGGGATGAGCTGTCATGTGCGCGGTAGCACCTGAGTCCATGTACCAGTCGCCTCCTCCGATAGAGCTACTCGGCGACGGCGCGGAGTGTTGGGCGGCGAGGAGGGCGGGGTCCCATGGCACAGGTACCGGCGGCGGCGAGAGGCCTCCGTAGGGCGGCGCCAAAGCGGGCGGGCCATAACCACCGAGGGGCGGTGGTACAAGGAGGGTGCCGTAGCCGGCGCCCGTCGACTGGTAAGGCGCGCCGATGAACCCCCGGTGGCCCGCGGGGAGAGCCTACGGGTAGTGCGAGGCCCACCCGGCGCCCTCGGCCGGCTGCTGCTGGAGAGGTGTGGGTGGCGGCATCGCGTAACACCAGCCCGGAGAAGCCATCGACGGGGCGGGCGGAGCAGGGCCCCCGGCCGTTGGTGGGGACAGCTGCATGTGGGTAACGCCGGAGGTGTCGTAGGCGGCGGCCGCATCGTATGGCGCCAGGGCCGCACCGGAGGGCGCTGGTGGCGGGACGACAGAGGTGGCGGCGGACAGGCCGGTGAACGCCATCGGGGTTCCAACGGCGGCAGCGGGGCAGCGGTCGGTGAGGCAGGCGATGTGAGCGGTCGACCGGCGGCCGACAGGAGAGAGTGGAGCAGCGGCCAGCGCGGGAGACGCGCGTACGACGGCGGCTGGGTAGCGGTGGCGGCTGCGCGGAGTCGCGCGGCGGTGGCGGTGGCGGCGTGGGAGGAGTCGTGCGGCGGCGGCGGCGGTGGAGGCGGTGGGGTGGCGGCGGCAGCGGCGCGGGAGGAACGCGCGGCGGCGGTGGCAGCAGCGGAAGGCGAGGATTAAAACCTAAAAACTGATACCATGTAGAGAGATGATTTGCAATACAATAATCATTGTATTGATGGGGTGCTGGTGCACGTATACATAATACAAGGGAAGGCATCTACCTCAACTATACAAGACTAGGAGGTGGGCCACAACTCCAATACACGTGCAATACAAAAGACATACTCAACATGATGGATTACGGAATAAGGAGTGGCAAGAGCCTAAGCTTGGGGATGCCCAAAGCACCCCAAGGTAAACTCAATTACACCAAAAGCCTAAGCTTGGGGATGCCCCGGAAGGCATCCCCTCTTTCGTCTTCGTCCATCGGTAACTTTACTTGAGGCTATATTTTTATTCACCACATGATATGTGTTTTGCTTGGAGCATCTTGTATGATATGAGTCTTAGCTTTTTAGTTTACCACAATCATA
Organism: Triticum dicoccoides; assembly: GCF_002162155.2. Taxonomy (NCBI): domain Eukaryota; kingdom Viridiplantae; phylum Streptophyta; class Magnoliopsida; order Poales; family Poaceae; genus Triticum; species Triticum dicoccoides. Next base: position 69,176,975 of record NC_041389.1, read on the forward strand.
CTTGTTGTACACACCTTTTGGGAGGGACACACATGAGTCGGAATTTATTAGAATACTCTATGTGCTTCACTTATATCTTTTGAGCTTGTTACAATTTGCTCTAGTGTTTCACTTATATCTTTTGGAGCACGGTGATGTTTTTATTTTATAGAAATTACTGATCTCTCGTGCTTTACTTATATTATTTTGAGAGTCTTAAACATCATGGTAATTTGCTTTAATTGTGAAATTAGTCCCAATATGATAGGCATCCAAGATGGGTGTAATAAAAACTTCCACATAAAGTGCATTGAATACTATGAGAAGTTTGATACTTGATGATTGTTTTGAGATATGAAGATGGTGATATTAAAGTTGTGCTAGTTGAGTAATTATGTAATTGAGAAATACTTGTGTTGAAGTTTGCAAGTCCCGTAGCATGCACCTATGGTGACCATGGTGTAACAAATTTGAAGCACGAGATGTTATTTGAGTGTCTTCCTTATGAGTGGCTGTCGGGGACGAGCGATGGTCTTTTCCTACCAATCCATCCCCCTGGGAGCATGCGCGTAATACTTGGTTTTTGATGACTTGTAGATTTTTTGCAATAAGAATGTGTGTTCTTTATGACTAATGTTGAGTCCATGGATTACACGCACGCTCACACTTCCATCATTGCTAGCCTCTTCGGTACCGTGCATTGCCCTTTCTCACCTTGAGAGTTGGTGCAAACTTCGCCAATGCATCCAAACCCCGTGATATGATACGCTCTATCACACATAAACCTCCTTAAATCTTCCACAAAATAGCCACCATACCTACCTATCATGGCATTTCCATAGCCATTCCGACATATATTGCCATGCAACATACCACCGTTCATTTAGTATGACACGTTTCATCATTGTCATATTGCTATGCATGATCATGTAGTTGACATCGTATTTGTGGCAAAGCCACCATTCATAATTCTTTCATACATGTCGCTGTTGATTCATTGCACATCCAGGTACACCGCCGGAGGCATTCATATAGAGTCATATTTTGTTCTAGTATCGAGTTGTAATCATTGAGTTGTAAATAAAAGTGTGATGATCATCATTAATAGAGCATTGTCCGAAATTAAAAAAAAGGCCCAAAAAATAAAAATAAAAATAAAAAAGGGACAATGCTACTATGCTTTTTCCACACTTGTGCTTTAAAGTAGCACCATGATCTTTATGATAGAAAGTCTCTTGTCTTGTCACTTTCATATACTAGTGGGAATTTTTCATTATAGAACTTGGCTTGTATATTCCAATAATGGGCTTCCTTAAATGCCCTAGGTCTTCATGAGCAAGAAAGTTGGATGCACACCCACTTAGTTTCTTTTGTTGAGCTTTCATACATTTATAGCTCTAGTGCATCCGTTGCATGGCAATCCCTACTCCTCGCGTTAACATCAATTGATGGGCATCTCCATAGCCCGTTGATTAGCCGCGTTGATGTGAGACTTTCTCCTTTTTTCGTCTTCTCCACATAACCCCATCATTATATTCTATTCCACCATAGTGCTATATCCATGGCTCACGCTCATGTAATGCGTGAAGGTTGAAAAAGTTTGAGATTACTAAATGTGATACAATTGCTTGGCTTGTCTTCGGGGTTGTGCATAAGGATAGCATTTTGTGTGACGAAAATGGAGCATAACCAAACTATATGATTTTGCAGGGATGAACTTTCTTTGGCCATGTTATTTTGATAAAACATGATTGCTTAGTTAGTATGATTGAAGTATTATTATTTTTTATGTCAACATTTAACTTTTATCTTGAATCTTATGGATCTGAATATTCATGCCACAATAAAGAAGAATTACATTGAAAATTATGCTAAGTAGCATTCCACATCAAAAATTATGTTTTTATCATTTACCTGCTCGAGGACGAGCAGGAATTAAGCTTGGGGATGCTTGATACGTCTCCAACGTATCTATAATTTTTTATTGTTCCATGCTATTATATTATCTGTTTTGGATGTTTAATGGGCTTATTTATACACTTTTATATTATTTTTGGGACTAACCTATTAAACAGAGGCCCAGCCCGAATTGCTGTTTTTTTTCCTATTTCAGTGTTTCGCAGAAAAGGAATATCAAACGGAGTCCAAACGGAATGAAACCTTCGGGAGCGTGATTTTTGGAACAATCGTGATCCAGGGGACTTGGAGTGGACGTCAAGGAACAAGCGAGGAGGCCACGAGGCAGGGAGGCGCGCCCCCCACCCTTGTGGGCCCCTCATGGCTCCCCTAACTAACTTCTTTCGCCTATATATGTCCATAGACCCTAAAAGCATCAAAGAGCACAATAGATCGGGAGTTCCTCCGCCGCAAGCCTATGTAGCCACCAAAAACCAATCGAGACCCTGTTCCGGCTGCCTGCCAGAGGGGGGATCCCTCACCGGTGGCCATCTTCATCATCCCGGCGCTCTCCATGACGAGGAGGGAGTAGTTCACCCTCGGGGCTGAGGGTATGTACCAGTAGCTATGTGTTTGATCTCTCTCTCTCTCTCTCACTCGTGTTCTTGATTTGGCACGATCTTGATGTATCGCGAGCTTTGCTATTATAGTTGGATCTTATGATGTTTCTCCCCCTCTAGTCTCTTGTAATGGATTGAGTTTTCCCTTTGAAGTTTTTTTATCGGATTGAGTCTTTAAGGATTTGAGAACACTTGTTGTATGTCTTGCGTGGGATACCCGTGGTGACAATGGGGTATTCTTTTGATTCACTTGATGTATGTTTTGGTGATCAACTTGCGGGTTCCATGACCTTGTGAACTTATGCATAGGGGTTGGCACACGTTTTCGTCTTGACTCTCCGGTAGAAACTTTGGGGCACTCTTTGAAGTTCTTTGTCTTGGTTGAATAGATGAATCTGAGATTGTGTGATGCATATTGTATAATCATACCCACGGATACTTGACATGACATTGGAGTATCTAGGTGAAATTAGGGTTTTGGTTGATTTGTATCTTAAGGTGTTATTCTAGTACGAACTCTATGATAGATCGAACGGAAAGAATAGCTTCGTGTTATTTTACTACGGACTCTTGAATGAATCGATCAGAAAGGATAATTTTGAGGTGGTTTCGTACCCTACAATAATCTCTTTGTTTGTTCTCCGCTATTAGTGACTTTGGAGTGAATCTTTGTTGCATGTTGAGGGATAGTTATATGATCTAATTATGTTATTATTGTTGAGAGAACTTGCACTAGTGAAAGTATGAACCTTAGGCCTTGTTTCCTAGCATTGCAATACCGTTTGTGCTCACTTTTATCATTAGTTACCTTGCTGTTTTTATATTTTCTGATTATAAAAACCTATATCTACCATTCATATTGCACTTGTATCACCATCTCTTCGCCGAACTAGTGCACCTATACAATTTACCATTGTATTGCGTGTGTTGGGGTCACAAGAGACTCTTTGTTATTTGGTTGCAGAGTTGTTTGAGAGAGACCATCTTCATCCTGCGCCTCCCACAGATTGATAAACCTTAGGTCATCCAGTTGAGGGAAATTTGCTACTGTCCTACAAACCTCTGCACTTGGAGGCCCAACAACGTCTACAAGAAGAAGGTTGCGTAGTAGACATCTACGAGCTTCACCATGGCAGCGGGGCAGCACCAATGGCGACGGCAACTAGGTGGCGAGATCGACGGTGCTAGCATAGAAGAAAGGTCGGAGAGCTTACGTAGGAGCACACGGTGGCTCGTTGGAAGGTTAGGAGCAGCAGGGCACCGGAATCGCAGAGGAACACCGGTGGCTACCGAGGAAGATGAAGCTAGCGTCGGAGTTGATGCAGGGGCACCGAGCTTGAGGGGCTGGTCATGGGCGAAGGAGAGGTCGACGACGGAGCCCTTCGCGCGGTCCTAGCGCGAAGGGGACGGCGGAGAGCGCGTAGATGGTGCCGGCCATGGCGACTGCGGTGGTGGCCATGGCGGATCTGGGCGAGGAGGATCTGGTGGGAAGAGGGAGAGGCGGAGTGGGCTAGGGGAAGTGGGAGACTGGGAGCCCAAGGCGTCGGGGGCTGCCCTTATCCCCTCGCCGGCTACGTGGCAGCGCGGGGCGCCGCGCCTGGTCTGGTGGGAATGAGCAGGGGGGCTCGGTCGCGTGAACAGAGAGAAAGAGAGGGATGACCGGGGAGGGGGAGTGGGCCGGGCCTAGCTGGGCCAGCTAGCTCGGGTGAGCCGAAGACCAGCTGGGCCCATTTGGCCCAGTGGAGCAGGGGCTTTCTCCCTCTCTCTTGCTTTTCCTTTTTCCTTTTCTTTTTTTTAAACTTTCTGTTTTAGTTATTTTAGGCCATTTAGACACTTTGCAAAAAATGTTTGTTCACCACCAATATTACCAGAAGAATACTTTCCACATGATGAACATTTTTGTTTTCATGTTTGAGCATTTTTGAATTTCACACATAATTTGAAATTGAATTCAACTGGATTTTCAAAGAGGCAAGAGACAAAGATGAACAAACACTTGTTTAGCAAAAGATTTAACTTAACACCAGAGATTACTGTAGCATCATTACACCGGGGTGTTACAGTACGTTTGTCTTCCCAACAATTATAATTGTTTCATTCACCATGCATGTGAGTTAGTATCCCCATACTAATTAACCTTCTTTGTTTCCAAGGTCCTGCCAACATTCCCCCACTGATACTTGCAAAATTTTATAATCAAAGGGGAGATGATGATGGTGATGATCACGAGCATGAAGACGAGCAAGACCCATATACTCAGTGGCGCCTGGCAACTTATTCCGACAGATCACCTCTTCTTGTCTGTATATAGGGCACTGCTGATGTTACTAAGGAAGCAAGTGGTGTCTCCCATCACTACTGCAGGTTGGTCCAAATGCGACAATCCAATTAGAGACCCTTCGACGAAACTGTGTGCGATGCATTAATCACAAATGGTGATGTAATAAAACTGTCAAAAAAGATGCAAAACATTTGCGACGGCGGTGACATCAAAAATAGTTCAGATTTTAGTTGTGTGCGCGATGCAATGCATATGGTTTATCCATACGAACTATTTGTGATGAGACAGAACAACAGAAACGGGCAGTCAGATTAAGGTGTCTGCGATATACGGCATACAGTTCACTAGGATGAACTATGTGTGATTAGAGAACACAATATAAATGGTCAGCCAGATCAAGATGTGTGCGATGGAGGGCATACAGTTCACTCGGATGAACTATTTGCGATGAGCCAACACAACAGAAGCAGTTCAACTGAACACGATGTGTGTGATACGCGGCAAACAGGTCGGTAATCAGAAATGTGTGCGAAGACCAATAATAGCACAAACGATTGGTGCTAATAAGCTGTGTGATGGGCTATTCTGTTTTGCAATGTGTGCGAAGACCAATAATAACACAGTCGGTGAAAACGGTGAAATTCTGGGCGAAACGTATTTTCACGTTTTTTTGCAAATGGTTTGTCGGATTGACGCAATGATACGGCGTTGGAAAGCTATGGAAAAGGCGCAACTTTTTCGTATAGAAATGTTTTTCTAATTCCTTCTGGTTTAAACTCGAATTTGAATATGGTCAAATTTGATTTCAAATGTGATTTTTAAAAGTTTGTTAAAATGGGGCAAATAATATACCGTTGGAAAGATATCGAAAATGCAAAACTTAGTCATGTTGAATATTTTCTCAAATTCGCAATCGTTGAAGAGTAATTCTTAATACGGTGAGACCCATCGCGTTGTTTTTTTTGGTCGAAAAACAGAGTACTCGTACTGATCTATTTGTGTGTTTATACTGAGGTGTTTTTTCACACAAGTTTTGAATGGTTTCGAAAAAAGTACTTGAACAGATTTCTATATGTTTTCGTACTGAGCGTGTTTTCACATACTAGACTTTACTCAGTATTTTTGATATAATTTTCCTCGTAACTTCTCAATGGTATCATGCCCGAACTTGTGTAGTTTATACCATTATTAAACTGAATGATTTTTTTAATGAAATGAATTTTTTTTGTGTTTTCTTTTGAACTCAACATTGTTTTTGTGACGATATGCTGGACTTCTCTCATTTTACCACTTGAATTTTACCATTTTGAATTTTTCTCATCGTGTTGTTTTTCTGTCTGAAAAATAGAGTACTCATACTGATATATGTGTTTTTTTGTACTGATGTATTTTCACAGATTGGACTTACTCTGCTTTTTTGGTATGGTTATCCTCATAACATTTCAACGGATTATGTTATCATCGTCCTTGAACTTATATGGTTTATATCATTGAACTGAATGATACTCCCTTCATTCCTAAATATTGTGTGTATAAGGTTTTGGGCTAAATTCCGCAATGTAGTGCGTAGTTGCAGCCGAGCTCAGTTTTGGGTGGGCAAGGAATACTACGGTTTCTTAAAATCAATGTTTTTTTTCAGTTTTACATGTGTTTGGTTGGTGCTGTTTTATCAAAGTTTTGACCAAGTATTTTAGCATGGATGACTGAGTAATTAGCTGCTGCTAATGGCGGCTGGGTGCATGCAGTCGCTGTGCACACGCCCGCCCAACCTAGATAGGATCTGTAAAATATCTGTATCGCTGATACTGCAGAGAAGAGATGGAGACTTCTCGAACAATTGTCTGGAAGTCGGAGCCTCCGGGGTTTCTAATAGACGTTTTATCAAACAATGTATCTTTATTCTCACATGAAATATAAACCGCCATGATGGCATTCCCTTAAAAAAAGAGAAGAGATGGAAACTCACACGTGACGAAGGCTGGAAGGACCCCAGTGACCTACTACACGTAAACTAATTAAACTGAATCGGCTATAACGAGGTAAAATTGTCGTTTACCATAACAGAAAGAGGGAAAATAATATAGGATCACAGCTAGATTTTCTTATCTCGACGTAGACGGCAACTCCAAATGCGATCTCCCCCACGAGTTCTCTCCGTTATGTTTTAAAAAAAGAGGTCAGGACCTCTTTTCCATATACTGCAAAAAGACCATGGTTTCTGATATACTGTGGTTTACAAAACTTTGGTTTTTTCTGAAGCCAAACGCATTAAAGTATTCAAAATATGATTCTTTTCAAAAACCACAGTATTCTGAGAAAAGTTTAGAAAAACTTTGCTGCCAAACGCAGCCTTAATTTTATTTTATTTTTAATCAGACTGACTAAAGTTTCTATTACAATGGAAGCAAATTCTTCTATCCACAAAACATAAATTGTTGAGTTGGAAGCAAACCATTACATTTCAAATTAATTATCCTACCCAATATATCGTTACTACAAAGCATCGAAGCAGGAAGCATGGGCGTACGTATCCCAAAAAAAGGAAGGATGGACGCAGATGGAAGGCAAAGGGTATGTATGGAAAAAAATTATATGAGACCCGCCCTGATGAATGATATGTGGCATTCACTAATCACAAAGCATCTAATCTCTCCCCCCTGATTTCAAGTGGGGAGTGGGGTAGATGCTTCGTGATTTGTGAATGCCACGTGTCATCCATCAGGATGGGTCTCACCTGCTAACCCGTGAGACCTGGTCTCATAAAATTCTTTTCCGGTATGATAGATCACAACAAGCTTTACGGAAGCAATTGCACGGAAACAACAATTAGCGGAGATCCATGCATTGTGCATGCAAACTAGGCCGATGGATGCGGGGGCAGTTATAAGGAAGCACTCAATTAACGAAGCCAATCAGCGAAACTCACGCGCGCCTAAGGCTGGTTGTAATGGGGAGTATCATATACTAGTATCATGCATATGATACTAATGTATGACACTACCTCCCTAATGCATAGTATCATATTTTAGTATCATGTAGTACTCTATTTATTGCCATGCATGACACAAAGTAGCATAGCATTTATTATGATACGGTATCATAATATGATACTACACCCTCTTTTTCTTCATTTAATACTATGACACCTCATCAAAATTGCCTAGTTGGCATGCATGATACTAGCTATGATACTACCATTACGACCAGCCTAAACAACAGTACATCGGACGACTACACCATGCATTGCATCCAACGGCCAACTACTAGTCTGATGGGTATCGAAAAATCGGTAGTCTGATGGCTAGTGGCGCCCAAATTTTTTAGTCAGGTCAGTCCACTATGAAACAAATATTGGCATCACCATGTCAAAATTACAAATACGCACACATGCATTTCCCTCTGGATCAAAGCACGGACCTTGCAAAGTACAGATTAATCGTAAAACCATGAAGATTGAGAGGTAAAACTATACACTGATTAATACACACGCCACACATACCTTCTACTATGCATCGATTTGACAAAATCAAAGTAGCTTTAACTACAGTAGATAGACGCCAATCCTCTTTGAAGAAACTGTGAAAAACTTATTCAAGCATGAAAGAGCAACTACATATACAAATTTAAGAAATTCCAAGCACGAACTTTATCACCAGTCGATAGATCTAGAGGACTAAGATAGGAAGAATCAGGCCATGTAGGTACCACAATTCTATAATGAAAAGCATTTGCATGTTAAATAATCATTATGCATCACATATAATAAGAGATCAAATGTAGTAAATGTTGACCCCAGCATTAGTTTAATCTCCAGAATCTTCAGTTATATAATACAACACAAATATACTACTTGCGACAATATGTTACCTTCTGATTTGCTACATCCATAAATAGATCTTGAAATCGTTTCTTGAACATGTAGGTAAATTCATATAGCCCTGTGGTAAAAATACTAATTTGATAGTGAGCATAATAAGAGGACAGGAGACGGGAACAACAATTCGAAGCATTGCATCGGAAATTCCTTCATGCATCTCGAGTCCTTCACTTACCGAAAAAGGCTTTCGCCCCGCTTTATAAATAAAGCAAACCGCCAGAGATCACACATACAAGGACTAGTTCAAACACACGCACCCAAGTCTCACACACAAGTACGAAGGTTGTGCTGAGGGCACAGCTCAACAAGCCCAAAGAAACTAAATGAAAAAAGGCCGAGGAACCACACAGGCAACTAATCTGGTTCCGGCGATGGCGGCGGGGCGGCGGAGACAGACGGATGGCCATCGAGTGGAGGTCGGCGATGAAGGCAGAGATGGCGTCACGGTCCTCAGGGCGACTAAGCGGCCGCCAAAGCTGCAAGAAACCAGACAGTTTGAAGATAGCGTCAGTAGCCGTCGAAGAGGAACACGTTGTATCACAAGCTTATTGCGGATCGTCCAGAGGGTCCAAGCCATGACCCCAATCTCAAGCCACCTAATGTGGCGAGACGCCAAGGGGGAGGACTGGAGTTCCGAATAAAGGTCGGGGAAGTTGGTGTGGCACCAAATTCCACCCACCGCCTCGCCAAAGCAGCTCCAAACGAATTGCACGGACACACAGGAGAAGAAGATGTGGTTCGAGTCTTCGGGGGTGGCGCAAAGCGGGCAAAGGCCAGTGCCCGGACCATTACTCTTGCGAACCTCAACGCCAGACGGGATCCGACCGCGAATCCACTGCCACATGAAGATCCGGATTTTCAGAGGCAAGCGGATGGACCACACCGTCGTAAGAGGAAGAGGGGCGGAGGAGGGGGCGATGGCTAGGTAGAGCGACTTGGTGGAGAATTGGACCGAAGGTTCCAGCCGCCACCTCTTCTGGTCCGGGCCACCGTCCAGCATAGGCTCATGGAGAGCCACGCAGTCAAGTAACTCACGCC
>NC_041389.1:69186975-69301696 GCF_002162155.2 Triticum dicoccoides
AGGCGCCCTAGGTCAATAAGGGCCCTCTCAACTGAAATCAAGGGGTCAACCGCGATGGAGAAGAGGTCCAGAAAGCGCGCGGCGAAGGGTGAGTCTCCGGCCCACTGGTCAAACCAGAACAAAGTCGCTATGCCGGACCCCACCGAGATGGAGGTCCCAATGCGAAGGACAGGGAGAAGCTGGACGACCGACTACTAGAACTGCGAGCCGCCAGATCTCCGACAAAAGGCAAGGGGTTGTCCATGTAGGTACTTGTTCCGGATGATGTCGAGCCAGAGGCCACCATGGCCTTGAGAGATGCGCCAGAGCCAACGGGACAGGAGGGCGATATTCATGCGCTTAGAATACATGATACCGAGGCCTCCCTAATCCCTGGGCTTGCAAATGTCGGGCCAGCTGACCATATGATATTTCTGCTTATTGTTGTCGCCAGCCCAGTAGAAGCGGGACTGGATTTTGGCGATCTCGTGGTGCAGAGTCTCGTGGAGGCTGTAGAAGCTCATGAGGAACAAGAGGAGGCTGGAGAGGGATGAATTAATAAGAATAGTCTGAGCCGCCTTCGACAACCAATGCCCCTGCCAAGGGTTGATGTGCGTCTGAAGCTTGGCCACGGTCGGGCGGAGGTCTGCGACGGTGAGGCAAGAGTCGCTAATGGGCGTTCCCAAGTAGGACGTGGGGAAGGAGCCACGGCGACAATTAATCCTATTAGCGATGGCGAGGGACTCAAACTCAGAATAGCCCATCACCATCACATCACTCTTGTCGAAGTTTATCTAAAGGCCAGACATTTGTTGGAAGCAGAGGAGAAGGAACTTAAGATTGGAGATGTCTGACTCGGAGCCTTCAACCATGATGATGGTGTCGTCGGCGTACTGGAGGAGGGAGATCCCGGAGCCGCCAGCCAGGTGGGGGTGATCCCGCGAATATGGCCAACAGCCTTAGCCTTATCTAGGATGGCGGCAAGTGCGTCAACCACCATATTGAACAGGAAGGGGGAGAAGGGATCGCCTTGTCTAACCCCATAGAGCGTGGGGAAGTAAGGGCCGATCTCCCCATTGATGTTTTTAAGTGCATCTAGTGCCACCCCTAGTTGGTTTTGGAGTATTGACGACAAACCTGGTTGAGGGACTAATGTGTTTGTGAGAATTGCAGGATAACACAAGTAGTAGTCCCTCATTGATTTAGTTTACCTGCCAGAGATGACCCCTAAAAATGTGTGAAGACAATGGCGGTATGTGAAGACATTCACATTGAAGAATATGACAAGACAAGACATTGTATGAAGACTATGGAGCGCGAAGACTTAGTTGTTTCGTTGTTTCTTTTTCTTCTTTGTTGAGTCATAGGAACCACCGCACTATTAAGTGGGGTCCAAGTGAACACAGTCAGAGTGACTGAAGTGATGCTCAACCAAATCCTATGTCTTCGAGCAAAGACAATGAGAGCAAATCTTATCCTGAGTTGGATAAGTCAGCTTTGCTTGTAGCCCAAGTAAAGTTGCCGTGTGTGTTTGAAATCTAACCGTTGGAACACGTGTCAGTTCCTTAGTGACCAGGGTCATTTCGGACAAATCAGGTCGGGTTGCCCTGTGGCTATAAATAGCCCACCCCCTACACCATAAATTGGTGGCTGCTCAGAGTTAGTACACGGCTTTTGTTGTTTGAGAGCAACCCACCTCGAAGCCTTTGAGAGAGAGAAATCCTTGCGAGGACAAAGCCCAAACACCCAAAGCCAAAGAGTGTTAGGCATCACTGAAGTCTTTCTGTCTGTGTGATCTGAAGACTTATTACACTTGAGGACTATGAATCCTCCAGCCGGTTAGGCATCACGTTCTGAGCATCCAAGAGTCATTGTGGATCGCCGGTGAACGAAGTCTGTGAAGGTTCGGAAGTCTACCTTGAAGACTTACCAGAGTGATTGGGCGAGGATTGGGTGTCCTTAGCTCAAGGGGGATAAGGTGAAGACGCGGTCTTCTGAGTTAGATCTCGGCCTCCCTAACCAGATGTACAGTTGTCACAGCAACTGGAACTGGTCCAACAAATCCTTGTCCTCGTTGAGCAACTGGTTCTATCTTCTCACTCTCTTTACTTACGTTTGTCTTCGTGAAGTCATTGCCTACTTGCATTATCTATTTGACTTCACTGTGTGAGGACTAATATGTTTGTCTTCATACTATCTTCCATCCTGATCTTTACTACTTAGCTGCTATTAGTCTTTGTGCTTTCACTTTATTACTAGCTTGACTATGGTCTGTCTAGTGTAGTCTACCTTCCGCTGCATATGATTAGGCTTGTTGTTGTTTTTTGTCTTTGAAAAAGCCATGTTTTGAAGTCTTTCATAAAAATCGCCTATTCACCCCCCTCTAGTCGATACTAGCACTTTCAATTGGTATTAGAGCAAGGTGCTCCCTTGTTTTGTGTGACTCGGTTTAACCACCTGGAGTTTTAGCTATGTCGACTGCAGGGATAATCAAAGTCTCCGCTGCGTGCCCTGTCTTCGATGGCACTGAATATCCCTACCGGAAGAATAAGATGCGCATGCATCTTGAAGCCATTGATGTTGATCTATGGTATGTCGTCAAGAATGACGTTCCCAATGCTGGTGAAGGCGTCACTCCTGCTGATGTGAAGAAGTTCATTCAACTGGATTCAACTGCAAAGAACATCATCTGCGGTCACCTGAACAAAAGACAGTATAACCGGGTGAGCGCCTTGGAAACTTCGAAGCTAGTCTAGGACTGGCTCTCCAAGGTCAATGAAGGCATCTCAACTCAAAGAGACCGGAGGATCAGTGTTCTTCGCAACCTCTTCAACCGCTTCAAGAGAAATGACAATGAAAATGTTCAGCACACCTTTGATCGCCTCACTGATATCACCAACGAGCTTAGAGCACTTGGCGCCACTGATATAACCAAGCACGATATCGTCAAGACACTCTTGAGATCACCCAATAGCTCATTTGATATCCTAGCCCTGATGATACAAGAACGCCCTGACCTCAAAACTCTCGATCCGTCTGAAACATACTTGAGAGGATCAACACATAGTTCCAGTTATCTGAGAAAAGAGACATCTATGGTCCCAACTATGGCCGAACTCGCGCTTTGAAGGCAAAGGTTGTGTCTTCGTCTGAAGAAGAATCTAACAGCTGTTCTGATGATCCTGAAGACATTGGGAAGGAACTTTCTATGCTTGTGAAGACGTTTTAGGAGTTCACCAAGAAGAAAGGCTTCAGGAAGTCCTCAAGATCCAGCTCCAGAAATGACGAAGCTTCCAATTCTGATCACAAGAAAAGAACCTATCACAAGTGCAAGAAACCTGGTCACTACATCTCTAAATGTCCACAGTGGGACAATGAAACCAAGAAAAAGAAGAAGAGCAAGTAATCTGATTTTGATGACAAAAAAAAGAAGAAGAAATCCTCAAAGTATTCTTCAAAGTCTTCCTCAAAGTCTTCATCACACAAGAAAAGTTCATCTGGAAAGGCTCGTGCATCTGTTGGCAAGGAGATGGATTCAGAGGAGGAGTCCGCATCTGAGGAAGTAGAAGTGGAGTCTGAGGAGGAGTCCGATTCTGGTGTGGCCAGCCTGGCTCTTGCTACTGCATATGTTGCCTAGTCAATCTTCAACTCTAAAGACAATGATTCTGCCACCAACACCGAAGCTATTGATAAGGACGACTCAACTCCCACCTACTGCTTCATGGCACGTGGTGCCAAGGTAAACTCACGCGATGCTTACTTCCAAACTTCTAGTGAAGATGACTCTGAAGGTGAATCTAAACCTAGCTACAAAACTCTTGCTAAAATTGCAACTGAACAACAAAATGATATGGAACATATTCAAAAATTGCTAGACAAAAGCGATGACCTGTTGGACGTTGAAATGAAGAAGTCTCAGTCCTTAGTTGATGACATCAAAAGTCTTCATGTTAAGTACGAACAACTTGAAAGTCGTCATGAAACGCTCTCAACTACTCACGTGAAGCTTTCCTATGATTATCTTCAAAGGAAGCAAGAACTTGAGAAATTGAGAGCGGCTCATGAAGATCTTCTAATGGAGAATATGTCACAACGCGCCCAACAAATCAGTCCCGCTCAGGATGGATTTGAACCACCATGTCTAAAATGTCTTGAGCGTGATAATGCTACCTGCTGTTGCTGAATGTTCTACTGTTGCTGCTGTAATATCTTCAATTGTTGATGTGGTTACTAACCCCTCTGCTGAGGATGCCACTGCCATTTTTGATGAAAATGTTAGGTTGAAGACATTGCTCTAAACAGGGATGTACAAAAGCCTCAAAGGGCATCAGACACTATGTGATGTCCTCAAAAAGCAGATTCTGAACCGAAACCCTAGAAAAGAGGGTGTTGGGTTCGAGAGGAAAATGAATGTTGATGGTTCCTACTGGAAGCCTGAGCAGTACCCCAAGACCACATGGGTTGCTGCAAAGGGCCCGTCAGTAGATCCATCTACCTGATCTAGCTTCTCTTGTGCTTACCCTGTTATCATCGATGAATCCTTTGATGCGAACTATAAACTGTTCAAGAATCAGAATGGTGAAGTGTTTGCAAGGTATATTGGTACTAACTGCAGGAATGGACCACCATTGAAGAAAATCTGGGTGCCCAAATGTTGTCTTGAGAATCTTCCTGTGAATGTCATCATGACACCACCAGTGAAGAAGACAATCTCCAGACCAAAAGCTTCAAATGGTCCAAAGGCTTCATATAGACAAAGGACTCAACCGAGTTACCCTAACGCCAATGTTTTGCAGGGAAATGATGCTCAGACATACGAATATGAGCTTGTTGAGTCGAACCGCTATGTTCATAAAACTAAGAACTTTTTTGCTTATTCATATGAGTATTATTCCCAACCTGCAAGGCTATTTGCTAGGGCTCCAAAGCCGAAATTCTCAGATGTTGCACTTAGACTCATTGCTTCTAAGCCACCCCTGAAGATGTGGGTGGTTAAGAAGAATTAATTCTCTTTTGCAGGGAAAGTTCTCTAGCCTAAAACCAAAGGCATCTGATGCTTATGCTGGGGACCTAAAACATCTTGTGGGACGCTGGACTAAATGTCCAAATGGTCTTATTGCTTATCTTGTTCCGGAACCTACTGATCATTACATTGCTGATCCTAACCTTGATCTAAGTTTTCATAATCCACTTGGTCGTCAAATGTTTATGCTTCACACTTCTCTCTGTGAAGCCTATCCTCCTAACTGTACTATAGGGTACGACACCTCGTGCTTCAGAATGGATTATGGACAGTGGATGCACTAACCACATGACTGGTGATCGAAGTCTTCTCATGGATTCAACTCTTCGCCCCTCTGACAAGAGTCACATCACATTTGCTGACACTGATAAAAGCAAGGTATTGGGATTAGGTAGAGTTGCTATCTCAAAGGATAAACACAGGAGCCCGTGGAGGCTGGAGGAGGTCGACGGTGGAGATGAACAGTATCCCGTAGAGTCCCGTTTTGCGGTACGCCACACCCCTCCCGATGAACAGGACCCCCGTTTCGACCGTAGGAGGTCCGTTTCGTCTGTTTTGTGGTACACCACACCCCTCCCGATTAACAGGACCCCCGTTTCGACCGTAGGAGGTCTGTTTCGTCCGTTTTGCGGTACACCACACCCCTCCCGATCAACAGGAGCCATGTTTCGACTGTAGGAGGTCCGTTTCCTCCGTTTTGCAGTACACCACACCCCTCCAGATCAACAGGACCCCCGTTTTGACCGTAGGAGGTCCGTTTCCTCCGTTTTGCGGTACGCCACACTCCTCCCGATCAACAGGACCCCCGTTTCGATCATAGGAGGTCTGTTTCCTCTGTTTTGCGGTACGCCACACCCCTCCCCATGAACGCGACGTATTTCGTTGCCTCCCCATGAACACGACGCATTCCGTTGCCTCCCCATGAACACGACAACGATGTTGTTTCTCCGTTCCAACCCAGCCATGTACACGAGCCCTCGCCATACGTATGCGCGAGTATGTGTTCGAGACCCTGTCCGTATGTATGTACGTGGCCGTATTTTCTTTCTTGCACCCTGGCCGCTGTACGTACGTGTACATGCTATGTGCGCGCCTCTACTACGACACGTATGCGCCTCTATTACGACACGTGCGCGCCTCTACATCGACCAGTATATATGTACGTACACATTCGCGACCAGAATGACAACGCTACGTACGCTTCGACCAGGTGGGTCCCGACTGTCAGGCACTTCCTTGACTGCAAAGATGTAACTGGTGGGTCCCAGCAGTCAGGGGGGCGAATCATTTTGGTTTTTTTTTGCCCGGACGCACTTCCTTGCGTGCGAAGATGTAGCTGGTGGGTCCCAGCAGTCAGGGGGGCGAATCATTTTTTTGCCCGGACGCACTTCCTTGCATGTGAAGGTGTAGCTGGTGGGTCCCAGCAGTCAGGGGGAAACGTTTTTTTGCGAAATATGGTGGCCCGTTCGGTGGGTCCCTACTGTCAGGTGGAGGAATCATTATTTTCCGCGTAATAAGGAGGCACTTCCTTGCAGCCGCCGTGGACCCAACTGTCAGCCTCTCCACGTACAGTCCACGTCCGATGGAAGTCGTTCCTTGACCACGTTGACCACGCCGCGCCGAGAGCACCAGGGCGGTGGACGACGGCGAGGCCTAGGAAGGGGACAACGCGGAGCCGGTGAAGACGCGGCAGTGGATGCCCACGCGGAGAGCAGTATGAGGGTTCACTCATTCGGCTGCGGTGTGAGGCTGTCATCGCCGCAGGGCCTGTCCAGCGGTGGGAATAGTAGGGGGCGGTGAGGCCTCCGCGGTAGCACAGCCGGCCACGAGAGGCAGGAGCAGGCGACACGACAGGCGCTGCTTTGGGCGGCCGGAGCAAGAAGACCAGAGGTTGAAGAAGCACTACAGCCGTTGGATGGACATCGTACGGTCACTAGAGCTAGAATCATTCATATTGACTAAGTTGACAAAGCCCTCTGTCCCCGTCAACTTAGTAGGCCCACAAGTCAGCCTCCCACCAAGGTGGGTCCCAGCTAGCAGGGGGAGTATTCATTTTTTTGTGCGTAATAAGTAGGCACTTCCGGTGGGTCCGAGCTGACAGCGGGGCGAATGTTTTTTTCGCGAAATACTGTGGCCCGTCCGGTGGGTCCCAGCAGTCAGGGGGGAAACATTTTTTTCACGAAATAAGGTGGCCCGTCCGGTGGGTCCCCGCTGTCAGGTGGAGGAATAATTATTTTGCGCGTAATAAGGAGGCACTTCCTTGCGGCCACCGTGGACCCAGTTGTCAGCCTCTCCATGTACAGTACTCTTCCGATGGAAGTCGGTCATTGACCATGTTGACACGCCGCGCCGAGAGCACCAGGGCGGTGGACAATGGCGAGGCCTAGGAAGGGGATGACGCGGAGCCGGGGAAGACGCAGCAGTGGAAGCCCGCGCGGAGAGGAGTACGAGGGTTCACTGGTTCGGCTGCGGTGTGAGGCTGCCGTCGCCACAGAATAACAAGGGGTGTGGGTGAGTGGAGGGATGGCCTGGCCTGGCCAGCGGTGGGAGTAGTATGGGGGCGGTGAGGCCTCCGCGGCAGCACAGCCGGCCATGGGAGGCAGGAGCAGGCGGCACAACCGGCGCTGCTTTGGGCGGCTGGACCAAGAAGACCAGAGGTTGAAGAAGCACTACGACCGTTGGATGGACATCATACGGTCACTGAAGGTAGAATCGTTTATATTGACTAAGTTGACAAAGCCCTTGGTACGCTCCAACTTAGTAGGCCCACATGTCAGCCTCCGAAACGGTGCGCCCCAGATGTCAGGGGGAGGAATCATTTTTTGGGCGGCCGAAGCTAAGAATATCCGAGATTGAAGAAGAAGCACGACATCCGTTGGATAGACATCCAACGGCCACTGTTGCTAGAACCGTGTGTTGACTATAATAAGTTGACAAAGCCTTGCATACACGTCAACTTATTTTTTTAGGGGACGCGTCACTTAGTAGGCCCACAAGTGTGTGGCAGAGAACTTATAGCCCATTTGCGTTTTGTAAGAATGTACAGCCCATTTTTGAATTCTAATGGAATTTACAACAGCCCATTGACAATTTGTTAAAAGTACAGCCCATTTTCTAGCTAGGACAATGATTAATAATTTCAACCAACCGTTGAAGACAGAATTCAATAAAATTTCCCACATTTTGATGGGATCCGAAATATTTTATCCCGAAATTTCTAGTCAGATTAAATATAAATTTCTATTATGTAAAAATCCAACGAAACATCGCGCGCGCAACAATGAAAATTTAAGATTTTAAAAATCCATAAATAATATTTTATAAACTAATTTCGTGTTTGGTGCATTTTTTTATAGTTACTGCCTAGTTTTTATAATTGCATCTCATTTATTATTTTTTAAAGCTCATATTCCTATTAAGCCTAATGCATCCCTCCTAGGAAAGATTTGCAGCCCAGCGGGGCGGAGAATAACAAGTTGACCTTGCCTGGGTATTCCTCAAAAAGACGTATAGCTGGGCTAGCCATTTTCATCTTGAAAAAATTACTATCTGGGCTAGATATCTGGCCTGGGCTAGACGGGCCACAGCCCGCCCAGTTAATACCCTGCTCTCCTCTGAACAACAACGAAATCATCGCCAAGAAAAACTCTCCAGTGCTCACGCCTCAAAAACACAAATACTTCTCGAGCTGCTTGGTCCCAGCTGTCGGCCGCACCTTGTGCAATTCTCTCGTTTATATTGACTACATAGGTTGACATTGGTGTGGGACCGTGATGTCAGGAAACCAGGAGAAAGCAAAAAAAATATAGTTGTACATAATAAGGAGGCACTTGCGTACGTACGGCTATGGCCCTAGTGGGTCCCTAGTGTCATCCAGTCAAAATAAAGTCATCTCCTGAATCCTCATGTTCGTTGACGATGTTAACAATGCTCGGCGCCACGGCGAGCGCAACAACTAGAAGGACAATGGAGAGGGCCTCGCAGGCCCTATGGATGGTCTGATACAGCGCCCGCTGCTCACTCAGGAAGCCAGGATCATCGGACACCTATGAGCACCTTCGAGAAACTGAGACGGCATGAAACGGTAAGGCCGCGCTTGGGAGCTCTGGTTTATTTCAAACATGTATTAACATACAAGTGTAATTTACTCGTCATCCGAAACAACGCGTAAAATACAGGCATAATGAAACCGAGGGCCCGAGGTCTGTAAGTAAAACCGGCGGGTTACTCGTGTAATTTGAGAGACCGGTGTATATTTTACAAGCACTGCTATATGGACGACATTACCAGACGATACATGCATGATGTGCGTATCATGCCATCCATGGGCAAGGCTGAAACAACAGCTAACGACTTGATTAGCACGTGTCCGAGTGTCGTTCAGCGTTTTTATCGTGTGTGAAGTACTTCCGATATTTTACTAGTTGAAATTGACCAACCAAGCGCCTTCGCCCGAGACCATTTGCTTTAATTTACAAGCGTCAGTTTTACAAGCGATTTTGGTTGGGAAACGATGATCCAATCACGGCCTAATATCATGAGTTGGTCGGAAGATCATATGGTTTCACGTCTAACCTACCCGACTTGTCGTATAGTCTATGAATGAAACATGAGATGATGAACTTCTTAAGCACGGAAACAACAGAAGAGGATGATCTTCTTAACAAGCAAATCACTGGCATTAGATCGACATGCAAAACAATACGGAGCATTATTCTCGGGAGGCACGGTGAACAGCTCGTGATGACGCATGCCACAACATTCCAAGCTCAACTTTGCAATCAAACACAAGGCCTGGCATTACATTGACAATATTCAGAACAAACTCTTAACACAGGAATATCTCAGCAGAGTAACTATTTACTTCTAAAATGAACACAAGAATAGGAAAAAACACTCGATGCTGCTCACAGCAAGGGTGTCCCACTCAAAAATATCAAATGCATGTCTTCTGGCTAACATCAATGAGAAAATTTTGACAAGGTTTTCCAATTCCAATATATTAAACTAACATCTTCTTGCTAACATCAATGATTAAACTTTGACAAGCTTTTCCCATTCAAAATATGTAATGCCTATGATCGTGGAATCCTGTCGTAGCTTCTTGTACTTGTTTAGGCACTTTTTGCCTGGGGCACTCCACGTGTTGTTAAATTGCCAATGGTATCTGCAGACTAGTCATGTCACCGGTGTCTAATAATACTTTGTAAAGCTTCTCGGTCATTCCTTCTGTAATGTAGCGCAAACAGTGACTGAATCTTTCTGCAAAGTGGAACGACCAACTGGACCCAGTAATGCAGCAGTTTTCCTTGGACACATTGGCTCCTTTTGTGCAGTTCAACTAAAATCGAAGTCGGAATAAAACCGAGCTTTAATTTTGATATCCCTGTAAGCAACAATAGGTATAAGGGAAACAATTACTGAGAAATAATGGTTGATGACTTGTACTCCAAGAAGAAAAGCATCTACTGATCTACTTTATCTTAATGGGAAACAGAGTAGGAGAGTAGCAATTTTCCATCAGTGTGATTCATTCATATTGAATGAGACATTATCTTAACAATGCCTTGTTTCAACATGTATAAAGAACGACAAAGCAGAAAAGTACCATTCCTAAAACAATGCAACTGATTCATTTTAACAGAGACATTATCTTAACAATACCTTGGTTAAACATGTAGAAAGAACTACAAAGCAGGATAGTACCATTCCTAACAAGTGTTGCAGTTTTGAACTAAGATTCAGTAGTTAATTAATTCTGAGAGTGGCATTGCTTAATTTTACCAGCGGCATTAGATTAACGAAAAGCATAAACAGTTCCAGGGGAGAGTGGGCGCAACAACAGTGTGTGCTGCCATCTACTTATAAAGGGGGTGATGCAGCTGTTGTAATAAAGCAACAAGCATCATGTCTGGGTTGGTCCCATTTTTGTTCACTACTTAATGGGAAAAGACAGCAATACAATAGCTTCAATTCAACATTTATTTAAAACAATACCAATACAAGTAGCACAACATCTCAAAGCACACTTCACAAACATGTGGATGAAGGCCTGTACTGACCTTTCATGCGACGATCAAGATAAAATACAAATCTGCCAACACGAATAGGAAATCCAATCTCGTTTTGTGCAGTTGCACTGAAATCAAGCAAAGTGTTTCGCGTAGCAAAGCAAAATGTCGCAATAGCAACAAGTTGAATAGATATCCCTGTTTAAACAGCGGCAAAAAAGGAATCAATTACTGGCTAATAAAGGAGGATGAAACATGCGGCCACAAAAATGGTAATCCCGCCAATCCCTAATAAGTGTTGCAGTTTTGAAATAAGATTCAGTAGTTAATTCTGAGAGTGGCATCAATTACTGGCTTATAAAGGGGATGATGCTGAATTTGTTATAACAAAGCAACAAGCATCATGTCTGGGTTGGTCCCATTTTTGTTCACTACTTAATGGGAAAAGACAGCAATACAATAGCTTCAATTCAATGTTTATTTAAAATAGTACCAAAACAAGTAGCACAACATCTCAAAGAACACTACACATCATGTGGTTGAGACCAAGATTTGAAACAACTCGCCACGAAGACTGGAAACAAATCTCAATCTCCTTTTGTGCAGTTCCACCAAAATTAAGCAAAGTCACCGGTGTGACATTCAAGTTGAACTGCACAAAACACTCTTAAAACATAAGTGTTTCGAGTAGCGAAGCAAAATGTCGCAATAGCAACAAGTTGAATCGATACCCCTGTTTTAACAGAGGCAAAAAAGGAAACAATTACTTGCCGATAAAGGAGGATGAAACAAACAGTGACAGAAAGAAGTATCTAACTTATCTTGGATGGAAAACAAAGTAGGACAGTAGCATTTCTAAAATAGTTGCATTGATTCATATTAACAGAGACATTCTCTTGAAATAACATTCGTTAAAAAATGTAATTTACTTTTAACAGTGGCATTGCTTCAATTTTCCGGCGGCATTCTTAGATTAACAACAGCAAAATAGCTGTATGGGACATGCCAGCACCATGTGCGTCCACACGTATAAATGGGTGATGCAGAGTATGTAGCCAAGCAGCATATATGCGCTGGTCCCATATTTGTTCTCTTTGAACCTTCTTCCTATGTGAGGGCAGCAAATCTAGTCCTGCACAAACTACCCGACCCCCTAGTTTCTTTCCCTTTTCGACAAAGAGATCGGTTCGTTACAGATGTGTGTACTAGGTTACCCCCTTTTTCCCTTTTCGACCTACAAAGCGGCTGGATAGCCAGTCTATACTACTTTCTGCCCCTCCTTTCCTTATTGAACCACGTCCTAGATTCTTTCTCCAGCCCACCGCACCCTTCTTTCCTCTTTGAACCAAGACCTAGATTCAACTACAGATCGAAAAAGATCCACATGCAGCTAGAGCAACGACGGTTTCAAAGAAACTTATACCTTAGGGTCGTCAGGATGTGGCAAGGCGTGCGGCGGGAGGCTAAATCTGCCCACACTACGTACGGCAGCGAGTAAAAAGGGGTCGGTGGCCCTCCCGCACAGGCGCAGGGTGAAAGAGAACAGCGCAGCCGGCAGTGGATTGCCTCCCTCGCCGAAGGCGATAGAGTGAACGCTGCACCTCCTCCCCTTCCCGGTGCGACGGGATACGGACGCCTCCACCAGCTGTGAGGAGGGAGAGAGATACAAGAGGCCAACGCAGTCTTGTTTAGATCTGGTGAAGAGAGGGTGAGAGACTGTGAATATAGCAAACCCTAGCAAATGAACGCTGAGCCTCCAGCGTGTAACATATATGTAGTGCGGCGAGCGCGTGGAGAGTGCAAACCCTAGCGAACAAGCGCTGAGGCTCCCGCTTATATATATACTACTGTAGTACGGACTGAGCTCCGGTGCCTTCACTGCACCTGCTTTTGGCTGTATGACAGGTGAGCCAGCCAAATTTTGGGCCCACCTGTCATAAATCCAAAGGCAGGTGCACTAAGTCAATGAAGCTGTGTCCATATAGTACTCTTGTGTATACGACTAATATATAGTGGAGTGGTTTTCTTATTCTCTCCATAACAATCGTTTTAAATTGTGTAAGCACGAAACGAAACTCTTTATTTAATGTACAGTGAAGAAAACTAGTACTACTTCCGATGAACTAACGATCCACGCGCACGCGTCCTGGTCGCACTTCCTGTCCTTCATGTGTGGTACACTACCCTCCCTTAAGTGAACAACCACACATGCGCCAAATTATCGGAAACGTGTGAGAGTGTGTACAAATAAAGAATTTTAATTTCAATTATCAGAAAGGTTTGAGAGTATTACAAAGTTTGACTTCAGTCAAATCTAATATGCGGAGTAAATAAAAATGGAGGGCTACTACGTCCATCCAGGTTTTTCGTCCACACCATTTTTTAAATCAAAGTTAATAGCTGGACAAATAAAATTACAGGGGAGCTGGAGACAAAGTTGTGAGAAGGCTTAGAAATCAATACAAAACTTATGCTCTTAGTACCAACGTCGATCCTTCTTCGAGAAAACATTTGGTTCATAGCCAATTGTGTGATAAAATTGCACCAACGTGAAAGACGACTGCGTCTCCAACGCAACCAAGGTGAACTGACGAAGGATATTATCTTTGTGCGTAACAAGCAAAGAGCACTGATGGAAGATAGCTTGTTTTTCATTGAAAATCGATCAGCTTCACCAGCCGACGCAACCATGAGGCGCAACCATGAGCATCTATAGGTCATCTTGTTGATGCATCATCCATTTGGCATCAAGTTTGGGTGAGGCACCTATGAAGTTCGACAAATCCTCACTGTGGTCTGTTTCTTCTCAGTAATCAAGCTTGAGGAAGGAAGAACCACGTGGCAGAGGACAGTGAGGCGGAACAACAATGGCCATCCAATTTTGTGCAGTTACACTAAAATTGAGGAAGACATGCTTGGGTATGGAGACACGCATCGCTGTTTCCAAAAATATAAAAAAGGGTTAGCAACAACATCCCAATTGTCAATAAGAATTAATGAAAAGTACACCAACAAATAGAAGCATCATAATTATCTTGATGGTAACTAAACCAGGATACCCGAGAAAAAAAGCATTTCTTCATTTAACCAGTGATAGTACTACCACCATATGGACAATGACCGCACAACCACCATGTACTTTTTGTCAAAACAACATGTATACCTCCACCGAGGCATAAATCAGGACAACTTTTCGAGTGGCATTTCCTCTATAATAGTACTAGTAGGTGATGTTGGACAAGCCGATGAACCCTAGATACTATGCATGGGGAGCTGGGGAGTAGTCCCATAGAAGAAAACCCGCACGCAGCGACCTGGGGAGCTGGACCAGTACAAGAAGTTATACCTCAGGTGGGCGAGATGTCGTTTAGGCGGGCGGGCGGGATCTGCCCACACGACGGCAGCGAACGAGGGAGCGGAGGATCTTCGTCTGTGCCAGCACCGGCTCGGAGAGGACGGTGCGCATCGGCTTCCTCCGTCGCCGACGGCGACAACGTCAACGCTGCACCTCCTCACCTCCCGCAGCGGATGGGATTCGGCCAGATCTGTGACCACCGGTGAGTAGAGAGATAGAGTGGGCACTGTCATCTTGTTTTGATATGGAGAGGGTGAGAGAGCGAGACGGGAGAAACTCTATCAAACAAGAGGCTATAATGGAGTAAAAAAATCTCTTCATAGCAGTGGTTTTAAATAGAATACGCGCATTCTCGGAAAAAAGAAACGAAAACTGGTGGACAATTTTTTAAGGGTCTGTCTAGGACACATCTAGATGTGACATAGTTATGTCACATCTAAGTTGATGCCCACTCTGTTTGTGGTCTATTTTTTTCCTAGTTTTTTTGTTTCTTGTTGCTACATTATATACTTGTGGGAGCTTAGATGTGATATCCTTAAATAACATCTAGATGTGAATTAGACAAACTGATTTTCTAACGTACCAAGAAAGAAAACTCGATCAAAAACACGCCCCCGCTTCCAGGTTGCGAGAGTCGTCGCGCACACACACATAGACATAGACATGCATATCTGTGTTTACATAAAATTCCATTTCCATCTCCATCTACAATCATATTTGTCCAACTGGCACATTAATTACGTTGTTAATTATATACGCAACAATATTAACGTACAACATCTCTTGTTTGCGCACATCCGGACCGCTGCCACGGCCGGTCCTGACAAACCCAAACCCTCTGACTGAAATATGCCCTAGAGGCAATAATAAAGTTATTATTTATTTCCTTATTTCATGATAAATGTTTATTATTCATGCTAGAATTGTATTAACCGGAAACATGATACATGTGTGAGTACATAGACAAACAGAGTGTCACTAGTATGCCTCTACTTGACTAGCTCGTTGATCAAAGATGGTTATGTTTCCTAGCCATAGACATGAGTTGTCATTTGATTAACGGGGTCACATCATTAGGAGAATGATGTGATTGACTTGACCCATTCCGTTAGCTTAGCACATGATCGTTGAGTATTCTGTTATTGCTTTCTTCATGACTTATACATGTCCCTATGACTATGAGATTATGCAACTCCCGTTTACCGGAGGAACACTTTGTGTGCTACCAAACGTCATAACGTAATTGGGTGATTATAAAGGTGCTCTACAGGTGTCTCTGAAGGTACTTGTTGGGTTGGCATATTTCGAGATTAGAATTTGTCACTCCGATTGTCGGAGAGGTATCTCTGGGCCCTCTCGGTAATGCACATCACTTAAGCCTTGCAAGCATTGCAACTAATGAGTTAGTTGCGGGATGATGTATTACGGAACGAGTAAAGAGACTTGCCAGTAACGAGATTGAACTAGGTATTGAGATACCGACGATCAAATCTCGGGCAAGTAACATACCATGACAAAGGGAACAACGTATGTTGTTATGCGGTCTGACCGATAAAGATCTTCGTAGAATATGTGGGAGCCCATATGGGTATCCAGGTTCCGCTATTGGTTATTGACCGGAGATGTGTCTCGGTCATGTCAACATAGTTCTCGAACCCGTAGGGTCAGCACGCTTAACGTTACGATGACAGTTTTATTATGAGTTTATATGTTATGATGTACCGAAGATTGTTCGGAGTCCCGGATGTGATCACGGACATGACGAGGAGTCTCGAAATGGTCGAGACATAAAGATTGATATATCGCACGACTATATTCGGACACTGGAAGTGTTCCGGGTGATTTCGAAGAAAACCGGAGTGCGAGAGGGTTACTGGAACCCCCCGGGAGAAGTAATGGGCCTTATGGGCCTTAGTGGAGAGAGAGAGGGGCGGCCAGGGAGGGCTGCGCGCCCCCTCCCCCTCTGGTCCAAATTGGACTAGGAGAGGGCGGGCGGTGCCCCCCTTTCCTTCCCCCTCTCCCCCTTCCTTTCCCCCTCCTAGTAGGAGTAGGAAAGAGGGGAGTCCTACTCCTAGTAGGAGGAGGACTCCTCCTCCTGGCGTGCCCTGCAAGGGCCGGCCGGCCTCCCCCCTTGCTCCTTTATATACGGGGACAGGGGGGCACCCTAGAGACACAACAATTGATCATTGATCTCTTAGCCGTGTGTAGTGCCCCCTCCACTATATTCCACCTCGATAATGCTATAGCGGTGGTTAGGTGAAGCCCTACGTCGGTAGAACATCAACATCGTCACTGCACCGTCATGCTGACAAAACTCTCCCTCAACACTCAGCTGGATCGGAGTTCGAAGGACGTCATCAGGCTGAACGTGTGCTGAACTCGGAGGTGCCGTGCGTTCAGTACTTGATCGATCGAATTGTGAAGACGTACGACTACATCAACCGCGTTGTGCTAATGCTTCCTCTTTCGGTCTATGAGGGTACATGGACAACACTCTCCCCTCTCGTTGCTATGCATCACCATGATCTTGCGTGTGCATAGGAAATTTGTTGAAATTACTACGTTCCCCAACAGTGGCATCCGAGCCTGGTTTTATGCCTTGATGTTATATGCACGAGTAGAACACAAGTGAGTTGTGGGCGATATAAGTCATACTGCTTACCAGCATGTCATACTTTGGTTCGGCGGTATTGTTGGATGAAGTGGCCCGGACCGACAATACGAGTACGCTTACGCGAGACTGGTTCTACCGATGTGCTTTGCACATAGGTGGCTGGCGGGTGTCAGTTTCTCCAAATTTAGTTGAACCGAGTGTGACTACGTCCTGTCCTTGTGAAGGTTAAAACAGCACCAACTTGACAAACTATCATTGTGGTTTTGATGCGTAGGTAAGAACGGTTCTTGCTAACCCCGTAGCAGCCACGTAAAACTTGCAACAACAAAGTAGAGGACGTCTAACTTGTTTTTAGAGGGCATATTGTGATGTGATATGGTCAAGATATGATGAGATATAAGTTGTTGTATAAGATGATCATGTTTTGTTGAAGTTATCGGCAACTGGCATAGGCCTTATGGTTGTCTCTTTATTGCATAAGATGCAAGCGCCAAATAATTGCTTTACTTTATCGCTATGTGATAGCAATAGTTGCAAGAGCAATAGTTGGCGAGACGACCATGTGACGACACATTGATATAGATCAAGATGATGGAGATCATGGTGTCATGCCGGTGACGATGGAGATCATGACGATGCTTTGAAGATGGAGATCAAAGGCACAAGATGATGATGGCCATATCATGTCACATATTTTGATTGCATGTGATGTTTATCTTTTACGCATCTTATCTTGCTTTGATTGACGGTCGCATCATAAGATGATCTCTCACTAAATTTCAAGATAAAAGTGTTCTCCCTGAGTATGCACCGTTGCCAAAGTTCGTCGTGCCCAGACACCACGTGATGATCGGGTGTGATAAGCTCTACGTCCATCTACAAACGGGTGCAAGCCAGTTTTGCACACGCAGAATACTCAGGTTAAACTTGACGAGCCTAGCATATGCAGATATGGCCGCAGAACACTGAGACCAAAAGGTCAAGCATGAATCATATAGTAGATATGATCAACATAGTGATGTTCACCATTGAAAACTACTCCATTTCACGTGATGATCGGTTATGGTTTAGTTGATTTGGATCGCATGATCACTTAGATGATTAGAGGGATGTCTATCTAAGTGGGAGTTCTTAAGTAATATGATTAATTGAATTTTAATTTATCATGAACTTAGTCCTGGTAGTATTAGCATATCTATGTTGTAGATCAATAGCTCGCGTTGTTGCTTCCCTATGTTTTATATGTGTTCCTAGAGAAAACTAAGTTGAAAGATGTTAGTAGCAATGATGCGGATTGGATCCGTCATCTGAGGTTTATCCTCATTGCTGCACAGAAGAATTATGTCCTTGATGCACCGCTAGGTGACAGACCTATTGCAGGAGCAGATGCAGATGTTATGAACGTTTGGCTAGCTCAATATGATGACTACTTGATAGTTTAGTGCACCATGCTTAAACGGCTTAGAATCGGGACTTCAAAGACGTTTTGAATGTCATGGACCATATGAGATGTTCCAGGAGTTGAAGTTAATATTTCAAGAAAATACCCGAGTTGAGAGATATGAAGTCTCCAACAAGTTCTATAGCTAAAAGATGGAGGAGAATAGCTCAAGCATTGAGCAGGTGCTCAGATTGTCTGGGTACTACAATCGCTTGAATCAAGTGGGAGTTAATCTTCCAGATAAGATAGTGATTGACAGAATTCTCTAGTCACCATCACCAAGTTAGTAGAACTTCGTGATGAACTATAATATGCAAGGGTTAACGGAAACGATTCCCAAGCTCTTCGTGATGTTGAAACCGACGAAGGTAAAAATCATGAAAAACATCAAGTGTTGATGGTTGACAAGACCACTAATTTGAAGAAAAGGGCAAAGGGAAGAAAGGGAACTTCAAGAAGAACGGCAAGCGAGTTGCTCCTCAAGTGAAGAAGCCCAAGTCTGGACCTAAGCCTGAGACTAAGTGCTTCTACTGCAAAGGGACTGGTCACTGGAAGCGGAACTGCCCCAAGTATTTTTCGGATAAGAAGGATGGCAAAGTGAGCAAAAGTATATTTGATATACATGTTATTGATGTGTACTTTACTATTGTTTATAGCAACCCCTCGATATTTGATACTGGTTCAGTTGCTAAGAGTAGTAAATCAAAATGGGAGTTGCAGAATGAACAGAAACTAGTTAAGGGTGAAGTGACGATGTGTGTTGGAAGCAGTTCCAAGATTGATATGATCATCATCGCACACTCCCTATACTTTCGGGATTAGTGTTGAACCTAAATAAATGTTATTTGGTGTTTGCATTGAGCATGAATATGATTTGATCATGTTTATTGCAATACAGCTATTCATTTAAGTTAGAGAATAATTGTTGTTCTGTTTACATGAATAAAACCTTCTATGGTTACACACCCAATGAAAATGGTTTGTTGGATCTCGATCGTATTGATATACATATTCATAAATATTGAATCCAAAAGATGTAGAGTTAATAATGATCGTGCAACTTATTTGTGGCACTGCCGTTTAGGTCATATTGGTGTAAAGCGCATGAAGAAACTCCATGCTGATGGACTTTTGGAATCACTTGATTATGAATCACTTGATGCTTGCGAACCATGCCTCATGGGGAAGATGACTAAGACTCCGTTCTCCGGAACAATGGAGCGAGCAACTAACTTATTGGAAATAATACATACTGATGTATGAGGTCCGATGAGTGTTATGGCTCACGGCAAGTATCGTTATTTTCTGACCTTCACAGATGATTTGAGCAGATATGGGTATATCTACTTAATGAAACATAAGTCTGAAACATTTGAAAAGTTCAAAGAATTTCAGAGTGAAGTTGAAAATCATCGTAACAAGAAAATAAAGTTTCTACGATCTGATCGTGGAGGAGAATATTTGAGTTGCGAGTTTGGTCTACATTTGAAACAATGCGGAATAGTTTCACAACTCAAGCCACCCGGAACACCACAGCGTAATGGTGTGTCCGAACGTCGTAATCGTACTTTACTAGATATGGTGCGATCTATGATGTCTCTTACTGATTTACCGCTATCGTTTTGGGGTTATGCTTTAGAGATAGCCGCATGCACGTTAAATAGGGCACCATCAAAATCTGTTGAGATGACCCCTTATGAACTGTGGTTTGGCGAGAAACAAAAGTTTTCATTTCTGAAAGTTTGGGGCTGCGATGCTTATGTGAAAAAGCTTCAACCTGATAAGCTCGAACCCAAATCGGAGAAATGTGTCTTCATAGGATACCTAAAGGAAACTGTTGGGTACACCTTCTATAACAGATCCGAAGGCAAGACATTCGTTGCTAAGAATGGATCCTTTCTAGAGAAGGAGTTTCTCTTGAAAGAAGTGAGTGGGAGAAAAGTAGAACTTGATGAGGTAACTGTACCTGTTCCCTTATTTGAAAGTAGCTCATCACAGAAATATGTTCCTGTGACACCTACACCAATTAGTGAGGAAGTTAAAGATGATGATCATGGAACTTCAGATCAAGTTGTTACTAAACCTCATAGATCAACCAGAGTAAGATCCGCACCAGAGTGGTACGGTAATCCTGTTCTGGAAGTCATGTTACTAGACCATAATGAACCTACACACTATGAAGAAGCAATGGTGAGCCCAGATTCCGCAAAATGGCTTGAGGCCATGAAATCTGAGATGGGATCCATGTATGAGAACAAAGTGTGGACTTTGGTTGACTTGCCCGATGGCCGGCAAGCCATAGAAAATAAATGGATCTTCAAGAGGAAGACGGACGCTGATAGTAGTGTTACTATCTACAAAGCTAGAATTGTCACGAAAGGTTTTCGACAAGTTCAAGGTGTTGACTACGATGAGAGTTTCTCACCCGTATCTATGCTTAAGTCTGTCCGAATCATGTTAGCAATTGCCGCATTTTATGAAATCTGGCAAATGGATAAACAAAACTGCATTCCTTAATGGATTTGTTAAAGAAGAGTTGTATATGATGCAACCAGAAGGTTTTGTCAATCCTAAAGGTGCTAACAAAGTATGCAAGCTCCAGCGATCCATCTATGGACTGGTGCAAGCATCTCAGAGTTGGAATATACGCTTTGATAAGTTGATCAAAGCATATAGTTTTATACAGACTTGCGGAAAAGCCTGTATTTACAAGAAAGTGAGTGGGAGCACTATAGCGTTTCTGATAAGTATATGTGAATGACATATTGTTGATCGGAAATAATGTAGAATTATTCTGCAAAGCACAAAGGAGTGTTTGAAAGGAGTTTTTTCAAAGAAAGACCTCAGTGAAGCTACTTCATATTGAGCATCAAGATCTACAGAGATATATCAAGACGCTTGATAAGTTTTTTAAATGAGTACATGCCTTGACAAGATTTTGAAGTAGTTCAAAATGGAACAGTCAAAGAAAGAGTTCTTGCCTATGTTACAAGGTGTGAAATTGAGTAAGACTCAAAGCTCGACCACGGCAGAAGATAGAAAGAGAATGAAAGTCATTCCCTATGCCTCGGCCATAGGTTCTATAAAGTATGCCATGCTGTGTACCAGATCTATTGTATACCCTACACTGATTTTGGCAAGGGAGTACAATAGTGATCTAGGAGTAGATCACTGGACAGCGGTCAAAATTATCCTTAGTGGAATAAGGATATGTTTCTCGACTATGGAGGTGACAAAAAGGTTCATAGTAAAGGGTTACGTCGATGCAAGTTTTGACACTAATCTAGATGACTCTAAGTCTCAATCTGGATACATATTGAAAGTGGGAGCAATTAGCTAGAGTAGCTCCGTGCAGAGCATTGTAGACATAGAATTTTGCAAAATACATACGGATCCGAATTTGGCAGACCCGTTGACTAAATTTCTCTCACAAGCAAAACATGATCACTCTTTAGGTGTTAATCACATAGCAATCTGAACTAGATTATTGACTCTAGTAAACCCTTTGGGTGTTAGTCACATGGAGATGTGAACTAATCACATAAAAGATGTGAACTATTGGTGTTAAATCACATGGTGATGTGAACTAGATTATTGACTCTAGTGCAAGAGGGAGACTTAAGGAAATATGCCTTAGAGGCAATAATAAAGTTATTATTTATTTCCTTATTTCATGATAAATGTTTATTATTCATGCTAGAATTGTATTAACCGGAAACATGATACATGTGTGAGTACATAGACAAACAGAGTGTCACTAGTATGCCTCTACTTGACTAGCTCGTTGATCAAAGATAGTTATGTTTCCTAGCCATAGACATGAGTTGTCATTTGATTAATGGGGTCACATCATTAGGAGAATGATGTGATTGACTTGACCCATTCCGTTAGCTTAGCACACGATCGTTGAGTATTCTGTTATTGCTTTCTTCATGACTTATACATATTCCTATGACTATGAGATTATGCAACTCCCGTTTACCGGAGGAACACTTTGTGTGCTACCAAACGTCACAACGTAACTGGGTGATTATAAAGGTGCTCTACAGGTGTCTCCGAAGGTACTTGTTGGGTTGGTGTATTTCGATATTAGGATTTGTCACTCTGATTGTCGGAGAGGTATCTGGGCCCTCTCGGTAATGCACATCACTTAAGCCTTGCAAGCATTGCAACTAATGAGTTAGTTGTGGGATGACGTATTACGAAACGAGTAAAGAGACTTGCCGGTAACGAGATTGAACTAGGTATTGAGATACCGACGATCGAATCTCGGGCAAGTAACATACCGATGACAAAGGGAACAACATATGTTGTTATGCGGTCTGACCGATAAAGATCTTCGTAGAATATGTGGGAGCCAATATGAGCATCCAGGTTCCGCTATTGGTTATTGACGGGAGACATGTCTCGGTCATGTCTACATAGTTCTCGAACCCGTAGGGTCCGCACGCTTAATGTTATGATGACAGTTTTATTATGAGTTTATATGTTATGATGTACCGACGGTTGTTCGGAGTCCCGGATGTGATCACGGACATGACGAGGAGTCTCAAAATGGTCAAGATAGAAAGATTGATATATTGGACGACTATATTCGGACACCAGAAGTGTTCCGGGTGATTTCGGAGAAAACCGGAGTGCCAGAGGGTTACCGGAACCCCCCCGGGAGAAGTAATGGGCCTTATGGGCCTTAGTGGAGAGAGAGAGGGGCGGCCAGGGAGGGCCGCGTGCCCCCTCCCCCTCTAGTCCGAATTGGACTAGGAGAGGGGGGGCGGCGCCCCCCTTTCCTTCTCCCTCTCCCCCTTCCTTTCCCCTTCCTAGTAGGAGTAGGAAAGAGGGGAGTCCTACTCCTACTAGGAGGAGGACTCCTCCTCCTGGCGCGCCCTGCAAGGGCCGGCCGGCCTCCCCCCTTGCTCCTTTATATACGGGGGCAGGGGGGAACCCTAGAGACACAACAATTGATCATTGATCTCTTAGCCGTGTGCGGTGCCCCCCTCCACCATAGTCCACCTCGATAATACTGTAGCGGTGCTTAGGCGAAGCCCTACATCGGTAGAACATCAACATCGTCACCACGCTGTCATGCTGAAGAAACTCTCCCTCACACTTTCCATTTATGATATGATTAAAGGAGAAGATTGTTCTTTTACCAAACATATGCAGATCAAATCACGTCCTATAATAAGAAGAAATCTTTCTCGGTATCAATCGCCCCTCATTCTTTGAGAATCAGAAGGATCCTTTTCGAGTTTCCATTTCTTCATTTGGAATCTGGGCTCTTCTATCTTCGACTTATTTTTTTAGGTTTATTCTTTATTTATTTCATTTCGATTTTTCCCTCTTCCTCTATCCCTATCCTCTAGGTATAGCGTGCTGGATCGGAGTTCGAGGGATGTCATCAGGCTGAACGTGTGCTGAACTCGAAGGTGCCGTGTGTTCGGTACTTGATCGGTCGGATCGTGAAGACGTACGACTACATCAACCGCGTTGTGTTAACGCTTCCGCTTTCAGTCTACGAGGGTATGTGGACAACACTCTTCCCTCTCGTTGCTATGCATCACCATGATCTTGCGTGTGCATAGGATTTTTTTTGAAATTACTATGTTCCCCAACACCCTCTTCAACACCCGCGCGTGCTTCCCGCCTGAAATGGTCAGTGCCGCATTCATGCCCGGCCAGAGCGGACGCGACCTGTCACTGGCGTCGACATTGAAGCAGCGCGCCGGCCGAGAGAGCGTCGACCACGCTGCTTCTGAGTGCACGCGGCTGCTCTGTGTTCAAAGGTCGCAATAGCCGGCTACAACATGCATGTAAAAAGTTCTTGGGAGTCCGTGCTACAACTAGCTGTCCTCCCCCAAATCGTCAATCTCTTCCAGTAGTGCTAGTACTCCATGGCGCGATCCATCGACAAGCAGGCAGGAAAGTTATCGTATACTCAGTTTGTGCTGAGTGGCATGCCGAGCGACCGTGTGGGGTCGAGCCGTGGAGGAGGGTGAGACACGAACACGACAGACGTGATTTAAACGTTGGTTTTGCTCGATGGCGCGATCCAACGAAACGAAACATTGGTTTCTCTCCGTTTCCATTTTTTCTTCGGAAAAACGGAAACTTTCCACTCCATTTTCATTCCTATTCCAAGGTTGCCCCGTTACAACATTCCATCAAATACAAAGGAAAACTAACACACATGCTGATGCATCTCAATGATTCACAGATCATAGCCAATATTTACTTCACAACTAAAGAAAAAAGTTGTGAGAGCATGTACGAAAGAAAAACTACTGATGGGGTCACTACGACTTAAACCCTAAACCCTAAACATGATTTAATTTCCTGCTAGGTAGAACCTATCGAAGGAAAGACGGCTGGCACACTGGGATCATACGATGCTTTTGTGCAGTTCCACTAAAATCGACCTGAGCATCCCTAATGGCAAAGATATTGAAGAAGTGTGATTAGAATACTAGTACTGGCACTAGTTCATGAGACATAAACTCATCACAAGTAGAAGCTGGTAGAAGTAGAGAAAGATCGACATGGAGATGGAGCTACGGTAGTGGAGCAAGCCGGATCCAAAAGGAAGATGGACTACCTGGGATGTCGGGCTGTAGCTAGAAGGGCGGTTGGGACGCGGCATCAGCCCATACCGCGGTGACCCCCGATTGGGACGCACCGAGTGTGGGTTTTCTCCCTCGCCGATGTTGACCGCGTCTACGCAGAACATTGTTCCCTTCCCCCAGCTGCGGGATCAGGCCCGTCGTTCTATGCTTGTGAAGAGAGCAACCTAAGCAAGTAGGCTTGTAGCTTAGGCTCCTGCTAGTGTATATATAGTGGTTTTCTTTTTCTCTCCATATCAACCATTTTATATTGCGTACGTGTCGTTCAAGAGTGAAATGATGGTTGCTTCTTCCGACTAACTTACTGTGTGATTTGATTGCTCCTTAGTGGCCCCTACACGTACTCCCCCTACGTGTATGCAGCAGTCACACGTACACATGGACGCAAAAACGCGCGCGACGCCCTAATGCATGCATGTCTGAGCACACGACGGAACACACACGGTCACGCTCAAGTGCTCAACCTACACGTGCATGCACACACATACTCAGTCAGGGTGAGCTAGTGACCATATAAACACCGTAAAATATATATATTGAGCGCAATGAGCGTATTATGAAGTCCACTGGCCGTATTTTTACAATATACAGTGACAGACAGTGTATTTATCTCGTTTGAAATTAAGCCATATTAACTGGAGAGGAGGCAGTATGGACTAGCATTACTTTGTTGTGTCCCGTCAACTTGATGAACGAGGAGAAGGTTGCAGGACGGGAGAAGCTTGCGCTCGGTGGCTCGCAGGACAAGGAGAAACTTTTGACTAATGCAAGCTCTCCCTCGCTCAGGCGGTGGACGTGCAACAGTTAATTCGGTGTCAGATTGCCAGAAGCATACACCATACTACTAGTGCTATTATTGTTCGACTTCCCGAATAGGCGAACAGCCAAGCGCAAAGTTTACTAGTACTACTACTATAGTCTATAAAGGTACGTACTATACTAGTACTAGGAAACGGATGGAGGAGCGTATGCACTCTTATTATAATTTTAAAATGTGATAAAGCAATCTTCAACACATTTGGTTCTCTTCGAGGTAGCGCTCAGTAATATTTCCTCTTTTTTTGTTATTCAGCATGTAAACAGGTCAGCAAACCTTGCGGCGCATCTTCGTGTGAACCGTGCTTGCTGCACTTTGAATGTGGCCGAGAGCTGGCTTGATGAAACACCTCGCTTCCTACTTTTTTTGCGGGGTACCTCGCTTCCTAGTGACCAGTGTCTTGGCTGATCGTCCTAAGAATGCTTATATATGAATAAAGCTCTCTCATTTACCCGCAAAAAAGATTAAGCCATATTAACCGGAAAGGAGGGAGTATGGACTAGCACTACTTTTTGGTGTGTCCTGTCAACTCGCAGAACGAGGAGAAGCTTGCAGGACAAGGTGAAGCTCGCTTACGCCTTTTGTCTATGCAACCTACCCTCGGTGGACATGCATCAATCCATTCGGTGTCAGATTGTCAGAGGCATACACTGTAGTACCCAACATGTGGAGTACCATCATTGTTCGACTTCACGAAGAGGGGAAGAGCCAAGCGCAGTAGTACGAGTAGTACTACTACTAAAATCGCATGGTGGAGCGTATGTACTCTTATTTTTTTATCTCTGATAAAGTACACGTTTATTCTGGAGAAGGGCGGAAAACGGCAGCCCAACATGTAATGAATGATATCGATCAACCAACCATGCTCGAATATATCTTGGCCTCCGTGCGAGCCCGTCTGTGTGTTCTCGCTCCTCGTCTCTCTCAAGGAACCGTGGCTTGGCTCTTTGCCGTCAATTGAGATTGGTTTGCTCACACTCCTGTCCCACATGTCAGTGATATGCCAAGAGGAGGTGTGTTGACCGACTGGCCATACGCGTACTTGGTTTTGCACCTTCATACTACTCCTCCCTCCGTCACAGTTTACAGGGCGCGCTTCATTATGATGCATTTCTCTCAGTGCATTTCCACCACCAGAGAGACTTTAGACGCGTTTGGTTTAATGCTCAATTAATTAGGGCGTGGTAACCGCAGTCAAGTCCACAATTTTCTCTCCATGTACTGTACTACTACGGAGTGGAGTAAGTGCATGCATGTGTGTACCTGGGGTGGAAGCACTACATGCATGTGTGTACGCATTATTCCCTCTAGTAATAGACGCCGTGCTATAACTACCAATGCTATTTTTCAGGCCGATCGCTAGTCGCCTTGGTCCCACAAATTTTTTTTCTTTTTTCTGAAGCGCGCTGTATAAACAGTGACAGATGGAGTAGTATGAGTGGATTCAAAGAAGAGCATATTGATGGTTGCTTCTTCAGAGCAACTTACAGTGGGAAAGGTGGGGCTTATGATTTGACTGCTCATTACTCACTATTAATGCAGCACAACGACCGGGCTGAGTCTCCCATGCGGTTGTGCACTACCCCCTTGGTTCTTAAATATACTCTGGAGTATTTGTCTTTCTAGAGATTTCAACGAGTGAGTCTTTTTAGAGATTTCAAATGGACTGGCACATACGGATGTATATAGACATATTTTAGAGTGTAGATTCACTCATTTTGCTCCATCTGTAGTCACTTGTTGAAATCTCTAGAAAGACAAATAGAATATTTAGGAACAGAGGGAGTACACATACGAAGTAAAATGAGTGAATCTACACTCTAAAGTATGCCTGTTTGAAATTTGTAAAAAGACAAATAATTAGGAACGAAGGAGTATAATTTTGTGCATGGCACATGGACCCAGATGATGAAGAGGCTTCTGGCAATGCTATCAAGCTTCCATCATTTGTTTACATAATTGACATACTATACAAATAATTTTCCAGTGACATGAAATTTTACAATGGTGTGAGATTTCAGCTTTTGTTTCGCATGTCTTGCCATCGATGCTCTTTCGGAAACAATAAAAAACTAACTTCCTTGCTAATGCATGTCAATTATTAGCAGATCAGAGCTAATAATTACATCACAACTGAAGACAGAGTTGTGAGAAGGTGTTAAATTAAAATTGATCCATGCTTTCATTGACAGCAACGTCCCCCCAGCTCTGTCTAAATCAACAAGGCATGTTGGGAAAAAAAGTAGCTATCTGGAGCATGCAACATTCCGATCATTTTGTGTAGTTCCACTAAAATAGAGTTGAGCATCCC
Organism: Triticum dicoccoides; assembly: GCF_002162155.2. Taxonomy (NCBI): domain Eukaryota; kingdom Viridiplantae; phylum Streptophyta; class Magnoliopsida; order Poales; family Poaceae; genus Triticum; species Triticum dicoccoides. Next base: position 69,215,144 of record NC_041389.1, read on the forward strand.
TGTTCCAAAGATATTAAGTGTGATTACGATAATAGAGGACTGCTGATGAAACAATAAACACACAAATAGAATCCGGTCACCTTTGCAGTCTCTCTTAAGACTAACTAGTTGGAGAAGATTAGGCTCGGAGTTGGATGAGGAGGATAGAGCAAAACCAATCTCCCTTTGTGCAGTCGCACTAAAATGTAGAGACGTTGCCCGTGTGACATTTTAGTACAACTACACAAAACACTCTTAAGAAAAAAGTGATTTGTGCAGTTCACCAAAAGGTTGCAATAGCAATGAGGTGAAATGGATAGCCCTGTTTGCAAAAAAAGAGGTAGAAAGGAAACAATTTCTGGCCAATAACAGTTGCTGACACATGCAACGACAAAAAAGAAGCATATTCCTTGTCCTAAGGGAAGATAACAACATGGTTGTGTTGGTCTAAAACGGTGTGAGGACGAGAATGCAATATGGAAAGTACGTCGGACAAGCTACGTTTTGGGCAAAGAACTATGGAAGATCCACATGCAGCGGCGTGGGAAGACGGGCAGTGGAGCAAGGCCAGAGGGGATACCTGGAGGTCGTCGGGATGTAACTAGGTGAGCGGCGGCGGGCGGAATCTGCGAGCAGGTGGCATAGGCCCTGCCGTGCCGGAGCTTGGTCAGAGAGAACAGCGTGTACCGCAGATCGGGACATGCTTCCTCGGCGTCATCGAACGAAGAAACGATGCACTTCCTCCCTTTCCCCCGGCGGACAGGATGCGGCCGGATCAGTGACCAACTGTGAGAGAGAGAGAGGCCACCGCACTCCCTTTCCCCCGACGGACGGGATGCTGCCGGATCAGTGACCAACGGTGCGAGAGAGAAAGGCCACTGCAGCCTTGTGTGAGATACTCTGAAGAGCGACAAACCAGGCAGGTAGGCTCCATTGTATATAGTGAGCGGACTACCTTTTTCTCCATAAAAATCGTTTTATATTCTGTGTACGTGCCATTGAGCGCTATAACTTTATTTAAAAATAACACGGCAACGCGTCAAGTCGAACTTTGTTTCGTGCACGCGTGGTACACGACCTCCCTAGGTAAACAACCGCTAAAGGTGTTCAAATTAGCACGTGGGCTGCCATTTCGTAAAGAAATGAGCTCCACCGTGTACCCGCATGGGTGTGGCTGGGCACGAAGCGTGAGTACGTGCACGGTGCACCTATTCTCTTCTTGTATACGTACACCACCTACGTGGGGTTGTGTGAGAGAGATACAAACCTAGAGAGATATAGTGTGTGGGTTCTTGAGAGTTTTTTTTGGGGGGGTCAATCAAAAAATGTAACATATGCAATGTGTGTGAAATAGAGTCCTGGATATAACATATATATAGAGGGGCCGATCCACGAGAAGAGAGTGGAGGTATCATCGGCTTGAGGTGTCCATAGAATCGAAGAGAGGGATGATGTGTGTGTGTGTGTGTGTGCGCGCGCGATCGATAAAGAGTGCCATCGAATTTGTGTGTGCCCACGTCAAAGATATAGAGTGGCTGGCCTACTGGAACATGAGATTGGACATGTGCAGTTTGTCTCTGTGGCATGGATACCTACCTGCAACGCTTGACTATCGGTGTGTGGTGGGGGAAGAGGGAGGCCCAATTAACTATAGAGGTACAATGGCTGGTATATGTGTGGAGGAGGAGAGAGGCCTACCTCATGTATTAAGGAGATCGATTTGCCTCATGTATTAAGGGAGATCGATCGGCATCCATGCATATGTGCAGGAGAGGAATAAGGTTGGGAGAGAGACAGAGCTAGAGTGTTGGAGGGGGTGGTAGTGGAGTTGCTTCTAACAAATGGTGGGATAGGCTCGCTAGACAAACGGAGGGAACGCCCGCAATATCAATAAGAAAGGAGATGGTTGCTTGTTGTTTGTGCACGTGTGTGTGAGAGACGGGTCAGGAGGCATGCATGAATGATGAGGGGGGACGATGTGGCTATGGTAAGCAGACGTAACTACATAGGAAGATCAATTGCCCTTTTTTAGAGAAAGGAGAGACATAACTTGTGAGGTACGTCGATCGATGGGGGGTAGTTAAAGTCGATCTAGGTATATGTTGGGAGATCGATCGGTATACATGCATGTGTGTGTTAGAAGCAAATGAGGCACGAGGAGAAGGATAGAGAGAGAGGGATGCATGTAGGAGGTGGTACGAGAGGCATACTACATCGAGGGGGAGGAGTGTGCGAGTACGAGAACGATGAAAAGAGTGGTGGGAATGAGGCATGGATGGTGACAAGAGAAGAGGGGAAGCTTGTGTTTGTGCTAGGTACACCTCGCTAGAGAGGCATATTGATCGATGTGTGCGGTAAAGAAGGAGCTGGGGGGCCTACACACACCGTGGGTGAACGACCTAAAGTGAAAAGACGAATTTGCGCGATGGAGCTAGAGAATGTTGAGGGAGGGTCAGAGGGATGTGGGCGTGTGCATGCACAAGAGAAAGTTAGTGCTAGCTACAAATATAAGAGGGTTGTGTGGGTGTAAAAGACGAATAGAGATCATATATACTTCATTATAAAAAGCGAATTCGGATATTTGAAGAATTTATCATAGTGTTTCAAACTGACGCATGTGTGAATATATATAACGGTGATACACATGGTGTGGTTATGAACATGTTATACTACATTTAATATATTTTATCTCTACTCTTATAAAAAAATGGAGTTGTTGATGATGGTGTGCCTGCCATCCTGCATTATAGGACGTCCAATTTATATCTGGAGGATAGCAAGGAAACTATGATGGTTGAAGTTGGCAACAATCATGATTGTAGATTCTTATTGAAATAGAGAAACGAATTCAAATTTAGTTCGAATTGCAGCGGTAGTATAGACATTTGGAATGCACTAAAATGTTGGTATGAGTAGGTTACATGCATTATACAGCAAGCGAAAAAATTTAATCGGACATAACATGGATTCATACTCCCTCCTTCCATCTATATAGGGTGTAATGAGATTTTTAAGACCGCCTTTGACTATTGACAAGATTAATAGTACATGACATGCACAATGTGAAAATTATATCATTGAAAGAACCTTTCACAGACGAATTTAACGGTGTGCTTTGTGTAAGTTGCATGTCATATATCATTGCTCTAATATTTGGTCAAAGTTAGCATCGAAAAATGCATTAGGCCCTATATAGATGGAAGGAGGGAGTAGCTTTGAATAGCATTTGTATAGTAAAACGGGGCAAGACTCTCTCTTTGTGTGGTGTGAATAGTTTTTTTTTTGTTTTCTTTTTGGTTGAGGGAAGTGTGAATTGATTTGGTACGTACAAGTACAATATTACTACATGTTAGGCTTGTCCCTAAAATTCAACCCGCGTCTTGTTATATCCCGAAAATTCAGATATCGTGCTCCCAAAACTAGCGCCTTCACAACCCGCGCCTTGCTATCCCGAAATTACAACACGCGCGAAAACTCCCTCCAGCTGCCAAATCCCGACACGCGAAATCCCCCTTCTAACCTTGAGCCGGAAGGGCCGCTACTTCAAATTGGTGGGGGGTACTTTTGTAACACACCCTACATTTTGGACAAGCGCGTCCCTAAGTCATGCTTCACCCCCTCCCATCGCCCCCTTTTTGCCATTCGAAATCCCAGGCCGCCATAACCTCTCCGCTCCAGCCGCGAAACCCCACCCTCCTCCATCCGCCACGTCACCGCTGCCCAGCCGGAGCCTCTTCCCCGACAAGGTCGTCCATCGCAATAGCTCGACGTCCCTCGTCTACCTCCCCGGATGAGGACTCGTCGTCCATCTCGCCGTCCCGCCGGTTCAGCCGCCTCGTCCTCCACCTCCAAGGAGCTGCCCCGACAATTGCCTCGTCTATCGCGGCTGCTCCATCCCCACAGCGCTGCCTTAACCTGCTCCACCGGAACCGCAACATCCTCACCGACTCCTCGGACGAAGCCGAGGCCTACTCGGCGCCACCAAAGAGGTTGTACACTCATCGCATCGCACCTTCTCCTTAACTCGACCTCCCGGCGCCGATGGTGCTCCATCCCGCACCCCCATGGAGCGGCTACCTTGAAGCCGGCGCCACGGGCGACATCTCCACGGCGGCTCTCCCCCAGTGCGAGGCCCCTTCGGAGGCAGCGTCCATACCAGTCGGATGTGCTGCTACTGCTGCTCCGTCTCTCGCTTGCTCGCTCGCGCTGCTGCTGCTCCGGCTCTCGCTCGATCGCTCGCTCGCCCACCTACTGCTGCTGCTCTCCCCCTCGCTCATGCTGCTGCTCTCCTCTGATTAAGCCACACTTCAGTCGACTGAATCGACTTTTGGGTCAGTCAATTTTTAGGGGTTGGGGGGCTCGCCGGAGTTAAGGAAGAACCACCCGTAGCGGGGACGGGGGCTCGCGGGAGAGGTACCCTTATCTTAGGGTTCAGGGTGGGGGCGGGGGGGCTAGAGGGCTGGCTGGGGCGGCGGTGGCGAGTTATTTCGGGGCGGCGAGGCGGCGCTGGGGCCGGTGGTTCGGCCGGTGGTGGCTGGCGGCTCAGGGGCGTGTAGGTTGAAGATGAACTGCAGGCCCTCCCTAAACTACATGGCAAGTGCCTCTCTGCTACCATTGCGTTCAGTTTCGACAGTAGCATTCAGATTCCATAGTAAATTTCAGTTTCGGCAGTTAAATTTAGAGTCAACAGTTTTTACCTCATCTGTTGTAGTCAGGTGGTTTTTGGTGATGGTAATTTTACATCATCTATTGGAGATGCTATTAGAATAGCACTTGAGAGTGACGATGTCTGTCTTGTGCTGCTTCAGCCTTGACGTCTTACGGCTCACCGGAGCTGCTCCAAGGACAGAACGATCCATCACAACAGAGCAGAGCCCTGGACGCCGTCTATAGATTCCTCAGATCTTCCTCCACACACCTTCGACAGCCACCTCTGCCTCAACTGCTTCAGCGACCTACCCAATGATGCTGAGGTCGACGGCTACGGCAAACAAGTTGTACACTTGTTGCATCACTTATTACTATACGTTCACGTCGATCCATTAGGGCTATTTTGGTTCGACGGAAAAACATCGATCCACTGGTTGTTACCATCACTCTAAATTTCTGCATGCTCTCCTTACATAATCTCACCATATTTTTTTGTATGCATGTCAGATATTGTACACAGTCATGCTGAACATGTAGAGAAAAAGAGAAGAGTTTTGCGCGGCAATACAATGTCATGCAGACATCGCTCCATGGTGGGTTCAATGGCAGACCCTCCCCACCCATCTCCAGATTGTAATCTAGAGGAAGATATCTGTTCTAAGGCGGATTCAGACACCGCTGACCACTCCTATTTACCCCCCAAGGTGTTTGCTCTAACTTGGCATGATGATGTTAGTCATATCATGCATATGTTGCCTTGTAGTGCCTACTTTTGACATCATATATGTCATCTGCTTAGTTTAGACATGTTCTGTAATGCCACATGTTTAGTTTCTATATCATATATGGGAATTATGCAGTCTCATGTCTTTTAGCCAGCCATAATATATGTGAAATGTGCAATGCCATCCTGTTTAACCATGCATCATATATTTGAATGATATCTTGCCCATCCTTTTCTTCACTACATTTCCATTTGTCGACAATGTTTGTACATTAAACTACTCTTCCTGTGAATCAGCCATTTGGGTAGGAGATGGAAAAATCTGGAGTGAAAACAAGGCCTTCAGAGTAGACAATGCTACCTGTCGAAGCAGATCTCTTGTTGGGTCTCGATAGCTCCTCAGAGATGGATTCAGAGACAGATGACCAGTCCTATTCCCCCACTGAGGTGTATGCTCTAACTTGGCACGGTTATACTACTCATATCATGCATACGGTGTCTTGCATTGCATAGTTTAGACATCATATACACAATATTCAACACCATGTTCTTAGTTCAGACATCATATCGAATGCCCTTTGTTTAGCATATAAATCACATATGTGAATTAAATGATGCAATCTTGATTACTTAGATAACATGTAGGTGAATTATGTCATGCGATCCTGTTTAGTTATTCATCATTCTTTGAATTATGTTATGCTATGCTATCCAGATTAGATAGACATCATATATGTGAAATTATGTCATGCTATCCGTTTTAGTTAAACAATATACATGTCAACTATTTCATGCCCTCTTTTTTCCACACTATCTATTGCATCTGTCTCTCATACAATGTCTGTACATTCAACTATGTTTCCTGTTTATCAGCCATTTGAATTGGAGCGGGTGATGCCAGTATCTAGAAGACTAAAAACACGGTCTTCAAATAAAACAGTGCTGCCTCTTGGTGGAGATAGCACCCCGGTTGTACATGCACAAGAACCAGCCCTACCACACATAACCCAAACTCTCGCAGATTGTACCCCTACTGCGATGGACAGAGAACTAGCTTCACCCAATCTAACCCCAGCCAATAGTAACCCAGTTCCTATTGACACAGCACCATCTCCACCACAAAGCTCCCAAACAAGAGCAGTTAGTAAGGCAGCTCCAGTGCCCAAAGGGCCAGTACTATCACGGCGAACCCCAACTCCACCAGTTAGTACGCTTATTCCTATGGAGGACGCACAACCAACTAGTCGTAGTTTAGCATCTATCGCATTTGATGTTGTCAAATTGTATGTGCGTATCTTCCCATCTTGGAAATATTATATTGAAGATGAAGGAAAATGCCGGTTGCAGGTGTTTGTCCAGGAGTTATGTGTAAGTAATGTTATTCATGGAATTTACTTTGCTTCGTCCCATACATCCTACCTCCATGATGGTTATAATACAACAACTTTTCCCATTTTTCTCTATAGAGAAGGACCGATTTGGAAACTCATGATGAGGTAACCTATGCTAATACCTCTGCTATCTTCAAGAATGCTTGGTGGCAGTATCAGAATTACCTGAAGAAAACGTACTTCACCAGCAAAGAAACTCATCAAATTCCCTTACGTTCTCCTGAGACACATTTACTGGACGATGACTGGGAATGCCTTGTTTTGTACTGGTCCCGAACCAAGAATGTGGTAAGGTCTATGAGCTCATTTTCTATTTTTAAGTATTATATTCTTGCGTCTTACTGTACTCTGTTCATGTAGAACAAGTGCCTAAACCAGAAGAACAACTGTTCTAATTTAAGATTCCATTGCTATCATAGTTCAAAAAAGCGCTAGGCGTTAATTGTGCATTTTGCCACCGCCTTGCGCTTTACTGACCAAAGCGCCTGCTTATGCGCAGTTATGCACAGATTATGCATAGTTATGCGCAATGAGTTTTGCCAACGCCTAGAGCCTAGGCATGCTTAAGCGCTCGCTTAGGCGCGCCTTTTTTAACTATGATTGCTTTGCTCTTGTATCACTGTATTTACTCATACAAACTTATTTTTAAATTGAAGGATCCAATTGAAACTCCAATGGCACAATAGGTATGTTCACGCATGTTTCTTTAAAAGGTTTGCTCTTATCAATAGCTCTGTTGATTTCAATTTCAATTGTGTATATAGTTGAATTTCATATCATGCACATTACTAGCATCACAACAGAGCCAATAGTGTTGTTGTATATATAGACCCGTGGTACCCATCTGAAATCTTGTTGCGCCGTGTAGTTTCCCACGCTTTGTATTCTTTCACTGCTGCTTTGTCTTGAACTGATATGATTTGAACCGTGTCTCTATTTTGATTTGGCAAGACAATGCAGTGACCATCGGACATAGATATATGTTTGTTTGATGCTTTTGTTATGTACTAGTACTTGGCAATAGAAGACTTGGTAGTTTAATCCTGTCCACCTTACTAATGAACTGGTTCACCGAAATGAGTTTCATATACTAGTACATGCTAAAATTGTTATGTGTCTTCTTGCTTCTTCTTTTAGAATGCTGACAGAATATTGGGGAAGAGTGCCTTATTAAGCAATGGTAAAGGAAGTAATGCAGATAAGGTTCAGGATAGTGACACATCCTTGTTGGTCTCCAACAAAGCTGATAAAATAGCTAAGGAAGACTATCTTGAAGATAGCAAGACAACCCCAAAGTCCTGTCTTGGTCTAGTGTTCGAGTTACTGGCCACTACCACTTGCACAAGCTATTGAAACTCACTGTCTGAATCAGTTCGGTTTCTTGAGTCTCAACTACAAGCTGAAAGACATCGATCAGCTGTGCTGCGACAAGAAGCGGAAGGACTGCGGAAGTCCCTGGAGCATTCAGATGCATACTTTCTGGTGCAACAGCAAGCGTTGGAGGATTTTAGCACCAAACAGGACAAAGCTAATCAGCTTGCTAAGCTTATTGCCGGCATGGTGGATACCCAGGATAATGTTTCTTGAGCTCTTCTAAAGTTGTTTCAGTTATGCTCTTGTTTTGCTGTCGCGTTTATTTGCACTGGTGGCCAATTTTGACGGCCAGTGTATGTAATGTGCTGCTTTGTTCCCTATATTTGCACTGCTGGAGAACTTTGATTGCCACTGGATGTAATATGTGTAATAGCCGTGATAGCCTAGCATAAGTTGCTTGCTTATTTATTTCCTAGTTGTCTTGTTTATTTGTTTGCTTGTAGTCAGTGCAGTTCTTTTTCCGCAGTTTGCTAGTGGCTGCAATAACCTATTTTTTAAAACTAGGCCACAATAACCATGGGCTAATATTTACTGTAGTCACACTGGGCCTCCTACGGGCCGTAGAAACAGTGGGCCTTCTATGGGCCGTAGAAACAGTAGGCCTTCTACGGGCCGTAGAAACAATGGGCCTTCTACGGGTCGTATCATCAATGGGCCTTATACGGGCCGTATGATCGATTGGCCAAACATGGGCCAATAATAGGCCGCATTATGGCCGTAAACGGGCTAGAGTTGGAATTGTCCGTTCATGGGCCGACCATAACGGGCCATTGTTAATAGGGCGTATTTGATGACGCTATGAAAACGGCCCAACGTATTAACGGACCACAAACAGGCCGACTGTAACCACGGGCTGAATTTGGACCACAAGCAGAAAATGACAGTGACGGGCCGTAAGTAAATGAATGCTGGAAATGAGCCCAAGAATAAATGGGCTCTGAGAAGGCCGAATGATAACATGGGCTGGAAACGGCCCAATGGAATAACAGGCCGTTAATGGGTATAAAGTGATACATTGTTCATTATGGGCCAGTTTCACCACGGGTCCTTAATGGGTGTAAAGTGATACACTGTTCATTACGGGCCAGTTTCACCATGGGCCATTAATAGGCCAAGAGTTACATAGGGCCTCATATGGGCCGAAAGACGTCATGGGCCATACATGGGCCAGAAGTGAAAATGGGATGGAATCATATTGGATGGCCCAGATGATGCTACTGGGTCTAATTCAGATAGGGCGTAACGAGCCTTGGGTTAGTAGGTTGTAAATGGGCTATATGCAAACAGGCCGTTAACAGGCTTTCCATGGGCCGGCCCGCCACCTTTTGACCAAGTCAAACGGGACGGCCTTTTCACAGGAATGGGCCTCTATTTGGTCATGCCACGTGTCGACGTATCATAGGCGCCTTCTGTCCAATGAGTGGATGACATCTGTCCCAACGATGAGCCGACACGTGTTTCCTCCAACCAATGATGATTTTACACGTGGAAAATCCCCATTGGTCGGGGCTGTTAACGGGTTATCGGATCCAAAACCCGACCCGATAGCTTAACGGCGTTCCGTTAAGGTGGATGCCATGTGTCGGTCACCCTTGACGAAAGCACTTCCATGACGCGCGATTTATCGTCATGGAAGTGCACACTTCCGTGATGATAATTTTGGTAGTGTCATGGAACACTTCTATGACAGCACAGGTATGACTATCTTGATTCTGTCATAAAATCGTCATGGATGTACATGCATGACAAAAACGCGACCTACTGTGACAAACACGTATCATCACGGAAGTATATTTTTTTGTAGTGAACCCGGCCGGACTTGGCGGTTTATTTGAGACCCCGCTAACACTTGGCGATTCACCGACAACCCGCACAGACCAGATGGTTTACAAGCAACCTGACTGAACATTATGATTCACAGGTAACCCGGCGGGTGGGACAGACGTTGACAAGGCCCAAGGCCCAGAAGGCCGGTTCATGTTATGGTGGGCCAGTTTAAGAGGAAAGGTGTGAGGAATATTTGTCTTACAAGGAGTTAAGACCTGGATTTGTATCCGGTTTGTATTAGAGATAGACTAGTCCTAATCCTAATAGGACTCCACATGTAACCCGCCCCTTCAACATATATAAGGAGGGGCAGGGCTCCCCAAAGAGGCAAGAAGCAAGAAGAAACAATCTCTAGGGCTAGACACAAAGAGCCGGTTTCCGGCGACTCCCTCGTGATGATAATGAGACCTAGCCTCAAACAGCATGTAGGGCTATTACCGGATGATGTTTGCCGGGGCCCGAATCTGTCTAAACCCTTGTCTTGTGTTGCGTCTCTCGTCCCGATTAACCCCTCTCAAGCTACCACATAGATGCGTTGGCCTCGCGACAAAGTCCTGACACTAAGGACATCTGTCGTGACAAATCCACGACAGAAAGGATTCGCACTCCTACAGAGTCTTCAACCTCTTTCACTATAAAGTGGTTGAAACTGTGGATGTGCGGTTCGATGAGACTAACGGCTCGCAAAGAGAGCATCTGCCAAATGTGCTAGATGAAGTTTCCTCTAACGAATCTATCAAGCTTATGGGTACTGGAGAGATCATACCCTCAGAGGCTCAAGCTGAATAGGAACTCATTATTTCCGCACCAACTCAACCTGAAGACATTGATCAGTCCGAAGCAAATGCCGAACATGAAGACACTGATCATCATGACCAAAATCTTCGTCCTGCTCATCGTTGTGTTGCAAATGAAGTACAGATTGAGAAGATGATTGATAGTATCAATGCACCTGGTCCACTTACACGTTCAAGAGCAACACAGCTAGCAAACTTTTGTGGGCACTTTGCATTTGTCTCTATATCTGAACCCAAGAAAGTAGCTTAAGCCTTTATGGAACCTGAATGGATTCAAGCTATGCAAGAAGAGCTTCAACTGTTTGAGCTGAATGATGTATGGGAACTTGTCAAGCGTCCTGACCCTCGCGAGCACAACATTATAGGCACAAAATGGATATATCGCAACAAGCAAGGTGAGCATGGTCAATTTGTCAGAAACAAGGCTCGTCTCGTTGCTCAAGGATACACTCAAGTAGAAGGGATTGACTTCGATGAAACCTTTGCTCCTGTGGCTAGGCTTGAAGCTATTCGCATATTACTAGCCTATGCAAATCATGACAACATCCTACTGTATCAAATGGATGTAAAGAGTACTTTTCTCAATGGCAAGATTGATGAAGAAGTGTATGTTGCACAACCTCCTGGTTTTGAAGATCCAAAACATCCTGACATGGTATACAAGCTCAACAAGGCGTTGTATGGCCTCAAGCAAGCACCACGTGCTTGGTATGACACACTCAAAGACTTCCTGAAGAGCAAAGGCTTCAAACCTGGTTCTCTGGATCCCACTCTCTTCACGAAGACATATGATGGTGAACTGTTTGTGTGCCAGATTTATGTGGATGACATTATCTTCGGCTGCACCAATAAGAAATACAGTGCTGAATTCGGTCATATGATGCAAGAACAGTATCAGATGTCCATGATGGGTGAGCTGAAATTCTTCCTTGGTCTTCAAATCCATCAGCAAAGCAACGGCATCTTCATATCTCAAGAAAAGTATCTCAAGGATTGTCTGAAGAAGTTTGGAATGCAAGACTGCAAGGGATACACGACGCCAATGCCAACTAAACATCATCTAGGTCCCGACGACAATGGTAAAGAGTTCGATCAAAATGTATACCGCTCCATGATTAGTTCTTTACTCTATTTATGTGCATCTAGGCCAGATATTATGCTTAGTGTTTGCATGTGTGCCCGATTCCAAGCGGCACCAAAGGAGTCGCATCACTTAGCTGTGAAGCAAATTCTTTGATATTTGGCTTACACCGCAACTCTTGGATTATGGTATCCAAAGGGCTCAGAGTTTGATCTAGTTGGACTCTCAGATGCTGATTATGCTGGTGACAAAGTTGATCGCAAGTCCACATCAGGCACTTGTCATTTTCTTGGACGATCTCTTGTCTATTGGTCTTCAAAGAAGCAAAACTGTGTGTCACTCTCCACTGCTGAATCTGAATACATTGCTGCTGGATCTTGCTGCGCTCAGCTTCTATGGATGAAGCAAACTCTCAAGGACTATGGTATCCATCTGAAGCATGTGCCACTTTACTGCAACAACGAAAGCGCCATCAATATCGCCAACAATCCAGTTTAGCACTCAAAGACAAAGCACATTGAGATCCGTCATCACTTTCTCAAAGATCATGTTATGAAGGAAGATATTGATATCATTCACGTCAACACTGAAGAGCAATTGGCCGATATCTTCACAAAGCCCTTGGATGAGAAGAGGTTTTGCAAGTTATGGTGTGAGCTAAATATCTTAGAATCCTCGAATGTCTTGTGAATGACACACATCCTAATGCTTATGCATGTTGACGACTTAGATGTGCAACACACAAAGAAACGTATATCTTCAATCAATGAAGACATACACTCTGAGTGTGAATATATTAATGTGGAAATTGACTTCGGAGCGCCACGATAATTGTGCGTCGTGTCTGGGTCTAATACTTCCTATACGGTGGGTAACGCCACAACCAAATTCTTCTTTTTGAAGTGTTTTTCCTCATGGCGTTACTTCTTCTAAGTCTTCGCATTTGGTTTGTCTTCAATATCAACATGATCTTCATGTTTATCTTCACAATGTTGATTTGGTCTTATTCTGATATATACATATATTAGTGTTTTGTCCTCTACAGCATTCACTTATAGCTATGTCTTCTTATTTGAATCTTTTGATCTAAGTGAATGTGATCGGACCCTAACCTCTCTATGCTTCTACCTCAAATCTATCTATCCAAATCATATGCATTCTATTGAAACCGTTGAATGTCTTCTCTGCATCCTTGTCAGCAAAAGATACATAGACAAACATTTAATCTGTTTTAATTGCTAAATCATTATTGCCTGAAACCCGAAGAAGGCGGAACGACCACCCGACCATCCAGAGAAGCGTGGGAATGTGGAATAGCTCTCAATGTGTTGCATGTTCGCCACGTGTCCCTCAGATGTGAACCGCCAGGGGCACCTGTGTAATTATGTTGTGTTGTCCCTTTCCTTATAAATACACATCCCATCGCGGTCAAAACACTTCTTCCACCTCTCCACCTCGACAAACCCTAGCGCCACTGCTAGCTCTCGACAACGCCGGCGACGAAGCCCTTAGCTACCGTGACTTCACCGACGTCGTCCTCACGCCAGCCGCGGACATCGTCTTCTCTGCCACCGCCGTAGGTGTCCTCCGTCGCCAACTTAGGGCACGGTGGATCAAACTTCTCGGCCTCCTACTCTTTCCGTCTAGCAGTTCATCATGTGGTAAATAAATCTCACTTTTACCGTCTTTTTGATCCGAAAGATTCATTCCTCTTCACCAAAAGTGGTTTCTGTGACTACAAATTTGGATCTATCTAGTTCTGCATCTCATACTGTGCCTAGCATCTTCATTTATGCATCTAAACTAGTTAGATTCCTCACTTGTACCTTTTCTTGGATTCGTACAAATCTGGAACCAACTCCAAACACATAAGTGAATGTCTTCGTGCTATGAGGTCAATGTCTTCAAACTGATTTATCTTCAAAATCTTCTGAGAATGCATATGACCTCTTCCCCTTCCCTCGCATCTCTAATGCTGTCACATGTACATGTCCGTGGGAGAATCCCTTGGTTCTCATAGTCTGTATTCATTTGCAGAATTCCTACAGCAGCACATCAACTCTCTCGAAGCTAGTTCTTGTCTGACCAGGAAGCCTTCGTTAGTCTTGAAGCCATTCAGTTTGAACTTCATGGCTACTAATAAGTCAGCAAGGAAGGGCGGCAGGCAGCGCCGTGGGGACACATCAAAGGACTTGCCACCGGATCTGGCTGACATGTACAAAACTGATCCAGAGGAAACGTATAATGAAAGGAAAACCCGAGTCCAATGGATTCGAAGATATTGGGCCGAAGAATGGTTCAAGTATCGCTTCGTCACCAAGGAGTATGCTGAGAAGAATGCTATCAAGCGTCCTTGGGGAGACATTCTTTATAGAAATCTTCATCCCAAGAACAAGACTGAAGCTATTGCACAAGGTTTCTACCCCTGCATGGTCAGAGGACCACAACCTACCAACGCCGACCCCACTTCTCTCTTGTGGTGTCATGATGACAACCTATTCAAACACAACTATCAATTTGCTAAGGCTTTAGCAAAGGAGAACAAGAAGTCACTGGGTTTGAACTTCAACCCCGGTCCATCTGCTCCAAGAGAGGATGGCACTCGTGAAGCTGATCAAAACGAGATTGGCCCCTTCTATGATCTTCAAGGTCTGATCTCCTACATTGCCGTCCAAGGAGCTGTTGTGGAGCACTATTATGATGATGCTGACACAGATGAAGCACCACCTGCACCGAAGCCTCAGAAGCAAAAAAAGTCAAAAGCTTCGAAGCCCACTGCCGCTCCTAAGGCTTCGCGTCTGAAGCCTCTAGCTACTACGCCTCTTGAACACAGTGTGCAGTCTGAAGATCTCTCTCGCATCTCCAAGAAGACCGAGATGAAGAAGAAAAGTGTCAAGAGTACCAGTCAAGCACTGATCCTGCTGCCATTCTAAGGGGTGAAGCCATTGATCTGTCCAGTGACGACGATCTCGGTGATGATGCTCTTGAGCAGCTGATTAAAAGCAAGCAGCAGGCAGAAATTTTGAATGATCTTCCCCTCTATGATGTTGAGATTTTAAATAAGTTCATTGATGATTGGTTTGACAGCCCAGACCTCAGCTTTGATGATCTTCAACTCCCAATTGGCCTCGGCGTCTCCTTCCATGGAGCTATTGCTTCTGAGCTAGCTCTTGCTTAGAGGATAGTTGATCTCAATAACAAGATCGATTGTGAGAAAGCTCAATTCAAGAAGCATATGGCCAAGCTCAGTGTGACTGACGTCCAAAACTTCAAGACAATGCTGCATGAGCTCAAGGAAGCATTTCACAAGAAACGTGATGAAGCCAAAGGTTCTCGTGAGCGCATGAAGATCTTGGCTGCCAAATGTGTTCAAGCCTACAATGAAGCAGAAAAGCGAAAGGCACTTGGGCATCCTGGCATCAACCCCAAGTTGGCTGCCAAGAAGAAGAAGCCTGCAGCAACTCCTACTCCTGCACCTAGGCAAGAAGCGCCAACCATTGTCTTCCCAAGTGGCATGACTGGCTCGAAGCCAAAGGTCAAATCAACCACTTCAAAACTGAAGAAGACGAGGGCTGCTGAGGCTGATACAAGAAAGAGGAAAAATCTTGAAGCCTCTGATGACGCACCCTCCAAGAAGAAGCACAAGACAAAGAAGAAAGATCGGGCTGCTCCCACAGAGCCCCTAGTCGTCGAGCCAATCTCAATTGCTCGTCCTGCATCTGAACACCAAGATCGTCGGTTGATTGTTCACGAGCCTGCTACCACAGAGGCTCCTGAAGCTAAAGCAGAACCAGTTGTTGACAACACCACGGCTGAAGACATTGGTCCTCACGACAATGTAGTTGATGATGAAGTCCTTCCTCAGATCGAGCAACAAGTGGTATCATCGCCTGTGCTAACGCACAGCGAACTCATCGGCATTGGTCGTCCTTTGACGCCAGTTGCTCAGGATGCATCGTGGGCTGATCACCCACAACAACAAGACACACCAAGTTTTGAAGACACCCCAAGTACTCCCCAACCTCAAGTCACCTCGCCGGTGCTTGACAAAGACTATGTGGTCAAGCACTCCCCATCTGCAAAGGCGTCGCCTCGCTTCAAAAGGCTTCGCAAAGGACCAAGGCCACAAGTCTCTCTTCCGAGCGTTCCAGAAGGAGCAGTGCACCTCAGATCTGTAGCACGTCAAGTGTTTCCAGAAGCCACTCCAACTGTGAACGTCTCTGAGTCTGAAGCCAAAACGGCTGAAGATATCCCAGCTGCATCAACCGATGATAAAGAAGAACCAAGAGTTGAAGAAGAGCGAGTTGCAACACCCCCAGTCCAACAAGAAACTGTTCTCAAGGAGAACGTGTCCGACCCTCCAGCTACTCAAGTGGAGGTTGAAGCTAATGTCACCACCACCAACAACACTGCTGACGACGTTTATGTTGTCATGCCCGAAGCCAATAATGAAGCACCTGAAGCCAATGTGGCACCTGAAGCCAATACTGCACCAGTAGTGATCATTCCTCCCGAAACCATTGTGCAGTTGGTTGCCCATGTCAATGAAAATGCCGAAGCTCCTGTACCCCCTCCAAGGCCTCATACAATTGAGTTGACATTTGATCATGGTCAGCCTATGATGGTTCGCTGGCCCATTCTGGTCTCTCCACCTGCTGCTGGTCCTCAATTTGACTATCATATAGAGCAGAGGCCTCAGGTCCAGAAGCCGAAGCCCAGACTTCCAAGATTTCCAAGCACATCAACCTCACCTGGGGTCTTCAATGTGAATGGCTTCGTGGCACATAACACCTTCTTTGATAGCGCCAAGAACCCGTACTCCAAATAACGCATTTCATCTGATCGGTTTGGGAGCTATCAGCAGCGCAGCTACTATTCATGCGTCTTATACAATCAAGGGCGCATATTTCCACATATGCGTCTTGACTCTGAAGCTATAGTAGGCCTTCCCTATCTAGAAGAGGCACTGGATTGCTTCAGAGATGCTAGACTCTTGCAGTTTGTCACTAACAAGGAACACTAGAATGAAGAACTTCTGTTACAGTTGTATGCTACCTTCACATCCGTGGCTACAACAGGGATCCAAAGACTTGGGTCCTTGAGTGGATGACAGGAAATGTCCATCATGAAGCCAAAGCTCTTGACATCATTGAGCTCAGTGGTCTGTCCACTCCAGGTGATCTGTTTGAACCTGGTTGTCAGCTCCACCATGATGCCTTGGAAAATCTCTTCCAGAAGCCCGAGCCCAACATGAGTCAGATGCTTAGTATGATGAAGCCTTTGCCTCCAGATGCAGAATATCCAAAGGAGTTCTTTGTTGAATACCTTGAGTATCTGCCACGCACCATCTACCACATCATACGGTGAACTCTTTGTCCTGTCAAAGGACACTCTCCAGCTGCAAAACTTGAAGGTACAATGAAGACATTGGTCTTCTATATTCTCAATGGCAAGAGCTTCAATGCACAAGATTTCTTCATTCGTCAACTGGAAGCATCAGGCTCAGACATCTTTGGGCTGAAGTTCTATGCTCCATGGGTAATGTGCCTCATCAATCTTCACTCTGCAATCAACTATCAGCCCTCTGCACGAAATCATCTTATCTTTCTGGCAGAGGTTGATCTATAAATTGATGCCATTTACCATGAGCTTGCAAAGGAGCCGCTATATCTTCACAATGCAGACCATCAAAGCTTCACTCAGCCAATTCCAAGTCATCATGTGCCCAATGCTGCTACTCGTGCTTATCTATTGGCAGGCAATACTTGTGCTCCTCTTCAAGCCAACACAGAAAGCACTATTGCTCAAAGGCCTCAGAAGCGCTCTCGTGTTCTAAATGACCGAGAACTTCTTGTTGCACTTCATCAGAAGCAAGATAGGCATCATGACTGGCTGAAGTGTCAAATGCATAGTCTCTTGGTGGATGTCAATCGCATTCGCAATCTTGCCACCAAGAATGCATTTGTCTCCCATGAAGCCAGTCGGCGCTCCTGGAAGAGTCTGACACTTCTGTGCTCTGAAGATGATTTAAGAGCGGATGGCTTCACTGAGAAATACAAGTTTGATTCAACGCCTCCCTGGAATGTAGTTCTACGTTGGACTCCATCTCTTGAAGACTCTGAATACTCATCTTCAGCGGCTACTGTGAATGCCAGAGTCATTGAGGATGAAGATGATGTGACTTCTCCAACGTCTGCATTGCCGCATATCGACACTGCGCCAAGTTCTTCTGCACCGCCAAACGCCAACGACGACCCTACTACTTCACATACTCCTTCTGGGAACGAGTAGATGCTCTATGTCTTCAAACCCTTTTGGTCCTTACTGACAAAAGGGGGAGAAGCATATGAGTTGATAGTCTTCAAGCGGGTCCATATGGGCGGTTGCTTTATATTTTGCCTAGTTCTTACAACTCTCGCTTATTGATACATTTGGTTCTTCGAGTTGTAACACTTGAACTTAATGGTCGTCTGCCACTTTTTCCTGCTATTCTAGATGCGATGGTAAATTCCGCATGAAGTCACATCGCAGACGTCCATTTTTCGTTATGCATGTCATTATCTTCGTTATATTCTTGCATACATGATGAATTGTCTTCATAAGTTGAAGTGGATCTCCACAAGTACAACCTACCATGTGCATTTGCATTCCAAAAGCAAATTACTTATATACACATCTTCAGGGGGAGCCCTTGCTACTTATGAAGACAATACCTTAAACCTTTACAATTTCACATACTTTTATCCCCGTTGAAAACTTCAACCAGTTTGTCATCAATCGCCAAAAAGGGGGAGATTGTAAGTGCATCTAGTGCCACCCCTAGTTGGTCTTGGAGTATTGATGACAAACCTGGTTGAGGGACTAATGTGTTTGTGAGAATTGCAGGATAACACAGGTAGTAGTCCCTCATTGATTCGGTTTACTTGCCGGAGTTGACCCCTAAAAATGTGTGAAGACATTGAAGACAATGGCGGTATGTGAAGACATTCACATTGAAGACTATGACAAGAGAAGACATTGTGTGAAGACTATGGAGCGCGAAGACTTAGTTGATTCATTGTTTCCTTTTCTTCTTTGTTGAGTCATAGGAACCACCGCACTGTTAAGTGGGGTCCAAGTGAACACAGTCAGACTGACTGAAGTGATGCTCAACCAAATCCTATGTCTTCGAACGAAGACAATGAGAGCAAATCTTATCCTGAGCTGGATAAGTTAGCTTTTCTTGTAGCCCAAGTAAAGTTGCCGTGTGTGTTTGAAATCTGACCGTTGGAACACGTGTCAGTTCCTTAGTGACCCAGGGACATTTCGGACAAATCAGGTCGGGTTGCCCTGTGTCTATAAATAGCCCACCCCCTACACCATAAATTGGTGGCTGCTCAGAGTTAGTACACGGCTTTTGTCGTTTGAGAGCAACCCACCTCGAAGCCTTTGAGAGAGAGAAATCCTTGCGAGGATAAAGCCCAAAACACCCAGAGCCAAAGAGTGTTAGGCATCACTGAAGTCTTTCTGTCTGTGTGATCTGAAGACTTATTACACTTGAGGACTGTGAATCCTCCAGTCGGTTAGGCGTCACGTTCTGAGCATCCAAGAGTCATTGTGGATCGCCGGTGAACGAAGTTTGTGAAGGTTCGGAAGTCTACCTTGAAGACTTGCCAGAGTGATTGGGCGAGGACTGGGTGTCATTAGCTCAAGGGAAATAAGGTGAAGATGCGGTCTTCTAAGTTAGATCTCAGCCTCCCTAACCAGACGTACAGTTGTCACAGCAACTGGAACTGGTCCAACAAATCCTTGTCCTCGTCGAGCAACTGGTTCTATCTTCTCACTCTCTTTATTTACCGTTTGTCTTCTTGAAGTCATTGCCTGCTTGCATTATCTATTTGACTTCACTGTGTGACGACTATTGTGTTTGGCTTCATACTATCTTCCATCCTGATCTTTACTACCTAGCTGCTATTAGTCTTTGTGCTTTCACTTCATTACTAGCTTGACTATGGTCTGTCTAGTGTAGTCTACCTTCCGCTGCATATCAATAGGCTTGTTGTTGTTGTTTGTCTTTGAAACAGCCATGTTTTGAAGTCTTTCATAAAAAATTGCCTATTCACGCCCCCCCCCTCTAGTCGATACTAGCACTTTCAATGTTCACGGTAGTGCGACCGCAAGAGACCATCTGCATAACTCTGGTGACCCAACGGTCGTCAAAGCCTTTCCGGAGCAAAACTCGCCGAAGGAAGGGCCAACTAACGGTGTCGTAGGCCTTATGGAAATCAATCTTCAAGAAAACCGCCCTGAGGTGTTTAGACCGGACCTCATGGAGGATTTCACGAAGAACAAGCACCCCATCCAGGATATACCGCCCCTGAATGAAGGCAGACTGGTTGGGGTGGGTAATGCGGTCAATGAGGAGGGTCACCCTATTGGCGTACCCTTTCGCCAGAATCCGGAAGATCACGTTGATGACCGTGATCGGACGAAACTGGCGGATGTCGGAGGCGCCCGGAACCTTCGGGATGAGCGAGATGGTCCCATAGTTGAGGCGCCCGAGGTCGATGGATCCGACATAGAACTCATCAAAGATGGCCATGACCTCAGGCTTAATCACGTTCCAGAAGGCCTGGAAGAATTTCACCGGCATGCCGTCGGGACCCGGAGCGGAGGTGGGGTTCATGCCATAAATGGCAGCCCAGACCTCGTCCTCGGAGAAAGGGGCCGTGAGGGTTGCATTCTCCTTAGCAGAGACCAGCTGAGAGCCGGTCCAGCAATCAGGCGCCAGGGAGAGGCTGCACCTAGGAGAGGCAGAGAACAAGGACCTATAGAAACCGTCGACATGGCTACGGATGTCACGGGGATCCTGCAAAAGGGAGGCACCATCCCAGAGGAGGGGGATGGTGTTGCGTCTACGTCGGCCATTCGCAATGGCCTGAAAGTAGGTCGTATTTACGTCGCCCTTCAAGACCCATTTCTGGGCCCCGTGGAGGCGCCAGTATGCCTCCTCATCAGTATAGATAACAGAGAGCTGGTCTTCTAAGTCGTGGCAAGAGAGCCACTCATCCGGGGAGAGGCCGATGGAGTCCACACATAAGTCTAAGACTTGGACGGCAGCCAACAAGGCCTTCGTACGCTCGCGGAGGTCCCGCCCTAGGTTAGCACCCCATCCCTTCATGAACTGCCGGCCATGCTTGGTGCAGAAGTGCCAAGAGTCAATAGCCGAGGGGGGACGGGGGTGCGGGTGAGCACGGGCCTCCACCCAGCGGGCGCCGACAGCCCCTACAAAACCGGTTTGGGACAACCAGAATGTCTCAAAATAGAATCGAGGGGGAATCGGCGGCTGCTCGTCGGCGGAGGAGAGGAGGAGGGGCACGTGGTCGGAGCCAATCCTAGTAATGGCCCGAAGGGAGGCTAGGGGGCAGCGGAGGTCCCATTCCGGGGAAACTAGGACCCTGTCCAGAACGGACTGGGTCGGGGAAGCCTGACGATTGGTCCAGGTAAACCTGGCACCAACCCTATCAATCTTGCGAAGGCCCAGATCGGTAATGCAATCGTTAAACATTTGCATCCGTGCAAAGTTAACGTTCGCATTGCTTTTGTCCTCCGCAAAACGGAGGAGATTTAAATCTCCTCCAACGACCACTGGAAGAGAGGCGGCCAAGATCTTCCGGTGGATCTCCTCAAGGAAGGAAGCAGACCGACTATGGTCCGTCGGGCCGTAGACAATGATGACCTCCCACTTAAAGTTGAGCGCATGCTCGAAGAGTTCCATGCTCACAAAGAATTGCCCCTGGTCCATGCTGCCCACCTCGAAGGTGGCATCCTTGACACCTAAAAGGATGCCACCCGAATGGCCTATGCTCCCACTAGAAGGGAGCCAATGCCAAGCAAAGAGGTGGGAGCTGAGACGGTCAAGTTCCGAGAGAGAGAATTCTGTACGCATGGTTTCTTGGATGGCAACAATGTTAATGTGTTCGTCACGCATGTATTCCACGAGTTGGCGGCGACGACCGTCATGGCCGAAACCACGGATGTTCCAGATGAGGCCACGCATTAAGGCGCCATCGGGGGGCTGCTTGACCCCAGGACCAGGGATGCACTTTGGGTGCGGAGGGCAGCGGTGCGGGACCAAGTACGGCCACGAAGCTCGGCCGTGGCAAGGGGGAGGGGTCCGCTGGGCCACCTCGGCGGTGCCGGGGGGCACCACCGCAGAGGAGGAGGGGCGGCCGGCGTAAGCAGAGCCGCGCGGGCCTCTGCAAGCCTACCATCGAGAATCTCGCGTGCCTTAATGGCCTCGATTTGGACTAAGGGGGGAGCAGCCTCCCCCTGAAGATGATCGCGGAGTCAGTCGCAACCTTTGCGAGCTGACCCAGCGACACTGACTTGAGAGCGGAAAATGAGCAAGTAGCAGCAGATGGGGGGCAGAGGGGGTACCTGGCTCCAGGTTCCGGGCAGCAGCCCGGAGCTCCACCCAGACGGGGATGGGCAGAGCCGGACTTCCGTCGGGGCGCGCTGCGTCGAGCCGGGCACTCCGGCGGGAAGCCGTCACCGGGGAGGAGACAGACCGGCCACGCCGGGCATACGCCGCGGTCCGCGGGGGAGGAGGCTGGGCGGCCACCGGGGTGGTCACCCGAGTCTCCCCCACCGCATCAGGGGCCGTCGCGGGGACAAGTCTGAGCACCGGCCCGGAGCAGCCGCAGATCACGGAGGGCGACGGCAGATCAGTCGAGGAGGGACGGAGTGCCAGGTCTAGGACAGAGCCGAGGGGGATGGTGGCCGGGTCGAGCGCGAGGTGGAGAGCCCAGGCGGGCGGCACCGGCGAGCCGGACCGGCCAGCGGGAGATGCCAGCGGATCCACCCCGGCAGGGTCGAGCACGAGGTGGAGAGTCGGGGCGGGCGGCACCAGCGAGGCGGACCGGCCGGCGGGAGACGCCAGCGGATCCACCCCGGCAGGGGCCGAGGGGCCGAGAGAGGCGATGGAGCCCGAGGACGGCGAGGGGGCCACGGCGCCAGCCTCCAGGCTCGGGAAGTGGGCGGCCTCAAAGGGGACCAGAGGATCCATGGGAGAGGGCGGTAGCCCCTCCAAGGCCGGCAAGGAGCAGCCGGCAGCAGCCGGGGAGCGAGGAGAGGACGCTGGGAAGACCACCAGGTCGACACTCGATGTGTCGCTCCCCTCCATGGTCTCGCTGCCCGGGTTAGGGGAGGTGCCCCGGGGAAGCGAAGATCCAGGGAGAGGGATGAGCGCGACCTGACGGCCCTAGGGACCACCAGCAGGGGGCGGAGGCGTCGGAGACAGAGAGCGGGAGTGCGAGTCGTCGGAGCCCGCATCATCATCGGAGCGGTGGGAGCGGGGGTGGTGGCGACCGTGGTAGTCTCTGTCGTCCCCGGGGTTACCACCAGGAGGCCTGTCATCGGAGAAGCAAGGGCGTCCCACGTGGTTGGGAGGCTCAGGGGCGATCCGGAGGTCAAAGCCCTGGTCGTTGAAGAACACTCGAATGGTGGCACGCAGCTTGGAGGAGTCCAGACACTTAACCTTGACGCGGACCTCCTCCTCTTTGTGGAGGGAGAGCTCGTCCACCACCACCACCTTGCCCAGGATCCGGGACATCTGGCGGATGACCACCTCAGACCGAGCAATGTCTGGGAGGCTGCCCACCAAGATCCAGGCCATGTCCAGGATAGCAACCGCCTTCGGGTCAAGGATCGGCTCAGTGATGTTGAGGACGAGCTGGTGGAGGGAGAGGGTGATCTGTCCACTACGGGTGGCGTAGCCATAGCTGATGGCATCGGGGAAGATCATAGTGAAGACGTTGTCGGTGGTAGGAGTGACCACCCAGTCCCACTGGCGCCAGTACAGGTGGTTGAGCTCCGTCTCGATCATCTCCGGGGATGCCACCCCATCCACCACCATGACGACCGCCTGGAGCGAGGGGGTTGGGGGCGGGATGTTCGGAACCTCGAGATGGAAGAAGCCCAACCCCTCGATGTCGTGGCCATACATCATGAGCTCGGCCGGCATGGGCGATCCGGGCACAAAAGGGTGGGGTGGCCAGGGTCCTTACAGATATAGCAGCACTGAGGGTTGGTGCAGGAGACTTGGGAGTGGCCCGCCACACCACAATTGAAGCACGGTGGGCGGGGGAGGCCGGACACCGGACCCGGGGCAGACAACGAGCCCGGGGCCAACGGAGCAGGAGTGGGCAAGAGCCCGCGGCCCTGACCACGGTGTTTCTTCTTCTTGGCTTGGCCTTGGCGGCCCCGGGTAGGAGTGCCACCCGCACCGATCCCGGCCGCGGGCAGAGCCGCGGAGGTAGCATGCGGGTGGGACATACTTCCGGGGCGCCGAGGGAGCTTGATGACGGGGGGACGGGGCGTGGAGGATGCGACAGCGAGGAGGAGCGCCCACGACACGGGACTGGGGAGGGTGAAAGGCGGCGACCGTGCCAATCAGTTCCGGCTCCCGAGGGCGAGCGGGAGCGGCCACGTCGGTCAGAGCGGCCCGGGGATCAGCGGTCCTCCCGGTGCCCATCACGGAGAGCACGGAGCTCCCGGCGGACCGCGTCAGGGGACGACTGAGGCCGGTCTTCATACCGGTGCTTCCGGCGCGCCACTCCATCATCCCACTCCTGGGTCATGGCCGGACGGGCCGGGGGAGGGAGGAGGGGGGAAGAAGGGTGCAGGGGGCAAGGGGGTGAAGCTACCGATGAGGGGGAAGTAGCGGGCGTCGCTTGCGGGGAGGAGGGATCAATGCCAGAAGTGGCGGCGGAGAGGGAGACTGAGGCGAGGGGGACCCCGTAAGGGGGCCAAATGCCAGAGGAGGCTGCACTCGGCCTAGGGCACCACAGAGGCCTGCCCTGGCCAGGCCAGCCCATGTGAGGGGGAGGAGGCCCAGCAAGGGAACCGGGCCGTTGGGCAGAGCACGGGCCCAGCAGGCCGAGCCCACGCACGACAGAGCCCAGGGGGGCACGCGGTGGTTGCCGCAAGAGTTTCCCCTCCACTGGAGACCACCGCTGCCGCCGCCGCCGCCGGCACGTGGATGCGGGAGGGGGCAGGCTAGGTCCCGCTGGGAGGCTGAGACAGACGAAGGGCGAGAGAGGACGAACCAAATGTCGCGATGAAGGGGCGAAAGGGGGAAGAGCGCGCGGGCGGAGCGGCCATGGATTGAGCACGGCGAGCAGCCCGCGGGTGCATCGCCGGCGAGCGGGGGGACACCGCCGCAGAGCGACGCCAAGAGGCACTGGACGTGCCCACCTCCGAGCGGCCAACAATGCCCCAAGTGCGCGGGCGGCGTCGCCGGACACCGCGACCCTGCAAGCCGGCGACTTGCGGCCCGGGCGCCGGGCAGAGCGCAGCGGCCGCCGCAAGCTAGCAGCAGAGCCTCGCACGGGAGAGGCTGAGCTACCGGCCACGCAGGGCGGCACGGCTCGCCGAGGAGCCGGGGTGGGGCGGGCCGGACGAGCAGCGGAGGCGCAGGCGAGGGGGGATCCGGCGTCGTCTTCGGCGAGATCGGCCCATTGGATCCGCAACGGAGCGGACATGGGCGCAGTGGCCGGGGGGGAGGAAGGGGACTCCGGTGCCGGCGGAGGGGGCGAGGAGACGGCGGTTGTCGGTATCAAAACTGGCGGATCTCGGGAAGGGGGTCCCGAACTGTGTGTCTAGGTGGATGGTAACAGGAGACAAGGGACACGATGTTTTTACCCAGGTTCGGGCCCTCTCGATGGAGGTAAAACCCTACTCTTGCTTGATTGATATTGATGATATGGGTAGTACAAGAGTAGATCTACCACGAGATCAAAGAGGCTAAACCCTAGAAGCTAGCCTATGGTATGATTGTTATTCATCCTACCGACTAAAACCCTCCGGTTTATATAGGCACCGAAGAGGGTTAGGGTTACACAGAGTCGGTTACAATGGTAGGAGATCTACATATCCGTATCGCCAAGCTTGCCTTCCACGCCAAGGAAAGTCCCATCCAGACATGGGACGAAGTCTTCAATCTTGTATCTTCATAGTCCAGGAGTCCGGCCAAAGGTGATAGTTCGGCTATCCGGACACCCCCTAATCCGGGACTCCCTCAGTAGCCCCCGAACCAAGCTTCAATGGCGATGAGTCCGGCGCATAGATTGTCTTCGGCATTGCAAGGCGGGTTCTTCTCCAAATCATGTGTACCTGTTGAATAGCGTTCGGCTTCCTGTGAATATTGCGCTCCTCGGCTTCCACGCCCAATAATGGTCGTCTTCCACGTGTTGAACGAATGCGAAAAGTCAGGGTATTTTCACATTTACCCCCCTAGTTGCGCAAATGAGCTGCCTATAAAAGAGATGAGGATCTAGATCCGAATCACACCATCCTCCCTTCGCGAGCATTCATCAGAGCGCATCTGACAGAAATCCACTCCATCATGGACAGTCGATGCGGCTCCTCCTCTCGCCCTCCCAGCCCTCGACCTGGAGATTGGGAGAGATGCTCCGTCCCATACAGCGAGTTAGTGACGCTCCAAACCAAGGGATTTCTTCCCCCAGCCTTCATGGTTCCGGTTCGAGCCGGACTCGCCACCTATAAGGGCGGAAAGCAAGCGGAGAGCGTCCCCAGCCCCTCCAAAGGAGAGCGGGTATGCCTTGTCTCTTATTTGATAAGAGGGCTCGGATTTCCAATTCATCCATTTCTCCGGGGGCTCCTGGAGTTCTACGGCCTCCAGTTGCACAACCTTATGCCTCCCTCCATTTTGCATATTGCGGGCTTCGTGGCCCTTTGCGAGCTGTTTTTGGGCATCGAGGCTCATTTTGCGCTGTGGAAGAAGCTGTTCTGCCTTGTGCCCCGTTCTCAAGAGGGGTCAATATATCAAGTGGGCGGAGCCCAACTATGGCGCATCGCCAGGACCGGATATCTATCCGGAACCCCGAAGAAGGCGTCCGAAGACTGGCCTTCGGAATGGTTTTACATAGAATATGCCCCCCTGCCGGACCCTATTCAGATCGTCCTCCCTGAGTTCAATAATGCTCCTTTGAAGAAACGCCTAAGCTGGCGCCCACGGAGCCCTCTGAAGGAAAATGACAGGGACGTCCTTTACCTGATGAGCCGAATTAAGCTGTTAGCTCATTCCGGACTGACCATGATTGGGGTCATGGCCACATGCATTATGCGGGGGGTGCAGCCGCTCCAGTATAGAGGCCACCCCATGTGGGATTTCAACGGGGAGGATGATGCCACCCGCTGCAGCCGTAAGGGGCCGGGATCGGTCGCCGATCTGATGAAGATCTTGTCCGCATTGTACAAGGGAGAAGAGGAGGAATTTCTCCACGTCAATCCGCAGGGCGGATTTTCTATGAACAATCCTCCAAGCTGGGTAAGAAGACATTTATTTTTGCCTATCCGATCCATACTCCCATAGTCAAGTATCTCATTTTGTGATTTTGGCGCAGGAACTGCGCCGGGCCGTAAAGGATATAAGCAGCCCGCCTCCACAACCTGAGGATCCGGAACGGTTCCTCGATCCGACCTCCCAAGAGGATCCGGACATATCGATGGAGCTGATCGACGGGGTATTCCACCAACTGAGTATCGATAATGCCTTGGTCGCCATTACGGCCGATTACCCCGGAATACTTCCCGCCTCGCAGGTAACTGAGACTGAAGTCCCAATACTTTGAAAATGACCCATCCGTGCGTGTTTTTGATCACCGTATACCAATGGTGTTTCGCAGGGAAAGTCCTTGAGGCGGAAGGCCGAGCCTGCGACGGCCAGTCAACAAGGGACAGCAAGGCCCAATAGGCCAAAAAGAAGTGCAGTCCAGATTGAAACACCGATGTAACGGTATGGTGTGTCATCTTGCTCCCAGGTTTTATTCCCGGGAGGCATAATAACGCTCGTGCTTTTTCAGGAAGAAGAGCGCTCGCCAGACTATATCCGGAGAGGTTGCCAATCAATCCTCCGCTCACCAGGCTCCAAAGCCAGGTCTAGAAGCGGAGACGAACACGAGGCGTGCGTCGGATGCCCCTCCGACAGAGGATGCCGACAGGTTATCTGCCACCAATTCCGAGGTGGAGAGTGCCATGAATCATATGTGTCGCCGGACAGTTCGTCATGACGCATGTTTCTCCCTAGAGGCATCGGATGCCTTCAATTCGGGAGATGCGCACCTCCGTGCCGCTCAAAATGGTCTAGCCAGAGCCACGGAGCAGTATGTAAAAGACATACGGGTGAGAAAATTTGACAGTTATATATGCTAGTAGCCCCCGAGACTTGAAATAGTTAGAATAACTGATTTAAGGATCATTTATTGTGCAGGATCTTACGGAAAAGAATACCCAACTGTCCCAGGAGCTGGAGGAGTGCAAAGCCCAACTTGAGGCCGCACTAGCCACAGCGGGAGAAGCCAAAGAGACTCCCTTTGGTAATATATGCTTCAAAAGATGAGTAATTTGTGAAGTGCGGCATGTTTATGAGTCTGACAATAATATTGCAGATGGCGTCGGGATAGATCCGGACAAGCAACAACTCTTGCGCCGGTTAAAGGCCGGTGAGAATGTGCTGACAAGGGTGAGGCAAGAGAAAATTAATCTCCAAGATGCCAACACCCAGCTGGGTGAGGAACTAAAGGATGTTCGTGCCCAGCTATCTAACTCCGTTAAGGAGAATCGGCTGCTTCGACGCGGCATTTTTAGTAAGTGCTCGAACGAACTTTGAAAAAGAGTTCGGCGAGGAAGTCGACTAACAGAGTTATGTCTGTAGGTATGCTCACAGGCCGTCCTGCAGAGGAAATGCCCGGTTCTACGGGTGACCTTCTTCCCGAGCTCTTGCAACTGCACGAACGAGTTCGGCAGGTGATGAAAGGCGTCGCCCAGGCCTTGTGGCCGTCTGTCTCCCTGCCCGAAGGCCTTGGAGAGCTTGCGGAGAGGCTTCAGGGAGCACGGCAGTGCTTCCGCTTATGGAAGATATCGGCCTGCCGTCAAGGCGCCAGGGAGGCCTGGGCCATGGTGAAGACGCGGTATATGAAGGCTGACCCAAACCACATGGCCGAGGTCGGACCTGCGGGGCCCAATGGGAAGGAGATCCATGTGAGCTTAGTGTACGGCCAAGTAGAATTGGCCGCAAAGTATTCCCAACAGGACTGTAAACTAGACAACCTGCTGGATGGCATTGAAGAGGAATATGCCCAGTCAAGTTAACTATGTAATTTAAGATTACATGTAAAATGCCTTCTAGCCGGATTGTAGATCGTTTGTCATAGCGGACCTTTTCTCTTCAACCTCGGGACCCAATAGTCTGGAGTGTGTCCGAATACCCTCGCGGTTATATAAGAACCGGGGCATGCCTGGAGACCAGGCGTAGGGGTCATTAGTGCTTTATCAGACAAGTACCCAACTAGTTATGTTATATTACATGGTTAGTAAGAAACATCTTCCAGGGAGAATAGTTCCTTAGGGGTTCCTTTCCCTGGGAGGCATGCCCTAAAGTGCATGTCCGGACTGCGAAAAAAGCAGAAAAACATCTGGGGGCAGATAAATAAATAGATAAGAATTCATCTTTTAGTTCACCGACCGAATATTACCTTAAGAACGCTAGCTTTCGGCTTCAACAAGTCTGAGGTACACATCTGGCTGACCCGGTAGTAACAATCGCAGAGGTGCTCCCTTTACCGCCTAGCCGAACAATCAGGAACGTAGGGGTAAGCACAGGAGCTAGGCAACCCATCTTGGCCAAAACTTAAGTCATATCGATGCATATAATGGTGAATAAAAGGTACATGTGGAAGTGTGACACGTGTTGGGCATGAAGCCCATATAAATAACTTCTATTAAAGAAGCCCCCAGGTATAATGAGCGCGGATAGCGCGTCAAGTGTGCGCGAACAATGTGCAAACAAGCTTTCAAAGGCTGTAGTAGGAAAGGAGGGAGAAGGACAGAAACGGAAGACAGCTAATATGTAAAATATAGACGGAGGAAGGAGACGAACTCAGAATCCAGCGCTAGGCGTAGAATCTTCGGAGACGGGCTGTGTTCCATGGGTTCGGCTCGATTCGGTTATCCGATGCATCTCACAGACGGTACGCTCCACCGGTCAGGACTTGGTCGATGATAAAGGGGTCTTCCCATTTGGGCTTGAGTTTGTCCTTTTTCTTGTCCGATAGGCATAGAACTAACTCGCCAACGTTGTAAGTTTTGGCCCATACTTCTCTGCTTTGATACCTTCGAGCTTGTTGTTGATAGAATGCGGAACGGGCTTTTGCCACGTCACGCTCCTCCTCCAATGCGTCCAAACTGTCCAGCCGATCGAGCTCGGCTTCTCTTTCTTCGTACATGCGCACGGGAGGTGAGTCATGAAATATGTCACAGGGCAGAACTGCCTCTGCGCCGTATACCATAAAGAATGGTGTAAATCCGGTGGTGCGATTCGGAGTGGTCCACAGCCCCCAGAGTATGGAGTCGAGCTCCTCTACCCAGTGCGTGTTAGATTTCTTGAGGGACTGCACTAATCTGGGTTTGATGCCGCTCATGATTAGACCATTTGCTCGCTCGAATTGACCGTTAGTTTGAGGGTGATAGACTGAAGCATAGTCGAGCTTGATGCCAATGTTTTTGCACCAGAGTTTAACCTCATCGGCCGTAAAGTTCGTGCTGTTGTCAGTGATGATGCTATGGGGGACGCCGTAACGGTGTACGACCCCTGATATGAAGTCTATCACCGGTCCGGATTCGGCCGTCTTAACATGTTTGGCCTCTATCCATTTGGTGAATTTATCCACCATGACCAGTAGGTATTTTTTCTTGTGGGTTCCTCCTTTAAGGGGTCCAACCATGTCAAGCCCCCAGACCGCGAAGGTCCAGGTTATGGGTATAGTCTTGAGGGCGGTGGGTGGCATGTGGCTTTGATTAGCAAAGAGCTGGCAACCGACGCATCGTTGGACTAAGTCCTGAGCATCTGCCCGGGCCATCGGCCAATAAAATCATGTACGGAAGGTCTTGCCTACAAGGGCCCAGGCTGCGGCGTGGTGCCCGCCGAGTCTGGCATGAATTTCAGCCAGAAGGTTCCGCCCCTCCTCTTCGGTGATACACCTTTGAAGGACTCCGGTTGTGCTTTTCTTGTAAAGCTCTCCCTCATGGACCTTATAGGCTTTAGATCGCCGCACTATGCAGCGGGCCTCGTTTTGGTCCTCAGGAAGTTCCTGCCTGGTTAGGTAGGCTAGGAATGGTTCCATCCACGGGATAATTACTGCCATTATTACGTGGGCTGAGGAGTTACTTCGTTGGTAGAACCACCCATTGTGTCAGAATGTTTGGTGTCGGGCAGTGAGGTTGGATCCGGGTTTGTATTTCCGGATTCCCCCTCCCATAGTATGCATGGCTTGAACAGCCTCTCTAGGAAGATGTTGGGAGGGACAGCATCACGGTTTGCGCCAATGCGTGCCAATACGTCTGCTGCCTGGTTGTTATCCCGGGCTATATAGTGAAATTCGAGCCCCTCAAACCAAGCTGACATTTTTAGGACGGCGTTGCGATAAACTACCATTTTCGGATCCTTGGCATCGAAGTCTCCATTTATTTGGGATATCACGAGGTTTGAATCCCCGCGCACCTCTAGGTGTTGAATGCCCATGGAGACTGCCATCTGGAGGCCATGTAGAAGGGCCTCGTATTCGGCTGCGTTGTTGGAGTCCGTATACATTATCTGGAGCACGTATTGAACCGTATCTCCGATTGGGGATGTCAGAATGACGCCAGCCCCCAGACCAGACAACATTTTGGAGCCGTCGAAGTGCATGATCCAGTTGGAATATGCATCGTACTCTTTAGGGAGTTCGGCTTTAGTCCATTCGGCGACGAAGTCGGCCAAAACTTGTGACTTTATAGCTCGTCGTGGCTTATAGGTTATGTCGAACGGGAGGAGCTCAATGGCCCATTTGGCAATCCAGCCCGTCACGTCGCGGTTGTTTATAATGTCATTAAGAGATACTTCGGAGGCTACTGTTATCGAACACTCTTGAAAGTAGTGTCGTAGCTTCCGGGATGCCATGAACACCGCATACGATATATTTTGATAATGCGGGTACCGTGACTTGCATGGAGTCAGGACGGTGGACACGTAGTAAACTGGTTTTTGAAGGGGGAACTTGTGTCCGTCCGTTTCTCGTTCGACAACGAGCACCGCGCTCACCACTTGATGAGTTGCCGCGATATATAATAGCATTGGTTCGCCCATGTTGGGCGCGGCCAGGACCGGGTTTGTTGCCAATATGGCTTTTATTTCTTCGAGTCCGACCATGGTGGCATCCGTCCACTCGAAGTGTTCAGTGCGTCGGAGGAGGCGATAAAGGGGTAATGTCTTTTCTCCTAAACGGGAGATAAAGAGGCTTAAAGCCGCCACGCATCCCGTCAATTTTTGTATTTGTTTGAGGTCCTTTGGCATATCCAATTGTGAAACAGCTCGGATCTTGGCTGGGTTTGCTTCAATTCCTCTACCGGATACAATGAAGCCCAAGAGCTTTCCGGCTGGTACGCCGAAAACACATTTTTCCGGGTTAAGCTTAATGTCATATGTTCGGAGATTATCGAACGTGAGCCTCAAATCGTCTACTAGAGTTTCGACGTGCTTGGATTTGACGACCACATCGTCTACGTATGCCTCCACTCTTTTGCCGATCTGGTTTGCCAGACATGTCTGAATCATGCGCTGATATGTTGCGCCGGTGTTTTTGAGCCCAAAGGGCATTGTGTTGAAGCAGAATGGGCCATATGGGGTGATGAATGCCGTTGCGGCCTGGTCGGGCTCTGCCATCTTAATTTGGTGGTAGCCGAAGTATGCATCGAGGAAACACAATGAATCGTGTCCTGCGGTACCGTCGATAATTTGATCGATGCGGGGGGAGGGGGAAGGGATCCTTTGGGCAAGCCTTGTTGAGGTCCTTAAAGTCGACGCATAGGCGCCAGGATTTGTCCTTCTTTGGTACCATCACCAGGTTTGCTAGCCAGTCCGGATGTTTTATATCTCTGATGAATCCGGCCTCCAATAATTTGGCTAGCTCCTCTCCCATGGCCTATCTCTTGGGTTCGGAGAAACGCCGAAGAGCCTGTTTGACCGGCTTGAATCCTTTTAGGATGCTTAGGCTGTGCTCGGCCAGCCGGCGTGGGATTCCTGGCATGTCTGAAGGGTGCCAGGCAAAAATGTCCCAATTTTCGCGTAGGAATTCTCGTAGTGCGGCGTCTACATCAGGGTTTAATTGTGCCCCGATGGAGGCCGTTTTTGTAGGGTCCGTTGGATGGACTTGGAATTTGACTATTTCGTCCGCTGGTTTAAAGGAGGTGGACTTGGATCTCTTATTGAGTATCACATCGTCCCTATTCACCGTGGAGGGCAGCGCAGAGAGTTCCTCGGCTGCTAGGGCTTCGGATAGTGCCTCAAGGGCCAGTGCGACTGTCTTGTTTTCGGTGCGGAGTGCTATGTCCGGGTCACTAGCAAGAGTGATGATTCTGTTGGGCCCGGGCATTTTGAGCTTCATGTACCCGTAATGTGGTATAGCTTGGAAAATTGTGAATGCCTCTCGTCCTAATAGAGTGTGATATCCGCTGCTGAACGGGGCCACTTGGAACGTGACCTCCTCGGACCTGTAATTATCCGGCGTGTCGAACACCACATCCAGTGTGATTTTTCTAGTACAGCATGCTTCCCGACTGGGGATTATTCCTCTAAAGGTTGTGCTGCTTCGCTCAATGCGGCTCCAGTCTATTTCCATTTTTCGGAGGTTTTCCTCGTAAATGAGGTTCAATCCGCTCCCACCATCCATGAGTACCTTGGTAAGGCGAAAGCCGTCCACTATTGGACTGAGGACCAATGCAGCTGGTGCTTGGGCTGTTTGGAATTTAGGTTCGTCACTAGCATTAAAGGTAATAGCCGTGTCACTCCATGGGTTTATTGTTGCTACTTGGTAGACTTCGGCAAGGCTGTGGAGTGTTTATTTCTGCATATTATTTGATGCGAAAGTCTCGAAGACTGTTAATATGGTACTGGTATCCTTGGGCTGGTGCTCTGGATTTAGTAACTCTTCGCCACTTTTGGCCACCTGCCGTAGTATCCAACACGCTCTAAGGCTATGAGTTGGAGTGGCACCCTCTGTACTATGAATTTTGCACGGTCCATGGAGCCATCCTTCAAGTACGATTCCATGCCCTATAGAGGGTTTTTGCTTTTTGGTGTTTAACCCAGGTGCCTGGCGATAATGCACCCTTTTATTTCGGACTGGGGTTGTATTCAGGGCCGGATTGTCCCAAAATTTGATTTCGGTTTTCCAGGCGCTTTCCATCACACAGAACTTTCGTACTATGGATGCTAAGTCAGCGAAGCGTGTAATTTCACGATGTCTTACGGCGTTGAGGATTCCCTTGTCCGTGCAATTATTGCAGAAGAATGAAATTGCGTCCTCCTCGCGGCAGTCCTTTATCCTGTTCATAACCAGGAGGAATCTGCACCAGTAATGGTGTACTGTTTATGCGGGATCTTGCCGGATTTGGGATAGATCGCTTATGTTTGGGTGGGTGGGTGGAATTAAATTTGGAACCCCGTCCACTTTAAGACTCAGGGGCCAAGTAGTTTCCGAACTTGGAAGCTTGGGTTCTTGGATATTGTCCAATGAATCTAGCCCGCTGCCTGACTTTAGGTTCAGGGCTTGAGTAGCATCCTCCCCTCCGCGGGAACCCGGCATGGAGGGATCGGGAATCCATACATAGCTAGTCCTTAAGATAGAAGAAAGGTCGCCGTATTGTTCCTCTACCACAGCGACGTGGTGGGTAACCTGGGGAGAGTTAATCTCTCTCAGATCGGGTTTAGGCCCAATCTGATCATAGTCTGTAGTGACTCCCAAGGCGGCGATGCGATCCAAGAGCTCGTTTAAGGAAGAGAGCTCCATCGGATCTAACTGCTCGGTGAGTTCCGAGCTAACGTGAAGATTGCCTTCGATGACCCAAGAAGTCATCGTCGGCGCGGCGGCTGGACAGGCGGTCATAAGGAAACTGCCTAGCTGGAGAGTTTGGCCGATAGCCAAAGCTCCTTTAGCAATAGTGCCATCTTTAAAGACGGGATGAGCCATCCTTCCTGATGGCGACAGCACAGAGGAACTCTCAGTGAAAGCACCAATGTCGGTGTCAAAACTGGCGGATCTCGGGTAGGGGGTCCCGAACTGTGCGTCTAGGTGGATGGTAACAGGAGAAGGGACACGATGTTTTTACCCAGGTTCGGGCCCTCTCGATGGAGGTAAAACCCTACTCCTACTTGATTGATATTGATGATATGGGCAGTACAAGAGTAGATCTACCACGAGATCAAAGAGGCTAAACCCTAGAAGCTAGCCTATGGTATGATTGTTGTTCGTCCTATGGACTAAAACCCTCCAGTTTATATAGGCACCGAAGAGGGTTAGGGTTACACAGAGTCGGTTAGAATGGTAGGAGATCTACATATCCGTATCGCCAAGCTTGCCTTCCACGCCAAGGAAAGTCCCATCCGGACATGGGACGAAGTCTTCAATCTTGTATCTTCATAGTCCAGGAGTCCGGCCAAAGGTGATAGTTCGGCTATCCGGACAGCCCCTAATCCGGGACTCCCTTAGCGGGGCTGGATGGGACGTCGGGCGTGCCGGCCACCGTGGGCGAGGCCACGGGCGGGGGCGGGTCGCCAGGGCAATCGCCAGAGCGCTCCATCGTAGTTTTTGGTTGTGGTATGGAGTGTCCCTTCACTTATACACACAGAAATTCCAAATGAGAGTGTTAGCTGATGTTTTCTCAAAAGAAGACCCAACCAGATAAAAATTGTGAGAAGCGTTAGAATGTTGTGGAATATAGTAGGG
Organism: Triticum dicoccoides; assembly: GCF_002162155.2. Classification (NCBI taxonomy): domain Eukaryota; kingdom Viridiplantae; phylum Streptophyta; class Magnoliopsida; order Poales; family Poaceae; genus Triticum; species Triticum dicoccoides. The sequence goes on from NC_041389.1 coordinate 69,250,789, forward strand.
TGAGCCTTCAATTTTTTTAATTTTATCTGAACTTATCGGTTTCCTGACTTCGAACATTCAGAATTGCATACAACAAACTTTCTACAAGTTTTCTTTTAATTCCCATTTTTTTCCTTTGTGAATTCATTGGGTTGAAACAATCAGCTTGTTTCTCTTTTGAACTAACAGATTCTGTGTAGTGAACTCAACCTGTTTGTGGCTATTTTTTCTCAGTGGAAATTTTGTGATCTGAGACCACTTCCTCTCAGCCTTATACCCTTTTGAACTGATGCCTTCAATTTTTTGACACAATCTTTTTTCTACATAAACAAAATTAACTCAAGGGAAGCTCCTTCACCTGGAAGATGTACTGAAAATGCACGCTAAGGTGACCTAAAGAACCACCAATTGTTGAACTGAAATACACAAGAGAAGGAGCACTTACATCCAGGGTAACTCTATGTTACATAACAATAACTAAGCATATATGTCTATAAGTTGAAGGGTAATGGACCTCAAGATGCCATTTCCTCTCAGCCTTATACATCTTACTTCCAACATTCATCTATTTTTGAGTTGCTGCCTTCGATTTTTTTACGCATCCTGCCAACAGAAAATGGACCAAAATTTCAAAGATGAACTGAAAAAGATGAACATAATTTGAGTAGAGATGGATGATGGCAAATGATGAGCAGCACGTTTGCTTCTCTTCTTGGCCTAAAGTGTACAGACACAAAGGATCTGCCCCGGCATAGCTAATTGAGATCTCTAGCTAATTAACCCAACCACAGGCCACATCCCATCACACAACACTTTGCATACACACATTTATCTATTCCAGAAATTCTTTTACTGAAGTTAAGAGGAACAAGTTTGAGATTATCAGTAGTACATCCACCATACCAAGTTCCGAACTGAACCTCTTGGCGTTCAAAAGTTCAGAAACTGAACCTCTTTTGTAGTTCTCCACGTGCGCTGGGTTGTCGGGGCGGCATTGAACCAGCACTCGTGGCAGACATGAACGGCCTGGGGTGTCGGAGTTGAACGGCCCAAGCTAGCAGGAGGCTCAGGCAGCGGCGGGGTGCGGGGTGGCCGGGCGGCAATGGGACGCGGGCGGTGCGCGGGATGGCAGGTGGCGGCAGGGCGCGGAATAAATAAGTGCATAAGAGATATTTCTTTAGCAAGATATTTTCACGGAACAGGCAAACCAAACTTTTTCAATGAACTTTTTTAGGTTTATGTGTTCAAACTTGCAAACTTTCTGAACTAGTACTTAGCTCGCTTGTCATTTTTCACTTCACTATGGGATCAGAAGTGCACAACATATACAAACATTAACACAAGGATCAATTGGGGCAAACAACAGAACACAAAACTGAACATTAAGGAGATAAATAGCAACAGTCTTTGAACTGAATTAAAATTCGAATTGAACTAGACTAAATTTAGAAACTGAACCAAGTGTGTCACGAGTTAGTCAATGTGGAAGATCATTCCATTTGCTATCTATCTATCTCTCTCACATCACCCTGCTGCAGCAACAAACAGGAGCAGCACACAAACACACACGCACAACAAGTAGCTAGCAAGCAGCAGGGGCTTCAGGCAACAGGAGACATCAGCCAACAGTAGACAGTACTACCATTTTCTGAACTCTCCTTTTCTTTGATCTTTTTATTCCTCGAACTTCCACCGGTGAACCCATGAAGTTATCTGCTTCTATAATTTTAACTTTTTCATAATAGTCATACCATGTGTATATAGCAAGAGTACCCTCATATCTCAATTTCTATGTATCATACAATAGCATTAACCATAATTGAGAAAAAAGAGGATTTTCCATACACGTCGACGGTGCTAATGCCAAATATAATCTAGACATGCTCAACATCCAGTAAGGATGAAAAAAATGCAATTCATGTTGTTAATAGATCATACAGCCTTAGAATTCCATACTTAACTATTTCACAACATGTCACGTATTCAGCGCATCCAAGGTAGGACGAAAAATCTAAAATCCTACTGCAGCAATACAGAGAACATATGGCGGGCATGCATTTTATGTGCTACCCACCGCCCAAGGTTAATTCCCCTAGAAGAACGAGAGAAAACTAAATCCCTAATTAACATGTCAGATCAATAGATATGTTCTCAGCTTGCTATACAAGATCAAAGCAATAAATAGGACTATTACAAAGAACTGGTTAAAGTGCGTCAACTTGCCTTAGGCACAGAGGCATCCCTGAACTTGGCCGTCCACGACAATGTACCTGAACTCGGCGTAGACTGATAGTTGAACTTGCTAAACATCTGAAGTGAATATGCCCTAGAGGCAATAATAAAGTTGTAATTTATATTTCCTTATATCATGATAAATGTTTATTATTCATGCTAGAATTGTATTAACCGGAAACTTAGTACATGTGTGAATACATAGACAAAACAGACTGTCCATGATATGCCTCTACTTGACTAGCTCGTTAATCAAAGATAGTTATGTTTCTTGACCATAGACATGTGTCGTCATTAGATGAACGGGATCACATCATTAGGAGAATGATGTGATAGACAGGACCCATCTGTTAGCTTAGCATAATGATCGTTTAGTTTTATTGCTATTGATTTCTTCATGACTTATACATGTTCCTCTGACTATGAGATTATGCAACTCCCCAACACCGGAGGAACACCTTTTGTGCTATCAAACGTCACAACGTAACTGGGTGATTATAAAGATGCTCTACAGGTGTCTCCGAAGGTGTTTGTTGGGTTGGCATAGATTGAGATTAGGATTTGTCACTCCGAGTATCGGAGAGGTATCTCTGGGCCCTCTCGGCAATGCACATCACTATAAGCCTTGCAAGCAATGTGACTAATGAGTTAGTTGCGGTATGATGCATTACAAAACGAGTAAAAAGACTTGCCGATAACGAGATTGAACTAGGTATGAGGATACCGACAATCGAATCTCGGGCAAGTAACATACCGATGACAAAGGAAACAACGTATGTTGTTATGCAATTTGACCGATAAAGATCTTCGTAAATATGTAGGAGCCAATATGAGCATCCAGGTTCCGCTATTGGTTATTGACCGGAGATGTGTCTCGGTCATGTCTACATAGTTCTCGAACCCATAGGGTCCGCATGCTTAACGTTCGATGACGGTTTGTATCATGAGTTATGTGATTTGATGACCGAAGTTTGTTCGGAGTCCTGGATGAGATCACGGACATGACGAGGAGTCTTGAAATGGTCAAGACGTAAATATCGATAAATTGGAAGGCTATATTCGGATATCGGAAAGGTTCTGAGTGGTTCAGGTATTTTTCGGAGTACCGGAGAGTTACAGGATTCGCCGGGGGAAGTATTGGGCCTTAGTGGAAAGGAGAGAAGGGCCACAAGGGGAGGCCGCCCCCCCCCACCCATGGGCTGGTCCGAATTGGACTAGGGAGGGGGCGGCGCCCCCCTCTTTCCTTCTCCCTCTCCTTCTCCTTCCTTCTTCTCCTACTTGGACTAGGAAAGGGGGAAACCTACTCCTACTAGGAGTAGGAATCCCCCCTTGGGCGCGCCCCTTGTGGCCGGCCCTCCTCCTCCTCCCCTCCTTTATATACGGGGAGAGGGCACCTCATAGACACACAAGTTGATCTTTTAGCCGTGTGCGGTGCCCCCCTCCACAGTTACACACCTCGGTCATATCGTCGTAGTGCTTAGGCGAAGCCCTGCGCTGGTGAACTTCATCATCACCGTCACCACGCCGTCGTGCTGACGAAACTCTCCCTCGGCCTCAACTAGATCAAGATTTCAAGGGACGTCATCAAGCTGAACGTGTGCTGATCGCGGAGGTACCGTGCGTTCATTGCTTGGATCGGTTGGATCGCGAAGACGTTCGACTACATCAACCGCGTTACTAAACACTTCAGCTTTCGGTCTACGAGGGTACATGGACACACTCTCCCCGCTCGTTGCTATGCATCTCCTAGATAGACCTTGTGTGATCGTAGGTAAATTTTTTTGAAATACTGCGTTCCCCAACAGTGGCATCCGAGCCAGGTCTATGCATAGATGTTATATGCACAAGTAGAACACAATGAGTTGTGGGTGATAATAGTCATACTTCTTACCAGCATGTCTTACTTTGATTCGGCGGTATTGTTGGATGAAGCGGCCCAGACCGACATTACATGACCGTGTTCATGAGACTGGTTCTACCGACGTGCTTTGCACACAGGTGGCTAGTGGGTGTCTGTTTCTCCAGCTTTAGTTGAATCGAGTTTGACTATGCCCGGTCCTTGTTGAAGGTTAAAACAACACACTTGACGAAAAATCATTGTGGCTTTGATGCGTAGGTAAGAACGGTTCTTGCTATAAGCCCATAGCAGCCACGTAAAACTTGCAACAACAAAGTAGAGGATGTCTAACTTGTTTTTGTAGGGCATGTTGTGATGTGATATGGTCAAGACGTGATGAGATATAAATTGTTGTATGAGATGATCATGTTTTGTTAAAGTTATCGGCAACTGGTAGGAGCCTTATGGTTGTCTCTTTATTGCATAAGATGCAAGCGCCATATAATTGCTTTACTTTATCGCTATGCGATAGCAATAGTTGCAAAAGCAATAGTTGGCGAGACGACCATGTGATGACATGTTGATAAAGATCAAGATGATAGAGATCATGGTGTCATGCCGGTGATGATGGAGATCATGACGGTACTTTGAAGATGGAAATCAAAGGCACAAGATGATGATGGCCATATCATGTCACATATTTTGATTGGATGTGATGTTTATTCTTTATGCATCTTATTTTGCTTAGTACAACGGTAGCATTATGAGATAACCCCTTACTAAAATTTCAAGGTATAAGTGTTCTCCTAGAGTATGCACCGTTGCGACAGTTCTTCGTGCTGAGACACCACGTGATGATCGGGTGTGATAAGCTCTATGTTCACATAGAACGGGTGCAAGCTAGTTTTGCACACGCAGAATACTCGGGTTAAACTTGACGAGCCTAGTATATGCAGATATGGCCTCGGAACACTGAGACCAAAAGGTCGAGCGTGAATCATCTAGTAGATATGATCAACATAGTGATGTTCACCATTGAAAACTACTCCATCTCACGTGATGATCGAACATGGTTTAGTTGATTTGGATCACGTGATCATTTAGATGACTAGAGGGATGTCTATCTAAGTGGGAGTTCTTAAGTAATATGATTAATTGAACTTTAATTTATCATGAACTTAGTACCTGATAGTATTTTGCATATCTATGTTGTAGATCAATTGCTCGCGTATAGCTTCCTCGTTTTATTTATGATATGTTCCTAGAGAAAACTAAGTTGAAAGTTGATAGTAGCAATGATGTAGACTAGGTCCGTGATCTGAGGATTATCCTCATTGCTACATAGAAGAATTATGTCCTTGATGCACCGCTAGGTAACAGAACCATTGCAAGAGCAAATGCAGACGTTATGAATGTTTGACAAGCTCGGTATGATGACTACTTGATAGTTTAGTGCACCATGCTTTACGGCTTAGAACCGGGACTTCAAAAATATTTTGAAACGCCATGGAGCATATGAGATGTTCCAAGAGTTGAAATTGGTATTTCAGACTCATGCTCGAATCGAGAGGTATGAGACCTCTGACAAGTATCTTTGCCTACAAGATGGGGGAGAATAGCTCAACCAGTGAGCAAGTGCTCAGAATGTCTGAGTACTACAATCGCTTGAATCAAGTGGGAGTTAATCTTCCAGATAAGATAGTGATTGAAAGAGTTCTCTAGTCACTATCACCAAGTTACTAGAACTTCGTGATGAACTATAATATGCAAGGGATATGACGAAAACGATTCCCCGAGCTCTTCGCGATGCTGAAATCGGCGAAGGTAGAAATCAAGAAAAGCATCAAGTGTTGATGGTTGACAGGACCACTAGTTTCAAGTAAAAGGGCAAGGGAAAGAAAGGGAACTTCAAGAAGAATGACAAGCATGTTGCCACTCCAATGAAGAAGCCCAAAGTTAGGCCCAAGCCTGAAACTGAGTGCTTCTACTCCAAAGGAAATGGTCACTGGAAGCAGAACTGCCCCAAATACTTGGCGGATAAGAAGGATGGAAAAGTGAACAAAAATATATATGATATACATATTATTGATGTGTACTTTACTAGTATTCATAGTAGCCCCTGGGTATTTGATACTGGTTCAGTTGCTATGATTAGTAACTTGAAACAGGAGTTATAAAATGAACAGAGACTAGTTGAGGGCAAGGTGACGATGTGTGTTGAAAGTGATTCCAAGATTGATAAGATCACCATCGCACACTCGCTTTACCTTCGGGATTAGTGTTGAACCTAAAATAAATGTTATTTGGTGTTTGCGTTGAGCATAATATGATTGGATCATGTTTATTGCAACAAGGTTATTCATTTAAGTCAAATAATAATTCTTATTCGGTTTACATGAATAAAACCTTCTATGGTCATACACCCAAGGTGAATGGTTTATTGAATCTCGATTGTAGTGATACACATATTCATAATATTGAAGCCAAAAGATGCAAAGTCGATAATGATAGTGCAACATATTTGTGGCACTGCCGTTTAGGTCATATTGGTGTTAAGCGCATGAAGAAACTCCATGCTGATGGGCTTTTGGAATCACTTGATACTTGCGAACCATGCCTCATGGGCAAGATGGCTAAGACTCCGTTCTCCGGAACAATGGAGCAAGCAACTGACTTATTGGAAATAATACATATTGATGTATGTAGTTCGATGAGTGTTGAGGCTCGCGGCGGGTATAGTTATTTTCTGACCTTCACAGATGATTTGAGCAGATATGAGTATATCTACTTAATGAAACACAAGTCTGAAACATTTGAAAAGTTTAAAGAATTTCAGAGTGAAGTTGAGAATCATCGTCACAAGAAAATGAAGTTTCTACGATATGATCGCGGAGGCGAATATTTGAGTTACGAGTTTGGCCTTCATTTGAAACAATGTGGAATAGTTTCACAACTCACGCCACCTGGAACACCACAGCGTAATGGTGTGTCCGAACGTCGTAATCGTACTTTATTAGATATGGTACGATCTATGATGTCTCTTATCGATTTACCACTATCGTTTTGCGGTTATGCATTAGAGACAGCTGCATTCACGATTAAATAGGGCACCGTCTAAAAATCTGTTGAGACGACACCGTATGAACTGTGGTTTAGCAAGAAACCTAAGCTGTCATTTCTTAAAGTTTGGGGTTGCGATGCTTATGTGAAAAAGTTTCATCCTGATAAGCTCAAACCCAAATCGGAGAAGTGCATTTTCATAAGATACCCAAAAGAAGTTGTTGGGTACACCTTCTATCACTGATCCGAAGGCAAGATCTTTGTTGCTAAGAGTGGATCCTTATAGAGAAGGAGTTTCTCTCGAAAGAAGTGAGTGGGAGGAAAGTAGAACTTGATGAGGTAATTGTACCTTCTCTCGAATTTGAAAGTAGCTCATCATTGAAATCAGTTCCACTAATGCCTACACCAATTAGTGAGGAAGCTAATGATGATGATCATGAAACTTCAGATCAAGTTACTACCGAACCTCATAGGTCAACCAGAGTACGATCCGCACGGGGGTGGTACGGTAATCCTTTTCTGGAAGTCATGTTGCTAGACCATGATGAACCTACGAACTATGAGGAAGCGATGATGAGCCCAGATTCCGAAAGATGGCTTGAGGCCATGAAATCTGAGATAGAATCCATTTATGAGAACAAAGTGTGGACTTTGGTGGACTTGCCCGATGATCGGCAAGCCATTGAGAATAAATGGATCTTCAAGAGGAAGACGGACGCTGATAGTAGTGTTACTATCTACAAAGCTCGACTTGTCGAAAAGGGTTTTTGACAAATTCAAGATGTTGACTATGATGAGATTTTCTCACTCGTATTGATGCTTAAAGTCTGTCCGAATCATGTTAGCAATTGTCACATTTTATGAAATTTGACAAATGGATATCAAAACTGCATCCCTTAATGGATTTATTAAAGAAGAGTTGTATATGATACAACCAGAAGGTTTTGTCAATCCTAAAGGTGCTAACAAAGTGTGCAAGCTCCAGCGATCCATCTATGGACTAGTGCAAGCATCTCGGAGTTAGAATATACGCTTTGATAAGTTGACTAAAGCATATAATTTTATACAGACTTGCGGTGAAGCCTGTATTTACAAGAAAGTGAGTGGGAGCACTACAGCCTTTCTGATAAGTATATGGGAATGACATATTGTTGATCGGAAATGATGTAGAATTTTCTGGAAAGCATAAAGGAGTGTTTGAAAGGAGTTTTTCAAAGAAAGACCTCAGTGAAGCTGCTTAAATATTGGGCATCAAGATCTATAGAGATAGATCAAGACGCTTGATAAGATTTTTCAATGAGTACAGACCTTGACAAGATTTTTGATAGTTCAAAATGGAACAGTCAAAAAGGATTTTTTGCCTGCATTGCAAGGTGTAAAGTTGAGAAAGACTCAAAACACGACCACGGCAGAAAATAGAAAGAGAATGATAGTCATTCCCTATGCATCAGCCATAGGTTCTATAAAGTATACTATGCTGTGTACCAAACCTATTGTGTACCTTGCCATGAGTTTGGCAAGGAGGTACGATATTGATCCAGGAGTGGATCACTTGACAGCGGTCAAAATTATCCTTAGAAGACTAAGGAGATTTTTCTCGGTTATGGAGGTGATAAAGAGTTCGTCGTAAAGAGTTACGCTGATGCAAGCTTTTACACCGATCCGGATGACTCTGAGTCTCAATCTGGATACATATTGAAAGCTGGAGCAATTAGCTAGAGTAGCTCAATGCAGAGCATTGTAGACATAGAAAATTTGCAAAATACATACGGCTCTGAATGTGACAGACCCATTGACTAAGCTTCTCTCACAAGCAGAATATTATCACACCTTAGTACTCTTTGGGTGTTAATCACATAGCGATGTGAACTAGATTATTGACTCTAGTAAAACCCTTTGGGTATTAGTCCCATGGCGATGTGAACTAATCACATGGTGCTGTGAACTATTAGTGGTAAATCACATGGCGATGTGAACTGGATTATTGACTCTAGTGCAAGTGGGAGACTAAACGAAATATGCCCTAGAGGCAATAATAAAGATGTTATTTATATTTCCTTATACCATGATAAATGTTTATTATTCATGCTAGAATTGTATTAACCGGAAACTTAGTACATGTGTGAATACATAGACAAAACAGATTGTCCCTGGTATGCCTCTACTTGACTAGCTCGTTAATCAAAGATGGTTATGTTTCCTGACCATAGACATGTGTTGTCATTTGATGAATGGGATCACATCATTAGGAGAATGATGTGATGGACAAGACCCATCCGTTAGCTTAGCATAATGATCGTTTAGTTTTATTGTTATTGCTTTCTTCATGACTTATACATGTTCCTCTAACTATGAGATTATGCAACTCCCGAATACCGGAGGAATACCTTGTGTGCTATCAAACATCACAACGTAACTAGGTGATTATAGAAATGCTCTACAGGTGTCTCCGAAGGTGTTTGTTGGGTTGGCATAGATCGAGATTAGGATTTGTCACTCCGAGTATCGGAGAGGTATCTCTGGGCCCTCTCGGTAATGCACATCATGTTTAAGGAGAAAGGGGGGTGTTGAGGAATAGCGTCTCATCATATTTGTAGTCACAATTGGATATTAGTACATGACATTTATAAAGCTCAAAACTAAAAAAATGTGCCCTAACTTTTTTCCCATCGAATTGCTTGATGTCACTGCATGACCCATGCAAATTGCAGCTTAGACACCTTAAATCACAGCCTTGGTCAACATATTACAAAGCCAAGCCTGGGTATGAAAGTTTGGCTATTCATATTTTTTAGGATAAGCTCCGACCTGTAGCATAAACTGCTAGATAGCTACTGGTTAACCCCATTTGAATTTCATCTTTACAACTAACACATGATGAGAGCTATGAAACATAACAATGGATATAAATGTCGAATGTTCTGTGATAGAGATGAAACTTTGCTTGCACAGAGGGCCCACCAGGGTACATCAATCAGAATGACTTAAGGTAAATACATCCATCATGCATGTTAACAAAATTGTGCAGTTTTCGTTTATCCCTGGTAGTTCCCATGATCATCAGAGATAATCAAAATGATGTGACTTATTACAACTTACCTGCTGTAGAAAACTCTGTTCTATCATGTCTTCCTATTGTGGTTCTGCTGCAAATTCTTTCCTGCAAACTAAAAATTGAAGTTAAGATAAATGTAACTGAGGAGGGTGTAGTGATAATTTATACTTTAGCATAGGAATACTCCATAGAAAAATCAAGCGATTAGCGTTTGGTCCTTTGGATGCACCAAACTTAAAAATTAGGCTTGTAAGTTGAAAAGAACAGACTAATTCATGCAAACTGATAAAAGTATTTTCATGTGGCAATGATTCTGAGCGTCAAAGGGGGTAGTCTTAGTTGCCTTTGCTGAACTTAATTAATTTTCTACTTTAGACATTCTTCCCTCTTTAATTAACATACTATTGGGAGATCGACAAATAGTAGATGCGAAGAGATCGACCAGTGGAGTGCTCCTAGAAGTATAGATCCGAACTTCTTTGAACAAAACCGATGCATAAATATGTATAAAATGCAGCAGAACAGATATTGAATCCTAATATGTGATGGTTTTTGGTTACTAATTCTAGATTAAGCTGAAATTTGGATCCGATAATAAAAAGAATTATGGAAAGAGTCATGCATTACCCATTGAGCTTGCACACGAGAACATTGACGCCAATGATAGGGAGCAGTCAGTTTGCACACTGCAATCAAATTCCATGCGCTTAGAGTGGCCCTAGTGATGTTGAGAAGACAGAAGAGACAATAAGGAAAGTAGTTTGTTACATGCGAGCAGATCCCAACTGCATGCCATCTTCTTCCTCTCCCACCTCACACCACACCGATCGGCTCGCCGGGCTCCAGGCAAGAGGAAAAGGAGGTACAGAGGGCTGCTCGGCGGGCGGCAGCAAGATCTTGGTGGCGCCGCAACGGTTGCTGGGTGGTGGGCAGCCGTAGGTGAGAGATGCCCATGCGGACGTTTGGTGTTGCTCGGCCGAGCGAAGCCCATGCGGGAGCCAGTGACACATTATGGGCATGTGACGGTTCCATCTAGGCATGATGCGGTGGCGCAACATCCAACCCCGTCTTGGCATCGAGGTCGCTCGCGCCGGAGTGAGTAGGTGGAAAGATGAGATGCGTCAGGAAGTGATAGACGATGATGCACCTGGCCTCTTCTTCCAGCTATAAAAGGGATGCGCCATCCGTTATAAATAGGAAGAGATGGGTTGCTTCGGTGACCAGGGCTGCAACGCATCAAGTACAAAATGAGGGTGTGTTTGGTTGTTGTAGTCTACAGTAGCTGCATTACATAGCCTTCACAACTCAGCCTGGCTATGCAAATGCAGCCTCAAATGCACCATCTGCAAGTTGTTTGGTTGCATGCATGGGCTGAACCACACTGCCTGGTGTTTGGTTACCTGCATGTTAGTGGACAAACCCAAGGCATGGTGTTTGGTTGTATGCAACGCCTGGTGTGTGGTAACCTCTTTGGCTAGTTGGTGAGGTTACCAGCACACTTCGGCACAACCATGTAGCACACACCATAAGTAGAGCAGAGCATAAACAGAGCATCAACTACTTAACAGCATAGTTCAGATAACATAGTACCACACATCATAACGATAATTCAAACAGTTCAACGCATAAACCATAAAGCATACTCGATAGTACTTAGGAAGGAGGTGCCACGGCCGTAGTCCCTGCCGGCGAAGGCTTCGTCGTGCTTCCCGCACTTGTTGGCCACCTCAATGCCATCCTCGTCGAAGATGATGACCTTTAGGGTGTCGGGAGTTAGGAGCTTGAACGTCACCATGTAGCCGATCTTGATCTGATGAACGGCGGCGTAGGTGGCCCAACCCTGATCCAGGCTCACCCTGCCGTTCAGCAGCTTCACCATCGCCCTCCAGGAGCAGTCGGTGTTGTTCCTCAGCTTGAACTACGTCGGCACCGCAACGAAGTGCTTGGTGAAGTCCAGGGGCATGGGGTTGCACTCAAGCTTCGGTGCAAGGATGATCTTGCAGAAGTGAGTTGGGCCACCCTCCTCATGGTAGTGGTCGTAGTTGCGGCGCTTGCTGCTGGGGAGCTCCTCTATGCGCTCGTCGTCGCCAACCGTTGGCGTCTTTGGTTCTTCCTCGGCGGTGGGTGGCAACACAACCTCGGGCATTGGATGAACCGGCCGCTTTCCTTGTTGTCAACGGTCGGGAGCACCTCCGTGCCCATCTCATTGCTCTTCTCGATCTGCACACAATTCATGGAGTCGGGCACAGCACAGAGTTCATGGCTTATTGAAGAGCATGTAGTTAAAACGGCATGACTGTTACTCTTCCTCCTCTCCATCGCGCCTATATTTACTCACCCTGACCACCACTACTTACCCACCCCCTCTCTTCTCTCATTATCAACCTTCCTCCTCTCCATCGCCATGAGCTCCAGCTCCAGCTCCAACGCCAACCCCTTCCCTTGGGGTATTGGCTGGAGGGCCTTCTTCCTCGGATGGTTGGCTGGTGACTGCACCAAGTTCGAGAACACCATGGAGGTGTGCTCGAACTTCGGCTCCATGCTTGACATGCAGAAGAAATCTGATGCAGTGCTCATGAGGGCCACTGCACAAGAGTTGAAGACGCTGATTCGTAACCCAGCGAAGGGCGCGATGGCAGTCGACATCATTCGCTGGGCCATGAATCAGGCTGTCTCCGATGACGCCAAACAGAGGAAGAAGTGGTCCAAGTACAAGAACTACTCGGCTCCTAATGACCGTCGTGACGCAGTGTACTGGGAGACGACAATCGTGCCGCCGGCGGTCATCGATGGGGAGCCTAAGGAGGAGGAAGAACCGATGCAGATGCTAGTGAGGGCGCCGGAGCCAAGCCGTCGTACCTCGCAGATCGACCTCGACTCCTCCGAGAGCGACGACGACCCGCCGCCCCGCAAGGCGATGGACAAGAAGATGAAGGCCAGCCACTCGACCCGTCGCTCCGCACGCCGGTGACGGCCGCCGCGGTTAGCCAATGTTTGTTGTGTACCCCCAATCCCCCTTCTACTCCATCCGCATCTACCTCTATTCCGATCTTGCATGGACTAGTATGAACTCGTATGAACTAGTATGAACTGCAATGCTTATCAACCTCTATTCCCCATTCCCCTCTCCGCTATGGATCGAATCTACCGCCGGATCGAACGCGAAAAAGTAGTGCATGACGAACATAAAAGTGCTTACCGCCATTGCCGCGGGCCAGGTAATGATCCGCTTGCCCGTGATGGAGTCCGGTGGTCTTCTTGCTCTCCTCCAATCCGCCGCCGTCAGTGAGAGTTGGGAGAGTGGGGAGAGGGAGCGGTGAAGGGCGGTGAGGCTAATAACTGTCGGCGCTTCGGGAAGCAACACGGCTTCTCGAGCGTGGCCGCGCGCGTGCAGCCACCGCAGCCCACGTCCACCGCTCAAGCCTGGCTTTGGAGAAACTGTCGATTCGAGAGTTCTGAGGGAGCCAGGCCCAAGAGTGCTTTAAACATCGTGCCATGGAGGCCCAACAGTGTATGCAGCCAACCAAACAGCCTGTTTTCTTCCCACGCGGGCCTGGTTGGGCCTCATGCAGGCAACCAAACACGCCATGAATGAATCATAAGGAACGACGTATCGGTTCAGTGACCAGGATGGTTACGTACTATGAATAATTGAGTCTTGTGGAAACGACGGGTCACTCTGGTGAACACGATCATTGTGTATGAAGGAAAAATTTAAGGCCCATGATTTGTTAAGGGAATTGTGTGGGCGCCAGCTGTAGGAATAGTGATGATGTGGCTGTAAATGGAAACAAATTTTGCTTAGATGGCATGGTTGATGAGTGGACAGCTTGCATGTTGAGATAAATAAGGTAGTGGGGGTGAACCTCTTATGTATATAGGATTATAGCCTTTGTTATGATTGTGTTTTTATATTTTAATTAGTGTCTGTGCCAACTAAAGCTTTTGGGATGATTTGGATGATAGTTAACTTGATTTTGTGCAAAAACATAAACTTTTGCGCCGAGTGCAGAAAATCTTGAAAATCACTAGAGCGTAAAAGAAATACTCGATTTTTTACAAAAAAAATTATATAGAAATTGCCCACGTTTTCCGCATTTATATAGAAGCTACAAGCAAGATGATATAAAGTTCATAATGCAATTAGCAAAACATCTTGGAGGTGAACATTTCAACCTTATTCAGAAAACGCAGTGGAAGCAACATTTCAACCTTATTCAGAAGATTGTAAATGTTGACTTTTTCAACCTTTACACCCAAGACATTACAGTAAGGGTATATGGTAAGATTGGGCTCCTGATAGTGATACGCAGTGAACATTTCAACCTTGTTCAAAAAACGCAGTGGAGCAGCACTTTGCATTAACAAGAAACCTTACATAGCCTTGACACTATGTAACCCTCTATAAATTTCAGTTTGAAACACACGACTTTTGCATATGCAACAAACGCGGAATTATATTACTAGCAAGAATGACTATCTTGAAGAAGTAATCTTAATGACTTGATGAGGTTGACTCCATGACTACTCTCTAAAAGTGGACCATGTCAGCAAAACCACAGGTTTTCAGGACTATTTTTACCTAACTAGGTGTTGACTGACCCTGCACAGAGGAGGTGGATGCTGCCAACGCACCAATAGGCAGCTCCAGAGTGGGGGGAGGTGCTGCCACTGTTGTTGGTAGTCTCATAGGCAAATGAGTTAGGGGCAGAAAGCTGGTAGCTGCCTCCATTGCAATTGTTAAAGCATGGCAATGGCTGGGGTGCCTGAAATCACAGGCACCCAAGCTTATAGTAAGATGATGGTATCATTGCTGAAATTGGCGAATACTCCCTCCGTCCCGAAAAAGTTGTCCACAACTTAGTTCATGTCAAATTTTACAAAATAATCCTTCCGCTTTTAAATCTAGTGCTAATCCCCCCCTCGCCTCTTCTTCTTCCTCCTTCGACCAAGCAGCCGTCGTAGCCACCGCCGGCGGCCGTCGTAGCCACCCCCGGCAGACACCGTAGAAAGAGCGGACGACCACCTACACCGACGCCCACCTGAGCCGTCGCCCACCTGCGGTTGCTCTGTCGCTGCGAACGTGGGCCGCCCGCACGGAGGCGAGCTGCCCCGCCGCCCAGGTGAGGCTGCTCCTCCAAGGCGACCACCTCGACGGGCGCCTCCTCCTCGTGGCCCTGCTCGCGTACCTGGTCCGGCCCGTGGCCCTGCTCGCCGGTTCCTCATCCGCACGGCAACCCCAGCCGCCGCTGCCGACCCGGTCGCCGCTCCCCTCTTGAAGAATTCAGCAGGCAGCCATGCAGGGCAAGGCGGATCTTCTCCGGCAGCGAGACGACCACGCAGACATGCTGATGCCACTGTCGCCTGCCCTCCACTGCCGATTGCCTCTGCCCTCAACCACCTCGACTGTTGATTGCCTCTGGTGCTGCTGTTGGCTGCAGGTACAGTGCCAATTGCAGTATCAATTTCAGTTTGTCAATGAAGTACTCCATCAGCGTCAATTGTAGTGTTAATTGGAGTATTAAAATTTTGAATTGCAGTGCTGATCTACTGCTGATGTTATCTGAAATTTATAGTGTTCTGTGTCTGTCAATCATACTCCATTCAGTGTCTTGTGTCTGAAATTTACAGATTTCAAACAAACACTATCAAACTTCAAGAAACCTAGACAATATTCATGTCCATAATCATGGAAACCTCTATTCTGCTTTGCCAAATCATGGACAAGATTCAGTTAGCTATGTGTGTGATGACTTGTTGCTGCTAGCTTGAGAAAGTTCAGTTAGCTTCAGAAACTAAATCATGTTGATGTTACTGTTAGCTTGTGAGCAGTGAGAACATAACAAATAACCATGTTGCTGTTACTGTTGCTACCTGAATTCCATGCTTGCATAATTACAGATATCTCAAAACTGATGCAGGTTAAGTGTTAACACAACACTGGCATACACAACATAATTCTAAACATTTATTAATTCTACACAGGAGAAGAAAAGACATGGCACACTAGAGAAAAAAGAAGAAGAAAAGTTGCTATACCCCTTTACTGAACATTACGTAGATCCATCCATTTTCTTTTGGCCACAACAAAAAAATTCAAATAAAAGAGCAATTTGGCCACAACAAGCTCTCCTTTCATCTTTTGTACTCTTGGTCAGATTTAGGAACAGTTTCAGTTAACAAACATGTCGATCCATTTAATTCAAATATCATCTGATACAGTAGAGTACAATGGATCAATTTCCCAAGAGAAAAAATGTTCCAAGCAATCTCTATCATCTGAAACCATTGTACTGTACCACCCAAAACTGACGGAGAGTGGATTCTTCTTCTTCTTCTTCTTCTTCTTCTTCTTAGAATGATGATTGTACCAAAAAGAATAAATCAAATTCAGTTAGATGATCATTGAAACTGACAATGATGATGATCATTGAAAAAGTCAGTGAGAGAATTCAATCTGATGCAGTACTCCACTTTACAAATTGAGTTTGAGTAGTTAATTACAAAAGCAAATCCCCATGGACCTGAGTCTTTATTATCACAAAAGGAGTAATTTCCATCAAATTTGCTTCAGGAGTATTTGGACACAACAACTTACACTTTTAAGTTTCTCTTCTTCAGAATATTGTCTAACTTAGATGGGCTGTAGTCATGTCCAAATTTACATCAAAGTACATATTCAGAGTTAAACTGAATTTACTAAATTCTGATCTTTTAGTTGTCATGAACCAAGAGACAGTACTGTAACAACTAAAACGTTATAAAGCCAATGATTGAACTTGTGGAAGAATTTCAACCACACAAGACTGTGATTCTCACCAATATCGAGGACTAGCCACTGCAATTATATCTTCAATTAAAATAACATCAGCTTTCAGTTTTTAGTTTACCAAATTCAGTTAAAATGACAACAATTTTCAGTTTTGGACACATTTTGTTTCTGTAAAATGGGAGAAACAAATTTGATCCTACAGCAAAAAGAACTGAACTGAACATACTGAACTTGCACTAAAAGATCAATAAAGAAAATAATCAATAAAGACTGCCAACAATAGATAGAGAAAATAAAAAAGTTCTCCAGGCATAAATAATAAAAACTACTCCAACAAATAATAGTTATTCCACAGCTAGCTCAACCTTATGAGCAAAATTAAGCACTAGTACCGTTTCCTTGTCAAGCCTTAATACTTGGCTACAGGTAGCAAATGTTTGGGATCATTAATTTAACCAAGGTCACCAGCCATTACATACAGGCCCTCTAGTCTAGATAAATATAAGTTTCACCACAACCAAAATACAACTAATAGTCTAGATAAATATAAGTTATACATCACCAAAATATACAACTAGTTGCAGCTTCCAAAAGATGCCATGCAAGCAAGGTTAGAGGTTACAGACATTGCATGCTGGGAACATATAAGTAATAATAGGGTAACTCATGCATGCATGCATCCATCACAAACAAGATGGAGCTAGAGCGCAAAGCAGCATCTGGCATCAACGGCTTCCTCGTGATGTATGAACCGCGTGACACAGTCCACGGGGGTAACTCGCACTGGTTCCCTTTTCTTGCTGCTGGTTGTTGCTTTAGTCTTAACCTGGACAATGGTGATCTGTACATCATGCTTGGGCGGACGATATCCACCTAGCAACATATATGTACGTACACATATGTTAGTACAGCAACACTATAGATATCTTCCATGAACTGACTAATCACAAAAACCATGCAATGCATGCACAAATGACATCAGAGATCGAGAGACAGAGAGTTATATATACTCACTTTGCAGTTGCACCACGTAAAACAAAATAGCACCAGAGTCCACATCTTTGCCAGCATAATCCAAGCACATGTCCTCACCCACACAATCATCCACAAGCCATGAGAATGGCAAAAGGATGGGCTCGCTGAGATACACAGAATGATCTTTATCAAGCAGCTGATAAGCAGCAAGCCCTCCATCTCTGCATGTGTAGATAAAGCCATCGACAGACACACATCTACCATTTAAATGGCACTTTGTAGGGCAAGTTCTTGACAGGTCCTCTGCGAATGCTGCCCAAGGCATGACAACACGCCATTGCTTGGCACCCAGGTCAAACAAAAGACAGGAACCTGTGAGAGCATCACAGACTATAAAGGAATCGTCATTCACTGCTACATATCCAGATATCATAACCTTCCTGTGGAGAACATGCGACTGATCTGTCTTGCAACGCAGCCACGTGGTGGATCCATAACTGAACCTTGTCTGATGGAAAACTTTCAGAGTATCAGTAAGGGCAATAGTCTCTCCACCAACTGTGTTAAACAAAACAAAAGTATCAGCACTTGGCAGCCACCGTACAGATAGACGATCCATAGCCATCGTACGGTCCTTGTTCAGACTAAACTCAAGCATGCCATCTCTATTCCTCGAAACAGCGTGTATTTTTGAGCCACTGTGAAGGAAAAAGTGCCAATAGTCACCATCACCAACATATGCTGCAACATAACACGACGGTTGGAGAGGCTTGCCGTCGTCTCCTCCTTGCAACGGTGAAGTCTCATCCATAACGCCTGTATGGTAGATGACTAGTTCTGACCCAGCTTGGCAGATGATAAACAGATCTTTATTGATACTTGTTGTAGCAACCAGACGCCTTTCAAAAGGGACTCGGTGTTGCATTGAAGGACGGCCAACCAGCGTGCGGTGAGGCATTGCCGGCAAGGGCTGCTGTGACGGGAGAGAGCAGTCACGGGCAACGTGACCTTTGGTGCCGCAGGAAAAGCAAAAGCTTGGACAGTCTTTCATTTCGAGAAACCGTCTGCAGCAAGAACCAAATTAAACATGTCATCACTCCACTCACCAAGAGAAACTCACTAAGAAAGATGTAATAAGCTAGGTTAAACATGAATCTAAATTAATTCAGATCAAGCAAGACCTGCAACAATCAAGCATCTTGGAGGGTTGGTCGACGTGTTGCTGGGAACAGCTGGTTAGATCCTTCTCATGCCCTTCTTGGTGTTGCAGCAGCACCGGACAATCCTTGTCCTCGTACTCCCTAATTGATCCATGATTAGTTGACAGTAGACAACAAATATGTAAACAAGGCGACCAAATAAATAAATGGTCAAATAATCTGTGCGTGGAAAAAGTAAACTAGCTAGTTTGCTGCTTACTGTAGAAAGCAGAATTCCTGGTTCTCTCGATTGCGCTCCATGTCTACCCGGCGGAAAGAGGAATGCAGCACCTCTATTCCCCCCTGAGCTGGATCTTGGAGGTTGAAGGTGGTGACAATGGCATGTAGGTTGTCACACCGGCAATCTTCTAATTGTTGACGTGGTGCCAGGCTGATCCAGACGGAGCACATGAGTCGACCGTCGAGACGAGTGAGGAAGCCACACCCATGACATGAACTGTAAGGACATACAGAGTCGATGGTGATGGGCGGATCTAGCCTGAGCCTCCCCCTCCCCTGATCATCACCCTGATCCTGGTGTATGTAGCTGAGCTTGTAGGCATAGATGGTGTTCCCACGGAGCATGTAGATGGCATTGTCTTGCTCCATGTAGACGCCGCGGCCGACGATAGGGATGTAGTCTCGCGGCGGCCTTGTTTCGTCGGTGAGCACCGGGGTCCAGTCGCGGGAGCCGGAGCAAGGGGCAAAGGTGAAGAAGCCGCGGTCTTGCTTCAAGGAGACCGCTTCAAGGAGACGAGGATGATGGGGCCGGGGAGCACGGCGTAGCCCTGGAGGAACCCGCCGCCCAACCACCGGTACTTGTCCTTGTCGTGTTTGTGTTGGCCGACCTGCTCCCATTGGCCCACGCCCCCGCCCTCGGGGAGCGGATGCAGGGGTCGCATGAGGAGGCTCAACTTGACGCCATATTCTACTATGGGGCACAGGGCAAAGATGTGGCCAGCGGCGGAGATGGGCATGCAGTTACGACTCCTCCCTGCTTGAATCTCCGGCGGGAAAGGAAGATGCTCCGGAGATGTGTCTGTCTGGGGCTGCTGCAGAGATAGGTGCAGGGCATGGGGTTGCTTGCCGGCACCGTCGTCCTCCTGGCGCAGGACGCAGAGCGAGCGGCCGTCGGGAGCCAGGGCGGCGCTGGCGTCGAACCTGCGACCAGTCCGCGTCTTGATGTCGTGGAAAGCCTCGAGCGCGTCGTCGCTCCGGCCGAGGATCCGCCCGGACCGCGCCACGCGGAGGCGTTTGAGCCGTAGGACGACGCCGTCCTTCAGGCCGACGAGCAGCGACCAGCCGGGGCGGTCGGCGCCGGCGCCGGCGCCGGCGAGGGTGGAAGAGTAGTCCGTCTCGGGGGCCACGCGGGGGATCCGGGGGGAGCAGAGACTACGCCAGCGGCACTCGCAATTGCGCAAACGGCACTCGGACTCACGCGCCAGCTTCCACTCCTCCGCCATCTCCGTCTCCGCCGCCATCATCGACCGCAAGCCCTCCCCCTCCGCCTCCATCATCCTCCTAGCTAGGGTTAGGGTTAGGGATTTGCTCTTGCTGGGGTTCACTCGGGACTCGCGAGATCCGACTGGCTTTCAACGAGGGAAGTTGGGCTATGAGGGAGGACTAAACCTCATGGGCCGTTCATTTTGGGGCAGTCTTTTGTTACAACATTTTTGGGCCCAACTTTTGTTACACCCATTGCTGCAAACTTTGTTGTCTCCATTCTTCTTCTTTTTTTAACATAGTACAGACGCAAACGCTCATATATACGTGCATACACTCACCCCTATAAACATACACACGCACACTCTATCCCTATGAGGGTCTCCAAGAGACTAGCCGACATGTGACTCGTAGTCGACGGGAACGTCTCCTCCCAGTGAACGCGTATCGTCGGAAATCCTAAAATAAATTCAAGATAAATAGAAGCATCAGGATTTGAACCCTGATGGGTTGGAGATACCACTGTCCTTCTAACCATCCAATCACAGGTTGGTTCGCTTTGTTGTCTTCATTCTTGATTTGTGTGGAAATAAGGGGCCATTTGCGGTGCATTTGCACATGTGGACGTCATGAGATCATGGTTAATACTAGCACATCCGTCTGTTGGCTATAAGTCAGTGCCACGTCATTTTTAAAGCCTCTACATACAGTGGTTTGGCTGTTAGACTGATTCTAATAAAGACTAGGACAATTAATATTTGCATGTGTACATCCTTTTATCTTTTAAGTAACTAATGGTATGAGACTCTACGTGGTTAGGCAACAAGTTTAGGTGCAACTATTCAATTGCAAATCCTTTCTTGAATGATCTTGCAAGATAAGAGAAGATGGGTATGATATATTTTCTTGACCCGGTGAAATTCTTTCCATTCAACCAAACTCCATTTCACTCTCTTGATTTCTTGTTTGCCCAAGGAGGAGCAAATCTTAAGCTTGGGGAGTTGATGGCTCAAGAATTTGCGTTGTTTTTCATAGTGGTTTCTATCTGGTTTCATTGGATTTTTGTGGTTCATCAGATATTTCTAACACTAATCCAACAAAAGAGAGGAATAATAATGTCATTAGTGCTTTTGACCGTCCGTTGCTAATTTTACATAAAAATCCCTGTTGTTTTAGGTATTCAACACGCAGTCCTCATAATAAGTCAACCCGAACCGGCACGGCCGAGAGAAAAGCAAGAAAAACAACCTCCCGCGTAACCCTGCCTCCCATTCCCATCTCCACCTCCTGCCACGCCTCGCCCCGCCTCACCATGCTCCATCGTGCGTCGCCACTGCCCACCCCGTCGGCGCGCCTACCCCTACACGATCGGCTACACGCAGTTGAGCCCACCTTCCGGATCAGGTCAATGTGGTGGCCAGAGCGGTTGGGGGTGCTACTTGTAATCTTCGTTGGTTTTTCGAAGAGGAGAGGATGATGCAGCACAGTAGAGTAAGTATTTCCCTTGGTTGTGAAACCAAGATTATCAATCTAGTAGGAGAACCAAGCAACACTATGTAAACAACACCTACATACAAAACACTAACCCTCACACCCAACGCAAATAAAAAAAGATAAAAATATGCAGCAATTTTTTTTGGTATTTTTGAGTATAAAACCAAGCAATAGATCTTACGATAAAAGTAGACCCCGGAGGCCATAGTGTTCACTAGTGGCTTCTCTCATAAAAAATAGCATACGTGAAGGAAATATGCCCTAGAGGCAATAATAAAGTTGTTATTTATATTTGCTTATATCATGATAAATGTTTATTATTCATGCTAGAATTGTATTAACCGAAAACTTGATACATGTGTGGATACATAGACAAACAGAGTGTCACTAGTATGCCTCTACTTGACTAGCTCGTTGAATCAAAGATAGTTAAGTTTCCTAACCATAGACATGAGTTGTCATTTGATTAACGGGATCACATCATTAGAGAATGATGTGATTGACTTGACCCATTCCGTTAGCTTAGCACTTGATCGTTTAGTATATTGCTATTGCTTTCTTCATGACTTATACATGTTTCTATGACTATGAGATTATGCAACTCCCGGATATCGGAGGAACACTTTTGTGTGCTACCAAACGTCACAACATAACTGGGTGATTATAAAGGTGCTCTACAGGTGTCTCCGATGGTACTTATTGAGTTGGCATAGATCGAGATTAGGATTTGTCACTCCGATTGTCGGAGAGGTATCTCTGGGCCCTCTCGGTAATGCACATCACTATAAGCCTTGCAAGCAATGTGACTAATGAGTTAGTTGCGGGATGATGCATTACGGAATGAGTAAAGAGACTTGTCGGTAACGAGATTGAACTAGGTATTGAGATACCGATGATCGAATCTCGGGCAAGTAACATACCGATGACAAAGGGAACAACGTATACTGTTATATTATGCGGTTTGACCAACATAACGATGACAAAGGGAACAAAGGGAGCCAATATGAACATCCAGGTTCCGCTATTGGTTATTGATCGGAGACGTGTCTCGGTCATGTCTACATAGTTCTCGAACCCATAGGGTCCGCACGCTTAACGTTCAGTGACGATCAATATTATGAGTTTATGTGTTTTGATGTACCGAAGATATTTTAGAGTCCCAGATGTGATCACGAGCATGACGAGGAGTCTCAAAATGGTCAAGACATAAAGATTGATATATTGGATGACTATATTCGGACACCGGATGAGTTCCGGGGGTCACCGGATATTTATCGGAGTGCCGGGGGGTTATCGGAACCCCCGGGGGATCTAATGGGCCAACATGGGCCTTGTGGGGAGAGAGAGGAGAGGGCCTAGGGCTGGCCGCGCCCCCCCCCTTGGGAGTCCGAATTGGACAAGGAGGGGGTGGCGGCGCCCCCTCTTTCCTACCTCTCTCCCTCTCCTTCCTTCCCTCTTCCTCCCTCCTAGTGGAACTAGGAAAGGGGGAGTCCTACTCCCACTAGGAGGAGGACTCCTCCCACTCCTTTTGCGCGCCCCAAGGCTGGCCGGCCTCCCCCTTGCTCCTTTATATACGGGGGCAGGGGGCACCCTAGGACACACAAGTTAATTGTTCCAAGCCGTGTGCGGTGCCCCCCTCTACCATAATCCACCTCAGTCATATCGTCGTAGTGCTTGGGCGAAGCCCTGCGCCGGTAACTTCATCATCACTGTCATCACGCTGTCGTGTTGACGGAACTCTCCCTCGACACTCTGCTGGATCGTGAGTTCGTGGGACGTCGCCGAGCTGAACGTGTGCAGATCGCGGAGGTGCCGTATGTTCGGTACTAGGATCGATCGGGCCGTGAAGACGTACGACTACATCAACTGCGTTGTCATAACGCTTCCGCTTACGGTCTACGAGGGTACGTAGACAACACTCTCCCCTCTCGTTGCTATGCATCACCATGATCTTGCGTCTGCGTAGGAAATTTTTTGAAATTACTACGTTCCCCAACAATACGATGGGTAGACAAATTACTGTTGGGCAATTGACAGAAGAGCAAATAATTATGACGATATCCAAGGCAATGATCATGTATATAGGCATCACCTCCAAAACAAGTAGACCTAAACGATTCTGCATCTACTACTATTACTTCACACATCAACCGCTATTCGGCATATATCTAGTGTATTAAGTCCGAAAAGAACGAAGTAATGCTTGAAGAATGATTACATGATGTAGTTAAGACAAACGCTAATAAGAATTCATCCCAACTTTTTATCCTTAATGTTGAAAATATGCCCTAGAGGCAATAATAAAGTGGTTATTATTATATTTCCTTGTTCATGATAATCGTTTATTATCCATGCTATAATTGTATTGATTGGAAACTCAAATACATGTGTGGGTACATAGACAACAACATGTCCCTAATGAGGCTCTACCGGACTGGCTCGTTGATCAAAGATGGCTATGGTATGCTAGTCATAGACATGAGTTGTCATTTGATGATGGAATCACATCACTAGAAGAATGATGTGATGGACAAGACCCAAACTATGAACATAGCATATGATCGTGTCAAGTTTATTGCTATCGTTTTCCGCATGTCAAGTATATTTTCCTATGACCATGAGATCATGCAACTCACTGACACCAGAGGAGTACCTTGTGTGTACCAAACGTCACAACATAATTGGGTGACTATAAAGGTGCTCTACAGGTATCTCTGAGGGTGTCTGTTGAGTTGGCATGGATCAAGACTAGGATTTGTCACTCCGTATGACAGAGAGGTATCTCAGGGCCCACTCGGTAATACAGTATGACAATGAGCTTGCAAGCAATGTGACTAATGAGTTAGCCACGAGATCTTGTATTACGGAACAAGTAAAGAGACTTGTTGGTAACGAGATCAAATCTCGGGTAAGTAACATACCCATAGACAAAGGGAACTACATACGGGATTAGCTGAATCCTTGACATCAAGGTTCGACCGATAAGATCTTCATAGAATATGTGGGAACCAATATGGGCATCTAGGTCCCGCTATTGGTTATTGACCATAGAGGTGTCTCGGACATGTCTGCATAGTTCTCGAACCCACGGGGTATACACACTTAACGTTTGGTGATAATATAAGTATAGTTGAGTCATTATGGTGGTTACTGAAGGTTGTTCGGAGTCTCGGATGATATCCCGGATGTGACGAGGAACTCCGGAATGGTCTAGAGGTGAAGATCGATATATTGGACGAAGGGTATTGGAGTCTGAAATTGTTCTGGGGGTACCGGGTGATGACCAGCATCACCGAAAGGGGTTTCGGGGGCCCCGACAAGTGTTGGGAGCCCCCATGGCCAAGGGGAGGGAGCAAACCAGCCCATTAAGGGGCTGAGCGCCCCCTCACCCCATCTCACATAACCAGGAGGGCTGGGGCGTTCCCCTAGGGCTTCCCACCTCCCCGCTTGGGGGCAAGTCACCCTAGGGGAGATCCCATCTGCCCTGGCCGCCCCGCCCCCTAGAAGAAACCCTAGGGGCGCCACCCCCTCCTCCCTTCCCCTATATATAGAGAGGTATAGAGAGAGGGCAGCCGCCCCCGAAGAGCACATCTCCATGCAACGGCGCTGCCTCTCCTCTCCCTCGCATCCCTCTTCCTCTCCGTAGTGCTTAGCGAAGCTCTGCTGAGATTCCGCCACCACCACCGCCTCCATGCTGTCGTGCTACCGGAGGAGTCGAGCTACTACTTCACCATCGCTTGCTGGATCAAGGAGGTGAAGGCATCATCAAGCCATACGTGTGTTGAACGCGGAGGTGCCGTCCGTTCGGCACTTGGATCGGGAGTTCGCGGGACGGATCGTGATTGGATCGCGAAGACATTCGACTAAATCAACCGCGTTTCTTAATGCTTTCACTTAGAGATCTATAAGGATATGTAGACGCAATCTCCCCTCTCGTAGATGGTCATCTTGTAGATTGATCTTGGTGAGTGTAGGAAATTTTTTGTTTCCCATGCAACGTTTCCCAACAGTGGCATCATGAGCTAGGTCTATGCGTAGATGACATCACGAGTAGAACACAAAGGAGTTTGTGGGAGTTTATATTAAGATTGCTTCCTTCCTTGGTCTTTTCTTGATTCGGCAGTATTGTGGGATGAAGCGGCCCGGGCCAACTTTACATGTCCACATACATGACACCGGTTCCACCGACAGACATGTGACTTTGTTGCATAAAGATGGCTGGCGGATTTCTGTCTCTCCCACCTTAGTTGAATCAGATTCGACAAAGGTGGTCCTTGCAGGAGGTTAAATAGCAACTTGCATATCACCGTTGTGGCTTTGCATAGGTAAGAATTGTTCTTGCTAGATACCCATAGCAGCCACGTAAAACATGCAACAACAATTAGAGGACGTCTAACTTGTTTTTGCAGGGTATGTTGTGATATGATATGGCCAAAGACATGATGAGATATATTTGATGTATGACATGATCATGTTTGTAATAATTTATATCGACTTGCATGTCAATGCATACGGCAACTGGCAGGAGCCATAGGGTTGTCTTTAATTATTGTATGGCCTGCGTGTCAATCATTAAGAGCTATGTAATGCTTTACTTTATCGCTAAGCGGTAGCAATAGTAGTAGAAGCATGGTTGGCATGGCAACCCCGATGGCGGCATGATGATGGAGATCATGGTGTCATGCCGGTGACGATGGAGATCATACCGGTGCTTTGGAGATGGAGATCAAAAGCACAAGTTGATGGACATATCATTCACTTATGATTTGCATGTGATTTTAATCCTTTTATGCATCTTATTTTGCTTAGGACGACGGTAGAATTATAAGGTGATCCCTCACTAAAATTTCAAGATAAAATTGTGTTCTCGCCAAGTGTGCACCGTTGCGAATGTTCGTCGTTTCGAAGCACCACGTGATGATCGGGTGTGATAGACTCTACGTTCGCATACAATGGGTGCAAGCCAGTTTTGCAGATGCGGAACACTTGGGTTAAACTTGACGAGCCTAGCATGTGCAGACATGGCCTCGGAACACAAGAGACCGAATGGTCGAACACAAGTCATATAGTAGATATGATCAACATGGAGATGTTCACCATTGAAACCACCTCATCTCACGTGATGACCGGACTTGCGTTGGTGAATTTGGATCGTGTTACACTCGGACAACCGGAGGGATGTTGATTTGAGTGGGAGTTCTTATGTAATATGATTAATTAAACTCATTTATCATGAACAATAGTCTAGGTTATCTTTGCAAACTTATGTTGTAGATCAATGGCTCGCGCAGTAGCTCCCCTGAATTTTAATGCGTTCCTAGAGAAAGCTAAGCTGGAAGATGATGGAAGTAACTTTATGGGCTGGGCTCATAATCTGAGGATTATCCCCACGGCTTCCCGTAAGTCTTATGTCCTTGATGCACCGCTTGGTGCGCCACCCCCTCCAGCGATTGTGGACGTTGTGAACGCCTGGCAGTCGCATATTGATGACTACTCAATAGTTCAGTGCGCCATGCTGTATGGCTTAGAGCCAGGACTTCAAAGGCTTTTTGAACGTCATGAAGCATATGAGATGTCCAGGAGTTGACGTTTATATTTGAGAAGAATGCCCGGATCGAGAGGTATGAGACCTCTGATAAGTTCTATGCCTGCAAGATGGAGGACAACGGGTCTGTTAGTGAGCACATACTCAGAATGTCTGGGTACTACAACCGTCTGGCTGAGTTGGGAACTGAGCTCCCACCAGAGGTTGTCACTGACAGAGTTCTTCAATCACTACCACCTAGCTACAAGAGCTTTGTGTTGAACTATAACATGCAATGGATGAACAAGTCATTCTCCGAGCTACTCACGATGCTGAAAGTCGCTGAGTCAGACATCCAGAAGGAGCATCAAGTGTTGACGGTGAATAAAACCACTAGTTTCAAGAAGGGAAAGGGAAATAAGGGAAACTTCAAGAAGGGTGGCAAAGCAGTTGCTCCTCCCGTGAAGAAACCCAAGGCTGGACCCAAGCCGGAAACTGAGTGCTTCTATTGCAAGGGAACTGGCCACTGGAAGCAGAACTGCCCCAAGTATCTGGCCGGCAAGAAGGGGGCCAACGTCAACAAAGGTATATATGATATACATGTTATTGATGTGTACCTTACCAACTCTCATTGTAGTGCCTGGGTATTTGATACCGGTTCGGTTGCTCACATTTGCAACTCAAAGCAGGAACTACGGAATAGAAGGAGGTTGGCAAAGGATGAAGTGATGATGCACGTGGGAAATGGTTCCAAGGTTGATATGATCGCCGTCAGCACGCTCGCTCTTCGATTACCATCGGGATTAGTGATGAACCTGAATAATTGATATTTAGTGCCTGCATGAACATTATATCTGGATCTTGTTTAATGCGAGACGGTTACTCATTTAAATCAGAGAATAATGGTTGTTCTATTTATATGGGTAATATCTTTTATGGTCATGCACCCATTGTGAGGGGTTTATACTTATTAAATCTCGATAGTGATGATACACATGTTCATAACATTGATGCCAAAAGATGTAGAGTTGATAATGATAGTACCACTTTCTTGTGGCACTGCCACTTAGGTCATATTGGTGTAAAGCGCATGAAGAAACTCCATGCTGATGGCTTTTGGAGTCACTTGATTTTGAATCACTTGACAAATGCGAACCATGCCTCATGGGCAAGATGACTAAGACCCCGTTTTTCAGAACAATGGAACAGGCAAATTACTTGTTGGAAATCATACATACTGATGTGTGCAGTCCGGTGAGCGTTGACGGGCGCGATGGATATCGTTACTTTCTCATCTTCACCGATGACTTGAGTAGATACGAGTATATTTACTTGATGAAGCATAAGTCTGAAACGTTTGAAAATTTCAAGCAATTTCTGTTGGGGATATTACCACTAGGCGTGAACCGGCCTACTTGGGCCGGGTTAACTTCATTAGTGGTATAAGCAGATGAAGGCCCAAGGCCTATAGTCGGTTTAGAACCTGTAGCCGTAAACTGGCCTGATCTATAACTTGTATTGTAAGTTAGGAATAGAGAGGTACCAACCGGGATACGAGTATGAACCGGTTGGGACTCTATGGACCGACGGGCGTCACCCGTGTATATAAGGGGACGACCCGACGGCGGTTCAGGACAGACAACCACAACTCGAGCCTAGGCGAAGCTTGTTTGCTCCCTAGCCATCGAGACCACATCAATTCCATCACAACTAGACGTAGGCTTTTACCTTCATCGGAGGGGCCGAACTAGTATAAACCCTCGTGTCTTTGTGTCCGCTTTAACCCCTTCAAGTAAACCCGTAGCGATGGCTCCACGACTAAGTCCTTTCACTAGGACATCTGCCGTGACAAATCCACGACAGTTGGCGCCCACCGTGGGGCTATCGCACGATGGTTTGACGATCTTGGAGGGCAAGCTCAAAGGACTCGAAGGCTATGCTGTGGGCCAGATGACCAAGAGTCGTCGTGGCAAGATCTACATCGACGACGCAGGATGGGGTCCCGAGGCCGATTCGATTGAGTACGGGTACTGGGTCCCTTTTGGTGGCATACACGTTTTCATCGGCAAGATCGGTGAGCCTGGGCCTGAGCCGGACATCTGCACCGACCTCGTCGAGACGGCTCAGCGTGCGAGATCTACCCAGGCTAAACCGGCCGTGAAGCGTGCCTTCGTTGGAGTCATCCACGGAGGAGAGCGTGAGGACGAGTCAGAACACGGTAGCGAGACCGTCGTCTATTCCGGCGACGAGTCCTCGACCGGAGAGAACGAATCACTATACCAGTTGCAAGACGACCAGGTTAGGGGCTGTTCCGATGGCGACAGTATTCCGGAACCCCCAGGCCAGGTCAACCGGGTTGGAATATTCATGGTCGGCACACAGGCGGCGAATCACTCTTCGACCGCCGCAGCGATGCTCTCCGGATCAGCAGCGGCAGCGGCAGCAGGGGCAGGAGGCCTTGTGCGCCCGCCGGTTCAAGTTCTATGTGATCTGTTTGATGCACTAGCCGCGCTTATGGCAGAGGCCAATCCGGCGGATCAGGAGGCCCATAATGCAGAGATTGCAAAGGTGAGAGAGCAGATCGTGCAAGCGAAAGCGGATCTGGCAGCAGAAAAAGACAGGATGGCCGCAGAGCGGGCCGCTTTGGACGCCCAGGCCTATAAGCTCATGCTTGACCAGAACGCATCACATGAAGTCTTGAAGCGGAAGCACGGATCACGCCTGCCGTTAGGGTTTGACCCCCGAAATCTCTTTCACACTCCAGGAGCTGGACCCAGTAATCCGCCGCAATACTTGGAGGCAAACCGGATCGAGGCACCAGGGCCAGGAGCGACGGTCCAACCCCGCCTGATGGAACCTCCTCAACAGAACATTGTGGTTCCTCCGCCGGTCCAGACGCCCCCGGGTCATTATTCTAATCCTATGGACAACCTTGTTGCAGCCGTCGCGCGATTAGAGGCTATCCCAGTCGAAGGGGACTCTCCGCAAGCGATAAAGACGCGCCGGGTTAAGGAGCTTCTCCAGACCGCGCTGATTCAGAAGGAAGCATATTCGTACAGCCGTGATCGGATTCACTCCACGCCCCGTCCAAGCCGGAGCTATAGCAGGTGCATGGATGAACCGGCCATATCGAGCAATGCGCGAGGCCATGAAGTGGCCCGTGGCAATAACCCGGCAGGTGGTATTCGCGATGCTCAGGATGTGGTGGACCAGACCCGGGCACGAAGGGAGGCCGAGTTAGCAGCACAGAATGATGCGGGTCAACTTACACCGGTTCGTCCTACCACCTCCGCCGGACCAGGGGTCGCATCCGCTCTGGTAGTGCCTTGTTTAATCCCCACTTTACGCAATGTGCGCCTGCCCAAAGATTTCAAGGGTCCGCGTAAGGGGCCGAATTACACCGCTGATTTATCTCCCGAAGCGTGGGTAGAGAGTTATGAGATGGCCATGGAGATGCTAGATGTGGATGAGGCCGCGTGTGCAAAATACTTCACCATGATGCTTGAGGGCACGGCTCGTACCTGGTTGAAGAGCCTGCCGCCTAATTCTATCAGCTCATGGGCCCAGTTGCGGGCCCGGTTTATCCAGAATTTCAAGGACACATGTAAGCAGCCCAAGTCCATAGTAGACCTGGCGGCTTGTGTCCAGGAGGACGGAGAATCAACGACCCATTGGGTGCGCCACGTTTCGGAAGTTTTGCACTCGTCTGACAGGATCAATGCTGACTCTGCGATCTTAACCCTGGAAGGCAACTGCCGGTTTAAGCCTTTAAAATTGAAATTGGGACGCATGAAGCGTTTCTGTAATGACATGGGAACTCTCATGGCCGCTTTAGTGAAGTACGCTGATTCGGACAGTACCAAGGATCCCGAGACTGATGATGATGAAGCAGGGAAGGGAAAGAAGAATAGCAACTTCAAGGGGCAACAGTACAAACCGGCGGGTCATGGAAACGGAGGCAAGCGCAAGGCGGATGGCAGCATGGACTTTGTGGCCAACACTAATGCACAGGACAGGGGGCAGCGACGCAGAGGTAAAGCGGCAAATCATAATGGGGCTCCCAATCCTAACGCAGATCGTTTGAATTATTTGTTGAATCAGCCTTGCCCAAAGCACGGGACGAAAGAGGCGCCGGCTAACCACCTTTCGAAGGATTGTTATATTATGCAGGAGTTTAAAAACTCTAATGCGTTCCGTATGACCGCGGGTCAGGTGGTGGTTCAGGATCCGGTTTCCATGGGCCGGGCCATGATGGAGCTTCCGGTTCAGGTCTCAATCAGGGCGGTCACAACAACCAGAATAGTCAGAACGGCCAGCAGCAGCAGTCGGGTTATCAGAGCCAGCCAAAACAGTTGAACAATGGGCAATATCCTGTTTTCACAACTAGCTTGGATAAACGCGACCGAAAACTCCACAAGCGAGCGGTGAATTCTGTTGAACCGGCCTTACCACGTTACTTACGCTGGTCGGAGCAGCCTATCGTGTGGAGCAGAGAGGATCACCCGCCCCGGGTGGATAATCCGGGCCAGCTAGCATTAGTGGTAGACCCTCAGGTGGGGGGTTATAAATTCACCAAGGTACTCATGGATGGAGGGAGCAGTATTAACATACTATACTATGAGACATTCCGCCGCATGGGCCTAACAGACAAGGATCTCAGACCGTCTAATACGGTGTTCCATGGTGTGGTGCCTGGCAAATCTGCATATCCTGTTGGTAAGATAGCCCTGGATGTGGCTTTTGGGGACGAACACGATTCCCGGTCGGAAAAACTAACGTTTGAGGTGGTGAAGATCCGGAGCCCGTATCACGCCTTGTTTGGGCGGCCGGCTTATGCCAAGTTCATGGCGCGGCCTTGTTATATCTACTTGCAGCTCAAGATGCCGGGTTACAAGGGGACAAAAACGGTTCATGGGAGCCGTAAGGTCGCTTTAGAATGTGAGGAAGGTGATGCGGCTTATGCAGAATCGGTCTGTGCCATGGAGGAGTTGAAGTACTATAAGGACAATGTTGATCCGGCAGATATGACCCCTTTGAAGAAACCAACTACAGAGCATGATTCGGATCTGAAGTTCAAATCGGCAGCTGAGACCAAGCTTGTTGACTTCGTGCCCGGCGATTCGTCCAAGCAGTTCACTGTCAGTGCCAATCTTGACCCCAAATAGGCGCGCTCATCGAGTTCATCCGTGAGAATCGGGACATTTTTGCATGGAAACCGTCCGACATGCCAGGTGTACCAAGGGAACTCGCTAAGCACACTCTTAATGTGGATCCTAAGTATAAACCGGTGAAACAATTCCTTCGCCGGTTTAACGAAGAAAGGCGCAAAGCCATTGGAGAGGAAGTGGCCAGGCTTTTAGCAGCTGGCTTTATCATTGAAGTGTTCCATCCAGAGTGGCTTGCTAATCCGGTGCTAGTTCTTAAGAAAAACGGCACTTGGCGTATGTGTGTGGATTACACGGATCTTAACAGGGCTTGTCCAGCGGATCCTTTTGCCCTCCCCCGCATTGACCAGATCATTGATGCCACGGCGGGTTGTGAGCATTTGAGTTTTTTGGATGCATACTCTGGATATCATCAGATCAAAATGGCGGTTAAGGACCAGGAGAAGACAGCGTTTATTACTTCCTTTGGAGCCTTCTGCTATGTATCTATGCCCTTCGGGCTCAAGAGTGCCCAAGCCACCTATCAACGGTGTGTACAGAATTGCCTGCATAAACAGATCGACCGCAATGTGCACGCCTATGTGGATGATATTGTAGTAAAGTCAAGGCAGAAGGAGACGCTGGTGGATGACTTGAAGGAAACCTTTGACAACTTGCGGGTTTACAAGATGATGCTTAATCCGGCCAAGTGTGTCTTTGGTGTTCCGGCAGGCAAGTTACTGGGTTTCCTGGTGTCTAATAGAGGAATTGAGGCTAATCCGGAGAAGATTACGGCTATTACCTCCCTGGCTAAACTGAAGTGCATCAATGATGTTCAGCGTTTGGCAGGCCGAATCGCCGCACTAAGCCGGTTTATCAGCCGCCTCGGAGAGAAGGCCATCGCTTTGTACCAAATGCTGAGGAAGACAGACCATTTCGTCTGGAGTCCGGCTGCTGATGAAGCATTTGAGGACTTGAAGCGGCAATTAGCCAATCTGCCTGTTCTTGCAGCTCCGGTCGACAAGGAGCCACTATTATTATATGTAGCAGCCAATGCTCGGGCAGTTAGCGTGGCTATTGTGGTGGAACGCAAGGAGGCAGGCAAGGAATATCCGGTTCAGCGTCCGGTTTATTATATCATCGAGGTGCTTATTGAATCCAAGCAAAGGTATCCGCATTGGCAGAAGCTGGTCTATGGTGTCTTCATGGCCAGTCGGAAGTTGAAGCAGTATTTTCAAGGGCACCCCATCATAGTGGTCAGTTCAGCTCCCCTGGGTGATATCATACAGAACCGGGAGGCGACTGGCCGGATTGCCAAGTGGGCTATAGAGCTTGGGCTACACGGACTAAAGTATGTACCTCGGACGGCGGTGAAGTCTCAAGCACTTGTTGATTTCATCAATGACTGGACGGAGTTACAAGCACCAAAGGAGAAGCCGGATCACACATATTGGCAATTGGAAGGCTCGGGGGCTGGAGTCGTATTAACTTCCCCACGAGGTGATAAGTTTTGTTATGTTCTCCGCTTAATGTTCCCTTGTACTAATAATGCAGCTGAGTACGAAGCCTTGCTCCATGGTCTCCGGATGGCTAAAGAGATGAATTTAAGCCGGGTTAAGTGCTTCGGTGACTCAGACCTCGTGGCTCAACAGGTGTCTGGCACTTGGGATTCTAAGGACCCGCTCATGGCTGCATATCGTCGGGAAGTGGATAATATTGCGGGTTGCTTCAAGGGTTATCAAGTGGATCATGTGGACCGTCGGAAGAATGAAGCGGCGGACGCTTTAAGCCGTTTGGGCTCTCAGCGCAAACCGGTCCCGCCTAATGTCTTTCTGGACGTATTGCACAACCCGTCAGTCAAGCTCCCAGGTGAAGCGGATTTGGCTATTCCTGATCCGGAGGCTCAATTGGTGGCAGCCCGGCATGTTATTCCGGATTGGACAGTTCCTTATCTTGCGTACATGAACCGGGGGGAGTTACCAGAGGATGAGATTCTAGCCAGGCAGATAGTCCGGCGATCCAAGTCTATGACGATTGTCAATGGGGAATTGCATCATTGCAGTGTATCAGGGGCGTTTCAACGTTGTGTTTCTCCTAAGGAAGGCTGTGAAATCTTAAGAGAAATCCATGAAGGGGATTGTGGACACCACGCCGGTTCAAAGTCTCTGGTGGCAAAGGCGTTTCGTCACGGGTTCTACTGGTTGACAGTGCATGCTGATGCGGAGGACTTGGTTAAACGGTGTGATGGATGTCAGAAATTTTCAAGGCGTGCTCATGTGCCGGCTCAAGAATTGAGGATGATCCCAATAACGTGGCCGTTTGCAACTTGGGGGCTGGATATGGTCGGACCTTTTAAAAGATCCAAGGATAAGACAACCCACCTTTTGGTGGCAGTCGACAAATTTACCAAGTGGGTTGAAGCGGAGCCTGTCAGCAAGTGTGATGCAGCAACAGCGGTGCAGTTCATCAAAAAGGTGATTTTCCTGTTTGGCTTTCCACACAGTATCATTACTGACAATGGTACCAATTTATCCAAGGGCGCTATGAAGGAGTTCTGTGAACGTGAGCACATCCGACTTGACGTATCGTCAGTAGCGCACCCCCAGTCCAATGGACAGGCAGAACGAGCTAATCAAGAGATCTTGCGATGCATCAAACCCCGGCTTGTGGTCCCATTGCAAAGAACACCAGGATGTTGGGTTGAAGAGCTACCATCTGTGCTATGGAGTATCAATACTACGCCAAACCAATCCACAGGATACACGACATTTTTCATGGTCTACGGAGCAGAGGCAGTTCTCCCTAGTGATATCCGGCACGATTCGCCTCGTGTGGTAGCTTATGTTGAAGCGGACAATGAGACAGCACGGCAAGACGCTTTGGACCTATTGGACGAGGAGCGTGATATAGCGGCTGCCCGTTCGGCAATTTACCAACAAGATCTTCGTCGCTATCACAGTCGCCGGGTTAGAACCAGAACTTTTCAAGAAGGAGATTTGGTGCTTCGACTCATCCAAGACCAGACAGATATGCACAAGTTATCCCCACCTTGGGAGGGACCTTTCGTGGTTAGCAAGAATCTGCACAACGGGTCGTACTATCTGATTGATATTCGAGAGCATCAAGACTCACGCACATCAGAGGAGGAGACCAACAGGCCGTGGAACATAGCTCATCTTCGGCCTTACTACACTTGAGCCATCGGCTCTATCTATGTACATATCATGACAGTGTATATATTATCTTTAATATAATAAAACCGGAGCCTCAGCTAAAGCGGGGTCTCTGTCTTTCTTATCATGCGTGGTTACATGGAGTGGCTCTATTTTTAAAGCGGCCTCCGGTTTACCCCTTGACATTTGCTTTTTATATATCACTTGGGGCCTTGGTCATGTCCGAACCAACGCGACACCTTTTGATAGGCGACAGCCACCAGATCACTTGGGGACATGGTCAAGTCTGAACCAGTCACGCCTCTTGATCGGCCTAAGGCCACAAAATCACTTGGGGGCTTGGTCGAACGCGAACCATTGCCACGCCTCTTGATTGGCATATATGCCACGGTTTCATTTGGGGACCTGGCTGACTTGAACCATTGTCACTCCTATTGGGGGCTTGGTCCTGTCCGACCATGGTAATACCATCTGATCAGCTCAGTATATCATATTTTTGCAAACGGTCTTTATCATTGCCCTTGCTTCCATGTTATTTTCATGGCTCGTTTTTCTTTGTTTTTGTTGTATTTCTTTTATGGCAACAACACCCTTTTTCCGGTTCAGCCGATGGATTTGATTCCCCTTTAATCCGGAGAAGTATGCCCGGTTTACCTTTTCCTGTTAACATCATGGAGTAACAAGGGGGTTTGTATTGACTCAGTACGGTTTATACGAGCTGTTTTCTCCCCCCTTGTTGACGGTAATGGTTTATAAAACCTCCGCTTCAAGCTTGGCTAAGCCAGCTTCATGCCCAGACATGGCAGGTATTTTGTATCACCTATTTGTTACATTACGGATACACATATCAACATCATAAACCGGCTGGCGGTATAACCGCCACCGAAGTTCAAATTTTTCTGATTGCAGGGAATATGAATTGAAGTTTTTCAAACAAAAGCTTCAGTACTTGTGCACGAAGGCATATTCAAGGTAGAAGTATTAACTATCCTATTACAAGGCAACACAGTGCCCAAATAAGATCATTGTTATTTTGGAAAAGATGCCAAAGACAGCTATCCAAACCGGCTTCTGGTTCAAGCCTGCTCCTCGTCATCCGCTGCTTCAGCTTCCTCGTCTCTATCCATTGGCTGGAAATCAACAGTGGTCCAGTCGATTCCCATTAAAGCTTGGAAAACAGCCTCTTCATGGATCAGGGAAGACGGTTCAATATCAGGAGCGTAAGTATGCTTATGGATTGGAGGAATCAGATTCTCCGCTTCAAGAGTTGGGGCAGGCACTCGCTTGTTCTGATCATTGTATTGCGCTTGATAATGCGTCAAGTCTGCCTCTTCAGCTAATTGACAAGCCAGAGGTCGCACTGCACGGTTTATTACCCTCAAATCATCTTCGTTAAATTCAGAGCCATCTTCCTTCAGGCTGGGATAGCCTTGAGCTGCTTCCACAGGGTCGAAATCTGGCACCCATGCCTTTGCCCGGATCAAGGCGTTAATAGCTCCGGTTCGAGCAGCGGATTTTTTCAGCTCCTCAATCCGGGCCGGAAGCATTGACAACCTGTTAAGAGTGTCCTGGATTAAAGAGGGCGCTGAATTATTATGAGAGGTTGTGGTGATGATCCGCTGGGCTCCGGTATACAATTGTTCCACCAAGGTGTAGGCAGCCTTCAGTTTCTTCCGCACATCGTTTCCTAAGTGCCCGATGCATGTACCTACAACAATATGGGGACGGTCTCAAACAAGATTTATACAAACAGCAGGTTCAAGTTATCACAGAAGTTAAAAGGAGCTTACCAAAGATCGCAACGGTCATGGAGTGTATTTGCCACTTTACGGCCATAAGTTCATCCACCACCGGTTTAAGGGCAGCTTCAGCATTTTCCGCTCTTTTGGTTAAAGCGGCCTTCTCAGTGGCCCAGTCAGCCCGCTCTTTCTTGAAGCCTTCCTTCAGCTGTTCAGCGATGCTCAAGGCGCTGGTCAATTCTTCCTTTGCCTTGTCTGTTTCAGCCTGTTGGGTTTTCAAGGTCTCCTGCAAATCGGCAATCCGGTCCTCCTTGATTCTCACCTCAGCCTGCATACAGACAGCATTTAGCTGTAAACAAGCGGTCCAAGAAATTGAAGTATCAACCACATAACAAAGTTATACGCCTGCTACTTGGGGGCTAATGCACTTTCAATTTTCATATATTACTAGATTGCAAAGTCCCAAGCTCAATACAGGTATTCAACTTGGCACTTGGGGGCTAATGGCTATTTGATCAAATTATGTTCTAAGGATAGTTTTCTATTGGAGACCCGGTTTAATTATGCTCAGTTAAACCGGCCCTTGGGGGCTATATTGATGGATTTCAAATTGTTGAGGATCGTGTTCAAGTCCCGGTTTGACGAAGGTTACAAACCGACCCTTGGGGGCTAGGAGGATTGATACAATGGCAGTAAGTAAAGAAGTAAGTTACCTCAAATTTATCCCTCATCATCTTTACCAGACCAGCTTCACAGTCACGGCTAGTATAAAGCCGGTTTAAATAGCCGGAATGAAGATCTTGGGCACTCAGAGCAGCATATGTCTCCAGTTCAACATCCCATTTTCCTTTGTTCAGAGCGGAAAAATCCTCTTTTACGGTATGCTTGGTTAAGGTGACAGGATTCCCGGGTTCAAAGCGGCCTACACCGGTAATCACAACATCATCATCTTTGGAATCGCCGGTTTGTGTTGGTGCGGTCGGTTTGTCAGCAGGACTTTGAGATTTCTCAATCCGGACGGAGCTGGCAGGCGGGTCAGCAGAGACTGAAGTGTTAATAGGCCTCTCTTCGAGAATAGCATCGTCTTGCAAAGGAGGATCTTCGGGAATATCCTCAGGAGCAAACGCTTCAAGATCTAGCGTTTTGTCGTGTTCTGGGGCTACATCTTCTTTAGCCGCTTTATCCAGGCGGGCTTTCTTGCTTGGTTTAGGTTTGGCTCTAAAGAAAATCAAAGAGTCAAGGAAAAGCATAAGCCATTACATAGTGTACTGGAAGCATATGTTCAGCTTAGCTTACCCAAGAACCGTTTTCAATGGTGGCAGCTGAGTGGCCGACGATTCACCAGAAGATGAATGAGAAGTAACCTGATAATCGGAGTCGGATGGATTAAGAGGTTGACGGAAGAAACCCGCTTTAGGATTTAAATCAATAAAAAGGTCGGAGACCTCGGAGCGGCGTTTTCGAACCGGACTGTTTGGTAAACCGGCGGAGGTAACTACCTAGCCACTGTGCCGGGTTGTGCGGCGAGCCTCATGTTGCTGAGTCTTCATAAGAAATTTGGGATCCAAATAAGCAAGAGGATGAGAAAATTTAACTTTCCGGTTTGCCTGGCGAAATTTTGGCAAAGGCAAGATTTCTGAATCGGAAGAGAGAATAGTTACCTCAACGAATTCCGCATTGCTGGCTTCAGCATCGTCCTGACAAGCATCATCATCAATAAGGCGTGTAAAAAACAAGCCAAGCGAATCAATTTCTACCTCAAGGTCCGGGTTACCCACATCATCATCAATAGCTGGGTCAGATGAAGCGGTGGTTTTTCTCTTGTGAGCTGGCTTCTTGATAACCTTGGTCTTGGGCCGGGTTGACCGCCCTGCCTTCTCCGTTTTGTCTTGTGAAAGCTTCTTGCTCCAAAACGGATTATCGCCCTGGATCAGCAGTAATTAAATGTCAGACAGATAAAGCAGTAACCGGTTCAACAATAGAGCAATTAAAATCTTACCGCTGGCAGTTTGTTGGTGGTGCAGTAAGGAAGCAGACCGGTTTGAGCACAGAGGTGCTCCGGTTCATTCAGCATCTTCTTTACAGAATCTGTGACTTCATCATCGGAGAGTTGGATTTTAGTGTGTCGGAGTGGGTCATCGACACTATCAGTATACTTGCACATCAAACTGGAGCGCCGGCTCAGAGGCAGTATGCTCCATGATATCCAACAGCGTGCAAGGTCTATTCCCGTTAAACCGTTGGCCATAAAAGCTCGGAGCTTGCACAGTTGTGGAGCATATTTAATTCTCTCCTTGGCGCTTAGTCTTTGTGGAAAAGGGTGCGTGTTGCTGAGCCGTTCCGGACGGAAGCCAGGCAAGGGATTTTCATTTTCAGGGGAGGTATCTTTGCAATAAAACCAAGTCGCATTCCACTCCTTGGGGTGAGTATGGAGTTTGACGTGGGGATAAGTGATCTCCTTCCTCTTCTGAATGGCCATACCGCCCAATTCAGTATTGGGGCCGTCGGTAAATTCAGTGTGGCGGTTTAAATGGAAGCAGTCTCTAAACAGCTCGACTAAAGGCTCCTCTTGAAGGTATACCTCAGAGAGTACTTGAAAGTGACATAGATTGGTGACGAAATTGGGGCCAATATCCTGTGGACGGAGTTGAAAGTTGGCTAACACTTAGAACCGGGCCGTTTGAAGCCCCAGGCCAAGTGATCTGCAAAGACCACAATCTCTCCCTCCTGAGGTGTGGGAGGACATTCATTTCCAGGAACCCTCCAGTGGATCGTATCTTTATTGTCTAAAGCGTCGATCAGGACTAGATCATCCAACTGAGATTCTGTGACGCGAGAGGGAACCCAATTGCACTCATATACTTGTTTGGCCATGGTGAGATCTACAAGAAATAGGTGATCCGGTTCAAGAATATGTTGGATAAAAGAAGGTGTTGATCTAAACAACGACAAACCGGAGGCAATATCTATAAACCGGTCTTCTACGATGCGGCATCATATGGATTCTGGCGGTTCAACCAGGGGACTAATGGTATATACCGGTTTAGTAACTTTTTTCTATGGTAAGTTAAACCGCCTGACCTAAGCATCGGAAGCAATTGAAGTTGCGGACAGCTAAGTATGCAGAAACATGTTTCACAAGATCCTATTACCGCCGCGGATCTACAGCAAGCTCACAAAAACAGAAATATTCCGAAGAATAAGGCAGAACAGAAGTGAACCATTGAGCGGGTATGTGCGTGAGATCTATGGACTTAGATGAGAAATTACAGGCGGATGTTTAAAGACTACTACTGAACACAGCAGGGGTTCACAGATTCATTCAAGAGTCAGAGAACAAGTATGAGCAAGCGACGAACACAGCGCGAATATGAAACCCTAAGAATAGATCTAGGTCAAGAAGAGAAGAAAGCTTACTGGAAATGGAGAAGATGCGGAAGGATACCGCAGGGCTCTGGTGCGTTCAGGTTGATGCAGCGGCCCAAGACGAAGCAGAGGTCGACAGCGGCAGCGGAGCTCCAAGGCTGGCGATGCGAGGAAGACGAGGAAGAAGAGACGAAGGGAAAGGAAAAGAAATGACCCTTCGGTCTTATTTATAAGGCAACAGAGTTAGGTCAAGCGCGCGGATCCAGGAGCTATTGATAAAGGAGGGCGTTATAAATGATAAATTTCATGATGACGTCATGCCGGTTTACAGCGACCAGAAATGATGACGACATGACGGCTTACCAATTACCAGAAGATGTCCAAGACACCAGATTTTGGGAAGGATTGACATGAACCGGTTCAAATCAATCTGGGGCCTAATGTTGGGGATATTACCACTAGGCGTGAACCGGCCTACTTGGGCCGGGTTAACTTCATTAGTGGTATAAGCAGATGAAGGCCCAAGGCCTATAGTCGGTTTAGAACCTGTAGCCGTAAACCGGCCTGATGTATAACTTGTATTGTAAGTTAGGAATAGAGAGATACCAACCGGGATACGAGTATGAACCGGTTGGGACTCTATGGACCGACGGGCGTCACCCATGTATATAAGGGGACGACCCGGCGGCGGTTCAAGACAGACATCCACAACTCGAGCCTAGGCGAAGCTTGTTTGCTCCCTAGCCATCGAGACCACATCAATTCCATCACAACTAGACATAGGCTTTTACCTTCATCGAAGGGGCCGAACTAGTATAAACCCTCGTGTCTTTGTGTCCGCTTTAACCCCTTCAAGTAAACCCGTAGCAATGGCTCCACGACTAAGTCCTTTCACTAGGACATCTGCCGTGACAAATCCACGACAATTTCAGAGTGAAGTTGAGAATCATCATAACATGAAGATTAAATTCCTACGATCCGATCAAGGGGGAGAATATCTGAGTTATGAGTTTGGCAATCACTTAAGATAATGTGGAATTGTTTCACAATTGACGCCGCCTGGAACACCATAGCGTAATGGTGTGTCCGAACATTGTAATCGTACCTTATTGGATATGGTGCATTCTTTGGGGTTATGCGTTAGA
Organism: Triticum dicoccoides; assembly: GCF_002162155.2. Taxonomy (NCBI): domain Eukaryota; kingdom Viridiplantae; phylum Streptophyta; class Magnoliopsida; order Poales; family Poaceae; genus Triticum; species Triticum dicoccoides. The sequence goes on from NC_041389.1 coordinate 69,292,926, forward strand.
GACAACAGCATTCACTTTAAATAGGGCACCATCTAAGTCCGTGGAGATGACACCATATGAACTGTGGTTTGGCAAGAAACCTAAGTTGTCGTTTCTTAAGGTTTGGGGCTGCGATGCTTATGTCAAAAGGCTTCAGCCGGAAAAGCTCGAACCCAAAGCGAACAAATGCGTCTTCATAGGATACCCAAAAGAGATGGTTGGGTATAGCTTCTATCTCAGATCCGAAGGCAAAGTGTTTGTCGCTAAGGACGGGTCCTTTCTCGCGAAAGAGTTTCTCTTGAAAGAATTGAGTGGGAGGAAGATAGAAATTGATGAGGTTGTTGAACCTTTACTTCAACCAAAGAGTAGCACAACACAGAAAGATGTTTCTGTGGCACCTACCTCAGTTGAAGAGGAAGCTAATGATGATGATCATGAAGCTTCAGATCAAGTTACTATCGAACCTCATAGGTCGACGAGGGTAAGTACATCTCCTCAGTGGTACGGTAACCCTGTCTTAGAGGTCATGTTGTTAGACAACAACAACGATGAACCTACGAGCTATGGACAAGTGATGGTGGGCGTGGATTCCGACAAATGGTTAATGGCCATGAAATCCGAGATGGGATCCATGTATGAAAACAAAGTGTGGACTTTGGAAGTATTATCTGAAGGGCGAATGGCCATTCAGAATAAATGGATCTTCAAGAAGAAGACGGACGCAGACAGTAATATCACTGTCTATAAAGCTCGACTTGTGTCAAAGGGGTTTTCACAAGTTCAAGGAGTTGACTACGATGAGACTTTCTCGCCCGTAGCGATGCTTAAGTCCATCAGAATCATGTTGGCAATAGCTGCATTTTTCGATTATGAAATCTGACAGATGGATGTCAAAACAACGTTCCTTAGCGGTTTCCTTAAGGAAGAGTTGTATATGATGCAAACAGAAGGTTTTGTCGATCAAGAGAATGCTGGCAAAGTGTGGAAGCTCAGGTGATCCATTTATGGGCTGGTGCAAGCATCTCGGAGTTGGAATATTCGCTTTGATGAGGTGATCAAAGAATTTGGGTTTATACAAGTTTATGGATAAGCTTGTATTTACAAGAAAGTGAGTGGGAGCTCTATAGCGTTTCTGGTGTTATATGTGGATGACATATTGCTGATTGGAAACAATATAGAACTTTTGGAAAACGTGAAGGAATATTTGAACAAGATTTTTCAATGAAGGACCTAGGAGAAGCTGCTTTCATATTAGGCATCAAGATCTATAGAGATAGATCGAGACGCTTAATAGGACTTTCACAAAGCACATACCTTGATAAGATTTTGAAGAAGTTCAAAATGGATCAGTCCAAGAAGGGGTTCTTGCCTTTTTTGCAAGGTGCGAAGTTGAGTCAGACTCAATGCCCAGCGACTACAGAGGATAGAGAAAATATGAGTGTCATCCCCTATGCTTCTGCCACAGGCTCTATCATGCATGCGATGCTGTGCACAAGACCGGATGCCAGCCTTGCCATTAGTATGGTCAGAAGGTTTCAAAGTAATCCAGGAGTGGATCACTGGACAGCGGTGAAGAATATCCTTAAGTACCTGAAAAGGACCAAGGAAATGTTTCTCGTTTATGGAGGTGATCAAGAGCTCGTCGTAAAGGGTTACGTTGATGCAAGCTTTGACACTGATCCGGATGACTCTAAGTCTCAAACTGGATATGTATATGTTCTGAACGGTGGAGCGGTAAGCTGGTGCAGTTCCAAGTAGAGCATGGTTCTGATTCTACACGTGAAGCGGAGTACATAGCTGCATCGGAGGCACCGAAGGAAGGTGTCTGGATGAAGCACTTCATGATAGATCTTAGAGTTGTGCCTAGTGAACTGGACCCAATGACTCTGTTCTGTGACAAAATGGGTGCCATTGCTCTAGCTAAGGAACCAAGGTTTCACAAGAGGACCAGACACATAAAGCGACACTTCAATTCCATCCACGGTTATGTCAAGGAGGAAGACATAAACATTTGCAAGATACATGATCTGAATGTAGCAGATCCATTGGGCGTGCGACTTGTATTCTGCGTTGGTTTTTCGAAGAGGAGAGGATGATGCAGCATAATAGAGTAAGTATTTCCCTTAGTTATGAAACCAAGGTTATCAATCTAGTAGGAGAACCAAGCAACACTACGTAAACAACACCTACACACAAAACACAAACCCTCACACCGAACGCAAATAAAATAAAAGATAAAAATATGCAGCAAATATTTTTGGTATTTTTAGTATAAAAACAAGCAATAGATCATATGATAAAAGTAGACCCCGGAGGCCATACTGTTCACTAGTGGCTTCTCTCATTAAAAATAGCATACGATGGGTAGACAAATTACTGTTGGGCAATTGACAGAAGAGCAAATATTTATGACGATATCCAAGGCAATGATCATGTATATAGGCATCACCTCCAAAGCAAGTAGACTGAAACGATTCTGCATCTACTACTATTACTTCACACATTGACCGCTATCCGGCATCCGTCTAGTGTATTAAGTCTGAAAAGAATGAAGTAATGCTTGAAGAACGATTACATGTTGTAGTCAAGACAAACGCTAATAAGAATTCATCCCAACTTGTTATCCTTAATGTTGGAAATATGCCCTAGAGGCAATAATAAAGTGGTTATTATTGTAGTTCCTTGTTCATGATAATCGTTTATTATCCATGCTATAATTGTATTGAGTGGAAAATCAAATACATGTGTGGGTACAGAGACAACAACATGTCCCTAGTGAGCCTCTACTAGACTGGCTCGTTGATGACCCACAAGTATAGGGGATCTATCGTAGTCCTTTCGATAAGAGTGTCGAACCCAACGAGGAGCAGAAGGAAATGACAAGCAGTTTTCAGTAAGGTATTCTCAACAAGCACTGAAATTATTGATAACAGATAGTTTTGTGATAAGGTAATTCGTAACGGGTAACAAGTAACAAAAGTAAACAAGGTGCAACACTAGTAGAAAGAGGGTCAAACGTGAAGCACATTAGTGCTGGTTTGATTTTGGCCCGGTACTAATGGTACCATTAGTGCCGGTTCGAATGGATTTGCATTAATGCCGGTTCGTGTTGAACCTTTAGTACCGGTTCGTGGCACGAACCGGTACTAAAGGGGTGGTGTCAGGCTGGCGTCAGGCCGGGGCCCCACGATCACCTTTAGTACCGTTTCGTGGCACGAACCGGTACTAAAGGTCTAATCTTTAGTACCGGTTCATGCCATGAACCGATACTAAAGGGGTCTGACCTATAGTACCGGTTTGTGACACAAACCGGCACTAAAAGTGTAGGGAAAATGTAAAACGGCTATAACTTTTGCATACGATGTCGGAAAAAAACGTATAATATATCAAAAAATTCAGCATGAAAATCCGCATCCGATGGAGACAACCTACGGCCTATTTGGAATTATTTAGAATCCTCAAATTCCAAAAGGAAAAAAGATATGGTCAAATAATTTCAGTTTTTTAAAAAAATTGGTTAAATCTGGTCGAACTACTTATTCAAGAAGTATTAATGTTACTACATAATTATTCAAGAATATTAGTGTTACTAAATAATTATTTCAATTTTTTGAATTTTGGTCAAATCTGGTCAAACTATGGTCAAACTATGGTCAAACTTATTCAAGAAATATTAGCGTTACTAAATAATTACTGTTTTTTAGAATAATAGTTTCAAACTCAAACGGTGAAATGTGTGACTTCATGCTCAAGCTAAACTCCTGAGGGTTAATAGGATTAACATCTTACTATTGTCAGGAAAACAACAAGTGCAGACTCGGAAACAAAGGAGAATAGAACCCGAAAGTTAAGTGTGCTCGGGCTAGAGTAGTGAGAGGGATGGGTGACTGGTCGGGAAGTTAGATGATTTAGAATGAGTGATCCACACTTGAGCAGTTAAGAGAGGGGATTAGAGACTAAATCATCAAATAATTCAGAAAAACTAAAAATCGAAAAAAAATCAAATTTTTTTCCAAAATTTTCAAAAAAAAATTCAAAAAAAAAACCTTTAGTACCGGTTGGTAACACCAACCGGTACTAAAGGTCCCCCATACCGGGGCGCGAGCTCACGCCACGTGGTGGCACTTTAGCGCCGGTTCGTGCCGAACCGGTACTAAAGGGGGCGGGGGGCTTTAGTGCCCACCCTTTAGTGCCGGTTATGGAACCGGCACTAAAGGCCCTTACGAACCGGCGCTAAAGCTCCGTTTTCTACTAGTGTAACAAGGTGGCCTAATCCTTTTTGTAGCAAAGGACAAGCCTGGACAAACTCTTATATAAAGGAAAGTGCTCCCGAGGACACATGGGAATTATCGTCATGATAGTTTTCATCATGCTCATATGATTCACGTTCGTTACTTTGATAATTTGATATGTGGGTGGACCGGTGCTTGGGTACTGCCCTTCCTTGGACAAGCATCCCACTTATGATTAACCCCTCTCGCAAGCATCCGCAACTATGAAAGAAGAATTAAGGTAAACCAAACCATAGCATGAAACATATGGATCCAAATCAGCCCCTTACGAAGCAACGCATAAACTAGCACTAGTGCGCGTCGGTCCTAAACAAACAGTTTAAAACCCCTTTCTGCGACGACATTTGGAACCGTCGCCAAGTGAGTGTGGGCGATAGGGGGGTCCTTCCCACATGACCCAGAAAGCGTCAGGGATAGGGCCCCTATAGTACTCCTACTCGTTTCTGCTTGCATTGCCATCGCAGTCGGTATTCTGTGGTGCTACATTTACGATGTGCGGCCCATCACAAAAGGTTCACTATTATAGAATGTGTATGATATGCGGCCCATCACAAACGGTTCACCGTTAAGAAGATTAGCTAATCGTCGTATGAGTGTCGGATAGGATTACGAAACGTTGGACCGTCGTAACATCGTCGTGCACGACAACTATCGCACACACTATTCTGTGGTGAAACATTTACGATGCATACTTCACCAGAAAAAGTTCATGGATGTGAATCGTGTATGATAAGGCAACTAACACAAATGTTTAGTTTGCCCGCACCGTTTGTGATATTGTCTGACATCGCACACGCTTTGCAAACGGCAACTGTGTGCATGCTTGCACACGTTTCCTCTATGTGAACCGTCTCCGATTATGGTGCATATCGCAAACGTTTGTGTTTTACCAACCGTGTGTGCCATAACAACCTGGAGAGTGTAATTTCACCGTAATTTAAGTGCTGCTTTTCCAAATTGTAACGGATTTGGATTTGAATTTGAATGTATGCTACAACTTTATTCATATCCATCAGGTTCAAACAACCAATGCATTATTCGATTCATAGGTACATATGTTCAAGAATTACATAAGAACCAAATAAAGAATGATGAACTACAATTGTATACTTGTACTATTAAAGACGGTAAAGAAAGAGGTGAAATATATTCTGGTTGCTGAACAAGGTGAAGCGGAATGGCCATATTGTGCCCTCCTCCATGCAGAAGGCACACACGACTCTAGTCCAACCCCTTGTGATGGTCGACCGCCCATCCTTCACGGTCTTCATGAAAACATCTAGATAATCATCGTGTACTGGTAGAAATGCTTTAACCTTTGCATGCCCACCAATCATGTAGTTTGAGAGGTAATCTTGAGTAAACTGCTTTGGCAACCACTGCAAAGGAAAAAGATTCAGACATTGTCATCTAACACAACTCATTATGGGCAGTAAGAAGAAAGCCGTAGAGTTCTTACTTACCATCCTGTAGTCCGCTGCTTTCTTGGATAAAGTGTAAAGAAATAGTTTAATTGCCATCTTTGGACCCATTTTACTAACAATCTTTATCAGCTTCCTCACTTGATGCTGGTTCATCGATATCTCATTGCCCCATACGTAGAAAGGGTCGAAACGCATATCTTTACCAATGACATATGTACCTAAAAGCACCAAGTTAATATTAGAAGCTAAACAGCAATTGCACAATGATGTAGTACAACACTCTTTTATAATATGTCTATATACATCCGTATGTGGTAGTCCATTTGAAATCTCTAAAAAGACAAATATTTAGGAACGGAGGGAGTATCTTATAACATCCAATATACTCACATATTAGATGAATTAACATCTTATATTATGGGCCGTAAGGAGTTTAGTTCATTCTTACAAATTATCTGCTGCTGTATCCATGGGTTACAGTTAGTTTGAGCTAGTTCGGGCTCAAATAGCCCTAAAGTATATCTAAACAAGAGGGCTAGTTTGAGCTAGTTGCATCTATAACCCACCCAAAAGAACTAGTATCCAACCCAAGAGGTGCTAATTGGAGCTAGTTCTCCTAGTGCATTTATTGTCAATCTAACCCTACCATCCAAACAACTCTTTGGATGGAGTTAGCTCAGAGTTAGTAATGAGCTAGAACCTAACTCTAACCTCTAGCTAAGTTGAGTATCCAAACAGGGTTGTGTTGTTGTTGTTGTTGTTGTTGTTGTTGTTGTTGTTGTTGTTGTTGTTGTTGTTGTTGTTGTTGTTGTTGTTGTTGTTGTTGTTGTTGTTGTTGTTGTTGTTGTTGTTGTTGTTGTTGTTGTTGTTGTTGTTGTTGTTGTTGTTGTTGTTGTTGTTGTTGTTGTTGTTGTTGTTGTTGTTGTTGTTGTTGTTGTTGTTGTTGTTGTTGTTGTTGTTGTTGTTGTTGTTGTTGTTGTTGTTGTTGTTGTTGTTGTTGTTGTGTTGCTGCTGCTGCTGCTGCTCTGCTACGTATATCTAGACATCATTAGAACATTAATGTAACACTCTTCCTTGTTGCTATGTAGCCTAGGATTGCATAATTAGACATTAAGTATAGTGCATGTTCCTATGTAGCCTCAGATATAATACATATGGCCCTAGTTAACCTAAGGAAAAATGGGTTGTAGATATATTCAGTTAAAAGTCCGATTCACCGATTAGTCCCTTATCAGCCGTCGGCCTATATGGTACCAGCTACCGATATCCTGAACAGTGAGTAGATATAAGCCACGAGATGAAAATAACCTCGATGGAAAACATTAGTTGTTCCCAAAATTGTCTTGTGTAGGTACATCAAGAAGCATGTTAAGCACAACAGGCTAAACATCAACCAAAATTACACATGGCAGACAAAATAATCCCCAAAAGATAGCTTTAGTGTGCAGGTTTAAGCACGCTAGTAAAGCAAAACAAGTGGAAAGGTGTGCTAACTACAACAGGCCAGACATTTAACAACAAGCAAACATGGTCATTCAAACTGGTATTGTGCCGGTCTAAGTACACTAGTTATGGTTAAATAAAATGGAAATGCATGTTAGCTACAAGATGCAGCAACCAAATGTAGTCATTCATAGTGGTATCGTTGAAACTGGTACTGATGAAATTGAACCGCACAGTTCATAGTTGCACATATAGAACATCACGTTGTGAATAACTGGAATAAACAAGGCATACTACGAACAACCAAAGATAGCATTTGAAACTGAACATATGCTAACTACAAACAACCGAACAATCAAAAAACTTTAAAAGAGGCATATGCTAGCTATAACAGGCTTAACAGCAAGCAAATATATGCAATCCTATCGGCATGTTTAAAACTGGATTGATGAAATGTACTGCACAGTAAATAATTGCACATATAGAGCATCGCATTGTGAACAACTGAAATAAACAAGGCATACTGCAAACAACTAGATATAGCAATTAAAACTGGACATATTCTCACTACACTACAAAAGGGACTCGACAAAACAAATCATGGGTTTCCCCCTGTGAAGAGGCATGGCAAAACAAATCATGGGTTCGCTCACTTGTCACGGATGGGCTTGTTCCCGTGGGAAGAGCACGAACCCTGGATGCGCTCCATGTTGTCGCAGATGGGCTCCTTCCCCTTGGAAGAGCACGGCTGTAGGGTGCCCTCCTTGATGTCGCAGACGAGTGCTTTCCCCTTGGAAGAGAAGATGGGTTCTTTCCCCTTGGAAGAGCTGAAGAGGGTGCCCTCCTTGTGGTCGTCGTCGATGAGGTCTGACTTGGAAGTTGTGGATCCCAAGCCAGGCTCGCAGAACATGTCCTTCAGAAATGACAAAAGGGGCTCGATGGCGATGTAGAATGGCAAATTTTTGACAGCGAGCTAGAGGAGATCAGCGGCGGGGCCATCAATGTGATCGACGGCGGTTGAACCCGAGGGGTTGGGGGTGGGCCACTTAACCTGTGACACAACCCACCTCAGGGCGTCGCTGTCGATGACCTTGACGCCGTAGCCAGCGGACGAGACATGCCCGCATACTCTAGTCCGCTGCTTGAGTGCCTGCCGCCAGTAATGGTCGCCAGCTTCCTCGGCGACGTTGGGAGAAGAGACGGCTATACACCTCTTTTGGGCCAGTCGCTCCTCGAGCTCTACGGGAAGCATAGCCGGGCTTAGGTTGCGACGCTCTGGAGTGGGGGATGGGGATGGGGATGGGGATCTGTGGGAAAAGGGGCGTTTGGCAGGCGTCATCTAAGAAACTCAGGGCCGCCTGGGTATGGAGATCGGTGGGTAAGCTGCACGGGCAAACCGGCATATGTTGACAATGAAGGCCTTGCGGCGGCAGCGGTGGGGACTTTGCTAGGGTTTCGAGCAAGGGAGGGTGTGTGTGTGTGCGCGCACGCCCGAGGGGGTTTTGGGGTGTGTGTGTGTGTGTGTGTGTGTGTGTGTGTGTGGAGGGGGCGGGGTGTTTGAGGAAATGACGTGGGTACTGAAAATTTTACTACGCGGGAGTCAAAGGCGGGAGTGAAATGCTGGGCTATTGAA